>NC_091454.1:71210995-71527131 GCF_027789765.1 Dendropsophus ebraccatus
TGCTGGAACATCAAGGCCCTGCTGATGGATTGCCCGCTCAGCCAGTCAGTGACTGCATTGGTCCCAGTCTTCTCTTGTTCCAGTCACTGATTGGCTAAGTGGGCAATCCATCAGCCAGGTACGTGATGTTGCTGCAACAGGAGCTGCAGGAGGCCAGCGGCTGACAGAGATCCGTAAGGCAGTGCTGAGGGGGCATGGGAATGAGTAAGTATACTTAATTTATTATGTTCCCGCACCCCCCTGCCAGCCTGTGATTTTTTAAAATTTTCATTGGACTTCTCTTAATGTCATGAATGATTGATGTATGTTCTTTATACAGTGGGGTAATAAAAAAGCTGATCCATGATAAACCATGTCCTGCGTATACATACGCTCTCTTGGTTTCTCACATTTTTTATTGTAGGCATGTGTGCCGTGTGTCCAGGCCCTAAGGGCTCGGCAAGGCTATGTTTGATCCACATTGCATTTTCTAAGCTTGTAAAATCTGTATTATAAAGCCCACTGATGCGGAAGCGTGAAAGAAAAAATTATAGTAATTAGCAGAGCAAAGGTTCTTAGCCTCTTCTACACCACAACATGAATTAAGCCTGAGAATTAGGTTAGGGAGCCATGGTTCAGTGTAGGAATAATCATGTAATTCTTTGTAATTAATTTACCCTTCACTAGGTGTTTTTAACAACATCTGAATGTTAATGCCGGCTATTGTGCGCAGGACTTTTGTCTTCAGACATGATTATTACTTTATTAATTCATTTCCTGTACTAACATATTATAGTGTATGCGGGAACAGGATAATAGGGGTACAGACACTATAACAATGGAGCAAACTTTGTGTCATTTCAAGAATTAAAAGTTATGAGTAGAATTAGGAACATGAAATTAAGTTTTTGATCGCCTAATAAATATTATTCTTATTGGTTACTGTTACATTTTTTTAAGCAAAAAAGCTCTTATTACCATATGTAAGATCAATCATTTGATTGCTTATACAATTCAATACAAGGCTATTGCATTTATTTGAGCAGAATGATTATCAATCTGCCTATGGCAGGCTGTAGAAGCAGATCCGTCATGGCAGCCATGGAGGCCTAGTAAAGTCTCGACCTACTATAATAAAAGATTATCTTCCTGCTATTGCACCATGGAGACCAAATTCACCACCAAATAAGTCAGTTGTGTTAGCTAAATAGCTGTCATTGGAGATCATGCCATGCTGGCTATTAACAGTGGCTATAAGCTGCTGAAAGCAGCTTACACCCTCTAGATCTGGAGTGGGTTCAGCTCCCGAGCCTGCTCCATACATCCCTAACACCATTATGTACATCCTATATCATGGAAGGGTAAAGGGTTAATTAATCTGGTTTCTTTTAGCAGCAGTCTATTGATACCACAAAGTGGATAACTACTACTATGATACCTAGCTGTCTGTTTTATCTACCTGTGTTGCTTTTATAATGTTCACTGCTGCATCAGTTGACCATTAGATGTCTGAATCGAACTGTGCGGCGTGAACCTTGTTTTATTCTCGGACACTAGATACCATGCTTTAAACAAACAAATTGTATTATAAATACTTACAATCATGTCTGCTGGAAAGGATACAGATAATATGTTGCATGCAGCTGACACGCCATCACAAACCACATTTCACAATATTGTTCATGAAAACTGTGGATCCTGTTAAACATGGCTTACATCTAAATCGCCTTTTATTAAACTGCCAATTTTGCATATTCATATTGGACATTTTATTGTTATCCAAGAATACAAAGCCCGGATTATGTCAGAACCAGTGTATTTCCTGATATTAGTCACTTCCCAAACTACTAAAGGAAACCTTCTCAATTTTTCTGAAATGACTATGAACCTGCCAAGTTTCATACATAACCTTCTCTTGCTTTTATACTGTAATCCTCCCCCCCCCCCTTTAGTAGCAAGGAGGGTTTAAAATGAGAAAAACAACACAATAAACTAAAATAATAAGCCCATACAATATCAAGTGGCAAGTAACCTGTAAGTAAAGACAAATAAAACAAAATAAAATAAAATAAAACTGTGCTGGGACTGAGACATAATAAAATGAGACAAATGTCTATAATGCTCAAGGCATACTAAAACACAGAAAGCATAAAACAGTTCTCAAAATAGTCACACAGTATGAATAATGTATAGTGCATGGAAGTAGTGTAAGTATTGAAGTATTGTTTTAAGACTGACCTTCAAATATACCGCATATGTGAGACGTACAACTCGGCATCAATTGTTAGGCATTTGTTTAGGAGCCATTGTAAACCTGGAAATAAACAATGAGCCTCAATGTGTCTTGTGTCATATTTTCTGTGATTTTCTCCCCCGGGGACCAATAATACACCGCTAATAGATACGCACATATATAACTTCAAAAGAGTACTTTGCATCCCTATTGGAAGCAAAGAAATTGGTTATTGTAAGCGGTGATAATATACCACCTGCAGCCACCTATTATAAAGGAGGCAAAGAGAAGAATGGTGCAAGTAGTGAATTATGACATCAGCTGAACGCTCATCTACATAGATGTGGTGGATCTGCTTTAGGTAAATATCCTAATACTTTATATTGTTATAGAGGCACAATTATGGTTTATGGGTAAAGGCTCTAAAACACATTCAAATATATCTTAAAGGAAGCTTCATCTTCTGATGAATTCTTTTTCAGAAAATAAAAACCTGAAATCACAGAAACCTGCTGATTCCTAATTTATAGGAGCACATTTAAAGCAATAAGCATTATTGACTTCTTAGAGTTTCTGGCATAGCGGCTAGACAGATGTGGTATCACATAGCCGCCACCCAAATGAATAGATGTCTGTATAAGAATAGAGCAGTACAACTTCACCAAAGCGGAGCTACCTTTATGAAGGTGCTTATTATTTTTTGGGGAACCCCTCGAAGCCATCTATACACCATAAGAGGTCATATGGACAGGGGTTATCTTGAATCCCTTCAGAGTATTTAAAAACCATTCCAAGTTGATTATGTGCCATACATTGCCATTTAGAACAACCCTAAAAATCTTTCTCCTCTTTTGAAGAAGGTTTATGTTGCACAGCAGGAAAAAAAAAGCAATAGAAAAAAAGATCAATTTCTTCAAGGCTGCCACAGTGAGATGACAACTAAAGTTATTAAAACATTTCATTTTTAGATGTCACTTATTATGCATTACAATGAACATGTCTCATCTCCAGAAGATCTTGATAGATTCTTTTTGCATATCCGGTGGCTTTCACTGTCAGCCACAAATATTGGTCAATGCATCACATGAGCTACGGCTTCACTAATGTTTAAAAAGTCAAATACAGCCATAAGGCTTTGTTCCCATTACAGGATCATAGCAGGAAAAGATGGCCATCTGTTAACATTGTCGCCAAATAGATCCTGGCTTGGATTATGCCAGATAGCATAATACTCCCTTTGAAATAGCCACACAGATGACCAGATTGGCAAGGTCCTGGGGTTCCAGTGATAGTTCTAACGGCCACAAATAATGATCATGATCCCTTATCCCATATGATCCCGTAGTGGGAACATAGCCAAACAGTGATTGATGGAGATCCAACTGCTGGGACCTAAGCAATCTCAAGAACTGAGCCCCCCTGTGAATGGAGTGGCAGAGCAATTTTGAGACCACTGCTGTATTGACTGCTACGCTAAGAAGGTCTCCCATTTAGAACCTGCCTCTATCCCGATGGGAGTGTGACTACAAATATTGTTCCAGTCTGATTTCATAATAAAATAATTAAATAAAAATAATGTGCCATGCTGCACCATTCTTCCCATCAAAATATCAATACCCCGATAGAACCTTATGGACCCCATTATGAGTCATTGGGTTGATCCAACAGTGTTCTTGCTCATTATTTGACTGTTACAACGGTGTGAACATAGCCATAGTAGAGATGGGGCCTAGCAGCCAGTATCTCTAACATGCTCTACAGTAGGATTGGCTCTGTGTTGACATCACAGAATAAAAAAAAAATGGGGGGGGGGATCTCGATTATAATGAAAGCCCACCAGACAGGAAACTGTTAAAAGCAGGGTCATTCAGTCATTTCTTCAATCTACTGAATTTAGATGTGTTGCTTATTTGTTCTTTATGGTTGAGACACTTGTGCATCTAATGTTAGTCCTTATTGCAGCCGTTGCTTAGGAAAGTTCCCAGTGGGTTAAGAAGGAATCTTTCCACTAGAAATGCTCTTTTGATGAATGTGATGCCACTTTCTGCAGAACTTCAGTATGCATTTTCACATCAGAGAAACTTTGTAGCATGAGATTGTTAATAAGTGTGTCATCAATCATCAGCAAAACAAATTAGCTGGCTCGTCTTTTAAAGCCTCATATTCAAGAAAAATACATAGCTGCATGTGAACTGTGGCAGCTTTACTTAGTGCCACCTCGCATATAACATGAGATTGGGCTGAATAGCAGAAAAAAAAAGTTCTGGTATTGTGTTAGCACAAAAAAAAAAAAAAAAAAAGAGCATTACAGAGCATAACAGAATTGATAGCTTTATTGGCAAACTATTGGTTTTGTTTGGTTTGCCAATAAAGGTATCAGGTCTGTTATAGGAAACATGTACAAGATTAATTCATAAAAGAAAAGAAAATCTGCAAAAAGGTAAGTTTACGCGTTTTTTCATCTCCGTTTAAAATGACGTCCGTCATTTTGAGTCTAAAATAACGGACGTAATTTAGCAGCCTGACCTCCCCTTAGTGCACTGACGGGTGTTTGAACATTATTCTAGTTTGGGGTTACTAATTGGATTTTTGATGGGGCTTAATTAAAAAGTCCATTGAATTTAATAGTAAAAACGGAGACAGAACGGTGACAAAAGGAAAACTGTGAGTGAACTACAAATCAAAAACGTCCGCTGTTTGCAAAAGACGTCCGAAAATAATGATCATGTTCATTATTTTGACGCCCGCGGCAAAAACGTCCGTTATGCAATAAGCTGTGTGCATTGGACGTCCGTCTTCCCATTAACTTCAATGCATTGCATTGAAGTCAGTAAAATCTCGGCAAAAACGGACGTTATTTTAAATATGAAAATCAGCCGCCTTTTTAATATTTTTGACGTTGTGTGAACATAGCCAAAGACTGACATTTTATTATTTATAAATTCTGTTGTTATTTTATTTATTTTTTTAAAATGACATTATTCTGGATCAAAATGACGGCCTTCCGACGGTTAAAAAATATGTTGTGTGATCATGGAAAAAAGTCGTCTTATTCTGTCTAGTTATTAACCCCATAACAGTAATACTATGTTCACACACTGCAAAATAAAGTAAAAGATATGGCCATATTTTAATTATAAAAATATGCTCCATTAAAATAAATGAGAAATTGTCTGTCAGTACACACACACCGTATAGAAGAACGGTCGTTATCTATAACGGCCGTTCTTCTATACGGAGTGTGTGTACTGACAGCCAATTTCCCATTGATTTTAATGGAGCATATTTAATGGAGCATATTTCTATATTGAAAATATGGCCATATTGAAGATAACCATTATTTACCACCCTCTTTTATAAAATACAGCTGTTTTTTAACCTGATTTATTTTTACTCAAAATTTTTATATTTTTTACCGTGTGAACATAGCCTAAATGAGTTACCTATTTTATAAATATGAGTTAAAAATCTTTTGATATACAGTAAGTTTTAAGGTCACTTACTTTAATACTTTTAGAACTTTCATCCACTATATATGATTTATATAGTGACTATTTTCAGAATTGCTTTATGTGGTGTTTGTTGTGTTTTAGTATGCCTTGAGCACTATAGACATTTGTCTCATTTTATTATGTCTCAGTCCCGGCACAGTTTTATTTTATTTAATGCTGTTTTATTCCTCTTTACTTACAGGTTACTTGCCACTTGATATTGTATGGGCTTATTATTTTTGTTTATTGTGCTACTAAAGAGTGGGGAAACAAAGATTACAGCATAAAAGCAAGAAAAGGTTATGTATGCAACTTGGCAGGTTCATAGTCATTTTGGAAAATGTAAAATTGTTTTCTTTAGTAGTTTTAAAAGTCACTAATATCAGAGAATACACTGGTTCTGACATAACCCGGGCTCTGTATGCTTGGAAAACAATAAAATGCCCACATGAAACATATGTACAATTGGCAGTATAATAAAAGGAGACTTAGATGTAAGCCACATCTAACAGGGTCTAAAGTCTTATTATGAATGTTGT
Source organism: Dendropsophus ebraccatus (assembly GCF_027789765.1). NCBI lineage: Eukaryota > Metazoa > Chordata > Amphibia > Anura > Hylidae > Dendropsophus > Dendropsophus ebraccatus. The sequence goes on from NC_091454.1 coordinate 71,217,238, forward strand.
GGTGAAATGTGGCTTGTGATAGCATGTTAAGTGTCAACTGCATGCAAAACACACACACACACACACAGTCCCCTACGTGCAATTTAATAGACAGTAGGAAGCTGGGAGAAAACTGGGCCCCAGGTGCAGACCAGGTCCGCTATGGTGCTATAAAATAAAATAAACATGTGTAAATTAGAGATGAGAGACCAATACTTGATCAAGTAGCTATTTAATCGAGTTTAGCACAACTTAAAATATTCAATTTTGATCAAGTATCAGATGGAAAATTCTAATCTAAGCAAATTTATAGCCTGTTGGGGGCTATAATGGAATAGACGAGATCCCCTTCCCGTTTATTCCATTATAGCAGGAAATTAATTAACTGTATATTTAATTAAAACATCAAAAATTTGTTCTTATTTTGCTATGGTAAACGAAAAATATCAATATTAGAACAAAAATTTGCTGTTTGAATTAAATATAAGCTATTACAGGGAGTGGTATTTAGCGGTATTTAGCGGTATTAGCGGTATCCCAACATTACCACTCCCTGTAATAGTCTATATTTAATTAAAACAGCAAATTTTCTTTCTTATATTGATATGTTTTGTTTTACAATCGTAAATCTAAAACGAAAAAATGCTGTTTGAATGATACTGTAAATAAATATATATTTATTAACAGTATATTTAATTGAAACAGCATTTTTTGTTTCAGTTTTGCTATTGTAAACGAAAAATATCAATATTAGAATAAAAATGTGCTGTTTTACTTAAATATTAACTATTATAGGGAGCGGTATTACTTCTGGGAACCGCTAATACCACTACCTGTGATAGTGGAATAATACTGCATCCCTGCTTTCCCAGTTGCATTCCTGAGGTGTTTGCATCATTTTCTAAAGGTGTCATAATGGACCTGGTGACCTCCAAGTGGTCGACTTTAGATTTCCAAGAAATTAGCATTTTCCCCCCATTGACTTTAAAGGGGTTTGATATTCAATGGAATAGTCGAACATCATGATCTATTCGAATCGAATTCCGAGCTTTTAAATATTTTACTACTTGCTCACCTCTAATGGATATCATTGGTGAGTGCCCTTCATGTTCTTTTTATATGTGATGATTTCTAGACTCTTAGAAGTGAGCATCAACTAACATACGAGAAAAATACTCACTTTATTTTCCATGTGGAGTACAGTAATAGCAGTGTCATTTACTTTCTTTTGGAATAGACGGCCTAATAACGTCTTCACTACAATGATTTTAACGGTCGCACAAAAGATGCAATCAACAATGAACATAAGGTTTCAGGTTCTGTGGCCACTTATGTGGGACATTTTTTATCAGTGAGCCTCCCTGCCTAGTGATCATTGGACCCTAAGGGGGAGATTTATCAAACATGGTGTAAAGTGAAACTGGCTCAGTTGCCCTTAGCAACCAATCAGATTCCACCTTTCCTTCCTCACAGATTTTTTGGAAAATGAAAGGAGGAATCTGATTGGTTGCTAGGGGCAACTGAGCCAGTTTTACTTTACACCAGGTTTGATCAATCTCCCTATAAGTTTCTACTGTTTAAGAATTAGACTGGTTTTGAGTACCTCCCGTCCAGTGTGGATAAAATTACATTTTGTAAAAAGCTTTTGACAAGCTCCTAAATCCCATAATAATTTGATAAAGCAAAAGTAAGGGAGTTATTAAAGTTACCCTCCCATACAAATAGTTGTTCCTTCATTTTCTTTCCTGTTCCTGCGGCCCATAATACATTTTTAATGTATTTTTTTAAGCAGGTAATGACATTAGCGCACATTAATTTGGTTCTAAGCGTTTTGGTAATTGATGCTATTATAGTCTGATAATTTGCACTTAAAGATTGTAATTGGATGGATACATAAATCTCTGCCATGTTCGCTTGCCATGTCCTGATAAAGACCTAAGTTGCCTTTAAAGGTGTCATCCCCACCAGTTCTTCTTCATTGACATGGCTGTTATAGTCCATTGAAACATCACACCTACTATCTATCACATCTAACATCACAACTATTTCATGGGTAGAAAGGCTTCTGGCCAGACAGTGTTTTGGGATCCCTCTCTTTAGCATGCAGTCAGTTCACTTTGCTGGATATATCTCAAAGCAAAGAATTTGGTCATCATTTTGCTCGAGCCCAGTAAAATATTCTACACGGGTAGCGCTACTGTTTTCCAGGGATTCTCAAAGCTGTCTTCAGACTGCTGAAGTTTTCTGAGTATTGTTGGAAAAAAAGAAAGGAGAAATGTATTGATCCTTCGAGTCCTATGAGGATAACCTGCCCGAAGACAGGTTTGAGAGCCAGTGATTGAGATCGCTCATTCAAAACCTGCAGGCCACAATATGAACCAAAGTGCAAGATTAAAGGACATTTGAAGTTATACTCGGATGAACAGAGGTGAAATAATAAGGATGGGATCAGTATGACCAATTGTTCTAAGCTAAGAATCAGATGAGTTCATGTTATAAAATAAAGAAAATTGTCAAGGCTGCTTTGTGTGATCTTGGATTTGTGCTATTGATATTAAAGCAACCTATTAAAGTCATCTGTTTATAGAATGATAATGGAACTGCCGATATCCGATAATCATACGTGCACCTAGAAACACACCATAGCATAGACCAGGATAACACTGCGTTCATGCACTGCATAAAGTCAAGTCAACAAATCTTCTGTGGCTCAGATCCAGTGTTAAAGGGAATCTGTCAGTAGCTGGGCTGGTCCCGATGTGCTGAAAAAGTAGTGCAGATGTGTGTCCCCCATTGTGCATCCTACCTTTCTTTTTGTCATATGTGCTCTAGTTTGTCCGTTTGTCCACAATCCGGCCCGATACGTTGGTAGCAAGTGTTAAAAAGGAGTAGTGGTGAGGTATTCGTACAGCACTTTGGCGCGCCTCACCACTACTGCCTCCTCCTTTTTAGGCATGAATATTTATTATGGCCCGGTCTCCTGCTTCCTGGTTACACCATCTTCAGGCCAGCATGCACCTTTGCTGGCAAGGGTCGCGCGCCCACTTGCCAGTTCGCCCCTGCGCCCTGGGTCTGTGAGGTCTGCGCACTCCTGTCGGCGGTAACACGCATGCACCGTGGAGCTGAGGAGTGGTGCAGGTGTGCTGAGGGCATTAGCATTGTCTGCGCCGCTCCTCTGCTCTATGGTGCATGCGCGTTACCGCCGACAGCAACGGCGCATGCCGGCCTGAAGATGGTGTAATCAGGAATCAGCAGGCCGGGCCGCAATGAAAATTCAGGGGCGGATTAACTTTACTGAAGGCCCTGGGCTTTTCAGCAAGCCTGCCCCCCTCCACCCCACTGTAACTATGGCAGCACTAGCAGGGTGTTCATAGTACAAAATAAATACTGTCCTGATGCCCTGATTTGTGCGAAATCAAGGTAAAAAAAAAGCAGCGATTTATTGCAAATCATGGCAGAACTGTAGCCAGGAGACAATACACCATTTGAAGTATAAGTCTGTTTGGGTGGCCATAGGCCCCCAAGGAGCTCAGGGCCCCAGGCTACTGCCCAAAACTGACTTATTATAATCCGCTACTGTTTATGCCTAGGAGGCAGTAGTGGTGAGTCGTGCCAAAGTGCGTCACAAACGCCTCAGCGCTACTCCTCTTTGACACTTGACACTTGCAATCTGGGGTCACAGATTAGCCTGGTATACAAGCAGGAATGCAGCTACAGGGGATGCTTCAGTTGGTGTATGAAGAGGTCCGGCAGATCCCCTTTAAGTGGTAGGCAATAACTGTTTGGCCTTAGGGTCTACATCTCTCTCTATTGGAGTCAAGAATTCCACTGCCTGAATAGGCAAATTTGGAACGTTTACTTGGTAACTTTTTGATGATATATCTGTTTGTATTGCCTTTCACAACTAATAAAGATGTGTAAGATGTGAAAGCCTATTTCGACATGTTCCGATATTAAAGGGTACCTATCATTTAAACAAACTTCCTACATGTAATAGCGACATGTCAGAGGTTTATTTCGGTCGGGGTGTGGGTGCTGAGACCTCCGCTGATTATTAGAATGAGGGGGTAAATAAACAGCAACGCGCTCTGCCTCTTCATCTCACTGCTAAAGTAGCAGTCGGATACACAACAAAAACTATGGGCATAAAGTCTGAATAGTATCAAAATTTATTTACCATGGTACATAACACAACATGATTAGAAATAAAAATTACATAAAAATTATATATATATACTTCAAAAATAACCACTCAATGATAAAATTTACATGTATATAAAAAACCCACATAAAATGAATAGTTCGCCAAGTTATGAGTGTGAAGACTTGTCTATTTACATGTCAGAGATGTGTAAACATAGCCACCATATTGGTACAAAGACTATATAATTATCTGCAGACAATACAAATCTTCCATAACGTCTAAAACTCACCCATATTCACTACGTGGGTCACGACTGTCCCTACGATCGTTTTGCCAACACTGGCTTCCTCAGGGAACACCCCCTTCTCTATCCCCCTCTCCCTTATATATGGTGGACTCCTCATTGCTGTATTCACCTTCCGGGTTCATCGGCGCGCCGGGCCGGAAGTCGAGGCCGCGTCACTTCCGGCCCGGCCCGGCGCGCCGATGAACCCGGAAGGTGAATACAGCAATGAGGAGTCCACCATATATAAGGGAGAGGGGGATAGAGAAGGGGGTGTTCCCTGAGAAAGCCAGTGTTGGCGAAACGATCGTAGGGACAGTCGTGACCCACGTAGTGAATATGGGTGAGTTTTAGAAGTTATGGAAGATTTGTATTGTCTACAGATAATTATATAGTCTTTGTACCAATATGGTGGCTATGTTTACACATCTCTGACATGTAAATAGACAAGTCTTCACACTCATAACTTGGCGAACTATTCATTTTATGTGGGTTTTTTATATACATGTAAATTTTATCATTGAGTGGTTATTTTAGAAGTATATATATCATTTTTATGTAATTTTTATTTCTAATCATGTTGTGTTATGTACCATGGTAAATAAATTTTGATGCTATTCAGACTTTATGCCCATAGTTTTTGTTGTGTATCCATTCTGTTGGTGGGTCGTTCTGGTTGTTTGGTGGAGTGACGCCCGGGGTTGCGGTACATTTCTGTGCCCTATACAGTTATACAGGGTTATTGTGTCTTATTCACCAGTGAGCCTTTTTGTGTATATTTAAAGTAGCAGTCGATAGAATTATAATGGCGCCCTAGGGAACATCTGGTAATCTCTGCACCAGAAGTTATATAGGGCTGCATTATAATTCTGATGACTGCTAAATTAGCAGTAAGACAGAGAAGAAGAGGAAAAGCGCTTGCTACTGCGCCTCTGCCCCTTCATTCTAATAATCGGCGGAGGTCTCAGCACCTACACCCCGACTGATACAAACCTCTGGCGTGTTGTTATCGCCTAAAGAGTAAGGAAGGGGGGATACAGCAAGGTGGGGAAGAGGTGTGGCCTCCTCCTGTACCTAATTTTTCTAGGCTTACAGCTGGAAACAGGCATAAACCAGGCAAAAATCTACTCCAACTCCAGGGCAGGTGTAGATTATTGCACAATGCCTGCACCAGGTGCAGTGCTGGACGGCTGTACTAAGAAATCTACGCCTCGAAATTCTGACCTTGGAAACGGGGCAGAGCTTAATTTATGATTGGCATACTTGTATGCCACTCTTAATAAAGTTCCCTTATGGGTGATATACAGTAGTTATTACTACAAATGATGGTCATTATGTTTATTTCATAATCTGTGAAAAAGTACAGTGGACTCTCAAGTTACAGTGGCCTAAGTTTACAATATTTCAGAGTGGGCATTTTACTGATAAAACTCCTGTATTAGCAAAGTACACGCACTGACCGTCTGTATAGTATTACTTCTCTGTAGTTCTGTAATTGTTGTTTCTCTGGACTCCATGTAAAGGCAACTCAAACATTTTTTTTCTGGTACAATATATATTGTATAGGATGCTAAAGATGCACCTGGCTTCTGCATTAGGTATGTTAACACAACGCTTTTTGAGGCAAAAATACGGTTGTGAATAATAATCATTATCAGAATCATTATTTATTTCCTTCAAAAAAGTTGTGTGATTTAAAGCTTCCAGCAGGTCTTTCTGGATTTTATAGTTATGAGGACTTGCTTTAGCTGTGTTAGTTATCTGCTTATTTGTCTATACTCTTTTCAGTATATTTTCCCCTCATTTTGGCTCTTCAGAAACAATTACCGGTTTTCGACAGAGTTTTGGTCTCAAGATACAATTGGTCGTCGTGGAACCAATTAATATTGTAACCTGAGGGACCACTGTATCTTGTTGTATCTGTTCAAAAATCTTAAATAAAGTTACTTAGTAATAATACTTTATACTATTGAAAAGTTGGTTATATGTGGCCATGTATTGTGAGGGCTTTATTATTTATAGTGTAGCGTACAATACTTACATGCAATTCGGATAAAAGCCTTTTGGCTTTTGGAGGTTCCAGAGGAGCTCCAGGCTACACAATGGCACCAATATTCTTCCAGCCCAAATATCTTCTCCACTTGCTGTCTAGAGATTTCAATCCTCACTTCCATTACAGGGAGACCTAAGTAGATAGAGATACAGAGATAATCAATGCACAGTAATAACATTTGTATAGGTCCATGCATGTATTTTACAATTGTCCAGTATACACATTTGTTTTCAAGAGTCTGCTAAGGGTATAGCTACATAATTTACTTTGTATAGGTAAATAGCTCTTTCTACATTTATTACATAATTGTGCATTTATCATGACATGTCACGACTGTTAAAATGGTAGAAATCTGATAAAGCCATTTTAACCGTAATAGCTGATCTTTATCTGGATCCAGCTTTTCCAGGCAACCGGGCAGGAGCGTAACTAGAACTGGCTGGGCCCCATAGCAAACTTTTGATTGGGCCCCCCCCCAAACAACTGACCACTAAGCTGTGAAGAGAGAGCAATATGTATATATAGTATTAGGAAAAGCATTATAGCACCATGACCACTGCCATTACCACTATATTGTTACCAACCAAATCCAGTATGTTAAGATGAATAATACAAACAGTACCAGTTTACATGGGACAAATATTACCACCTATTACTGACTAAAACCCCCACATACTGAATAATGCTACCACTGCTACGGAATAAAATCCACAGTCCACAGTCCAACATCACCATTGGCCATATAGTGGCATGTATAGGCTCCACACAGGCTTTACACACCATAAGTGATTACAGTGCAGTTACAGGCGTCTTCTCCAATCGGAGTTGCTCACTTTTTCCCTTCTTCTAAATCCAGCCTGGCCACCATAAGGACTTCTCTCAGTAGGATCTGCCAGACAGTTTAGGTTCCTCACTCATGCCCCAATATCCTATGCATCTATTTGCTACATCTGTTCCCTCATATAGTGGTCCTCTCTGTATTCATATAGTAGTTAGACAACTGTGTCCCTCATTAAGTAGTTAGACCCTTCTCTGCCCCCCCCCCCCCCATATAGTACCGTATTTTTCGCTTTATAGGACGCGCCTTTTGATAAGATGCACCCCTGATTTTAGGGGGGAAAATATAAAAAAAATATTTTGCTCATTGTCACAGTTTGGAAATAGCAGCAGTGTAATTGGTGCCAATCCACCCATATAGTGCCCCACATAGTATCCAATGCCCCCATAATATAGTGCTCCCCATATAGTAGCCAATGCCCCCACATAGTGCCCCCACATAGTAGCCAATGCCCCCACATAGCAGCCAATGCCCCCATATAGTGCCCCCCATATAGTAGCCAATGCCCCCATATAGTAGCCAATACCCCCACATAGTAGCCAATGCCCCCATATAGTGCCCCCCATATAGTAGCCAATGCCCCCATATAGTGCCCTCCATATAGTAGCCAATGCCCCCATATAGTGCCCCCATATAGTAGCCAATGCCCCCATATAGTAGCCAATACCCCCACATAGTAGCCAATGCCCCCATATAGTGCCCCCCATAAAGTAGCCAATGCCCCCATATAGTAGCCAATACCCCCACATAGTAGCCAATGCCCCCATATAGTAGCCAATGCCCCCAATACAGTGCCTGCATTGTAGCCAGTGCCCTCCATAGTAGCCAATGCCCCCAATACAGTGCCCCCATATAGTAGCCAATGCCCCCATACAGTGCCCCCATATAGTGCCCCCCATATAGTAGCCATTGCCCCCATATAGTAGCCATTGCCCCATACAGTGCCCCCATATAGTAGCCAGTGCCCCTCACAGTAGCCAATGCCCCCATATAGTAGCCAATTCCCCCATACAGTGCCCCCATATAGTAGCCTATACCCCCATATTGTAGCCAATGCCCCCAGACAGTGCCCCCCATAGTAGCCAATGCCCCCATATAGTAGCCAATGCCCCCAGACAGTGACCCCATAGTAGCCAATGCCCCCATATAGTAGCCAATGCCCCCAGACAGTGCCCCCATAGTAGCCAGTGCCCCCATAGTAGCCAATGCCCCATACAGTAGCCAATGCCCCCAAATAGCAGCCAATGCCCCCATACAGTGCCCCCATAGTAGCCAATGCCCCCAGACAGTGCCCCCCATAGTAGCCAATGCCCCCATACAGTAGCCAATGCCCCATATAGTGCCCCCATAGTAGCCAATCCCCCCTGCGACCAGAAAAACAACAAACAGGCTACTCACCTGTCCGCCGGCCCCAGCAGCTCCTCTCCCGACACTCCGGTCTCCCGTCATCCTCCGGCACAGGCAGCGGGGGACAGAGAGACTGCCGCTGCAGAACACTTCCAGGACACAGGCAGCGTCTCTGCCCCCCGCTGCCTGTGCCGGAGGATGACGGGAGACCGGAGTGTCGGGAGAGGAGCTGCTGGGGCCGGCGGACAGGTGAGTAGGACAGCGATCCCCTCCGCCTGCCCATCCGGCCCCCTCCATCGCCGCTTAGCCGATCAGGAGCCCAGGAAAGTGCTGCTCATTGCACTTTTCCGGGCTTCTGATCGGCTCAGCTGAGCGGCGATAGAAGGGGCAGGCTGGGCGGGCGGAGGGGATCGTTCAGGGCCGCTCACTATGCATATGCATAGTGAGCGACAATACAGGGGGCGGGGGCATATCTTAACGCGGGGGCCCGGGCCCCCTGAACCCCCGGGCCCCATAGCGACGGCGTACCCTGCCCCCATGGTAGCTACGCCAGTGCACCCGGGGCAGAGCTACATGGACTTCAAAGGCATCCGGCTAACAAAGCAATTTGCTTAGTTTGTACTGTAAATTTGCTCATCTCTACTTATTATACTTTTGCATTACCTCAGCACAGTGGCGTAGCTATAGGGGTCGCAGGGGCCGCCATGGCGACCGGGCCCCTACGCTAGGGGGGCCGCACGGCCCCCCTTGCCACTTCCTCCTGTGCTCCCCCGATCCGGGGGGGCCGCGGCAGGGGATATGCCCCCCGGACCTCTTTCAGTTCAGTGAGCTTCCGGGATGCCGGCCCCGGCCGGAAGCTCACTGTTGCAGGACCGCGGCGCCGGGACTTCTCCTCCTCCTCCTCGGCAGCTGACATGTGACGTCATCACGTCACATGTCAGCCGCCGTGCAGTAGAGAGGAGAAATCCGGGCGCCGCGATCCTGCATCAGTGAGCTTCCGGCCGGGGCCGACATCCCGGAAACTCACTGAACTGAAGAGAAGCTGCCAGGCCTGAGGGAGATCAAGGATCCAGGTGAGGTGAGTTTATTTAGATTTTTGTATTTTTTTTTTTCATTTTTTACATAAATGTTGCGATGTGGGGGGCTGCACAAGGGGTCTATACAGGGGGGGGGCTTGGCTGCACAAGGGGTCTATACTGGGGGGGGGCTGCACAAGGGGGTCTATACTGGGGGGGGCTTGGCTGCACAAGGGGTCTATACTGGGGGGGGCTGCACAAGGGGTCTATACTGGGGGGGGCTGCACAAGGGGGTCTATACTGGGGGGGGATTGGCTGCACAAGGGGTCTATACTGGGGGGGGGCTGAACAAGGGGGTCTATACTGGGGGGGGGGCTGCACAAGGGGTCTATACTGGGGGGGCTGCACAAGGGGGTCTATACTGGGGGGGCTGCACAAGGGGGTCTATACTGGGGGGGCTGCACACGGGGTCTATACTGGGGGGCGGGGGCTTGGCTGCACAAGGGGTCTATACTGGGGGGTGGGCTGCACAAGGGGTCTATACTGGGGGGGGCTGCACAAGGGGGTCTATACTATAAGGGGGGTCTGCACAAGGGGTCTATACTATGGGAGGGGGCTACACAGGGGGTCTATACTATGAGAGGGTTACACAGGGGGTCTGTACTGTGGGGGATCTACACAGGGGGTCTATACTGGGGGGGCTGCACAAGGGGTCTATACTGGGGGGCGGGCTGCACAAGGGGTCTATACTGGGGACGGGCTGCACAAGGGGTCTATACTGCGGGGGGCTGCACAAGGGGTCTATACTGGGGGGGCTGCACAAGGGGGTCTATACTGGGGGGATGCACAAGGGGGTCTATACTGGGGGGGGCTGCACAAGGGGTCTATACTGGGGGGCGGGGGCTTGGCTGCACAAGGGGTCTATACTGGGGGGCTTGGCTGCACAAGGGGTCTATACTGGGGGGGCTGCACAAGGGGGTCTATACTGGGGGGGCTGTACAAGGGGTCAATACTATGAGGGGGGCTGCACAAGGGGTCTATACTATGGGAGAGTGGCTACACAGGGGGTCTATACTATGAGAGGGTTACACGGGGGTCTGCACTGTGGGGGGGGGGGCTACACAGGGGGGTCTATATCTACATTATCTGTACTCAGAGATATAACTCTGTTATCTGTGGTGTTACATAGGACTGCAGGTGACATCCCTCTGAGTACAGATCATGTAGTAGATGTCACCTGCAGTCCTATGTAACACCACAGATAACACAGTGATATCCCTCTGAGTACAGATCATGTAGTAGATATCACTGTGTTATCTGTGGTGTTACATAGGACTGCAGGTGACATCTACTGCATTATTTGTACTCAGAGATATCACTGTGTTATCTGTGGTGTTACATGGGACTGCAGGTGACTACTACTTTATCTGTACTCAGATATTACTGTGTTATCTGTGGTGTTACATAGGACTGCAGGTGACTACTACATTATCTGTACTCAGAGGGATATCACTGTTATCTGTGGTGTTACATAGGACTGCAGGTGATATCAGGTGACTTCTCCAGGTTGCAGAATTTCAAACTTCATCATGCCCTGCTGATAGTTTATTATGGGAGTTTTGCAGCATTTGGCTCTTCAGGTTGCAGCACTACAACCCCCATTATATCCAACTGGCAGTTCATGATGAGAGTTGTAGTTTTTCAGCTGGAGAGTCTAAGATTGGAATACAATGATTAGACAATGACACAGTACAGTCCATTAATTATAGAGGGCAGTAGTGCAGTACATGAGGTGGAGGCAGTGGCAGTGCATTAGAACATGGTGGCACATTAGAGTAATTGGATATAACGTTAGATAGGACTTTGCCTGATCGGGTGAGATGGGGGGCCCCAAGCTAACATTTTGCACCAGGGCCCATCAACCTTTAGCTACGCCCCTGCCTCAGCACCAGGTGCTGATGCCTTGCTCTTTGTAAATTAAGCAATGGCATAAATTACTGCCCTCAGTACAGCGCCATCCTGTCTGGATAAGGCATGGATGTGTATCATTGAGACTTGATGCTAGTTTCAATACCTAATCATTTACAAGATCTATGCTTGGCCTCCCTAGACTCCCCAAGCTGTATCTATAGATCGCAGTAGGTGTCAGGAGTGAGACCAGGTGCAATAATCAACTAAAGACATGTCAGAAGTTACTATGACATGTCAGCGGTAATGATTTAAAGAAAAATATTGTATATCCCTTTTAGAGATGAGCAAACTTGACAAAAGTTCAGGGTTCACATCTGCAATCCCTATACCTCTATTTTATTTTATTTTTTTAATACTTAATATTAAAAATATTTAATATTTATTTATTTACTTTTGGTTCTTGTGGTAGATCCAGCATGTTTGCATTGCATGGATAGTATTTATTTGGTTGGCTGGTAAGTATTGATACAATTTCACTGTACTTTCTGCTGCAAGCATGTGGCTGCCCGCGGTTTCCCCAGTGATTACGCTATTTGGCTTAGAGAAGCTAAGGGCATAAGCCAACCCTTTGAGCTTTATTCATATAAAATTCCTCTATAGAATAGAGTAACATTTTGGTTGCACAGAAAGTAAATAATGCAGAAGTAAAAGGCAATCTGCAATCTGCAAACCACCAGGGAACTGCACACATCTGATGTTAAAGGCTTTATTTATTCCAACCATTTATAGGCAAGTTTCTGATAGTATTACTTATCCACATACACTATAAACCCAGGATGAGAAGTTAAAGAATCAGAAGTCGGTACATATATTTGTTTTATAATATATGCCTACTCCCACCTAACTGTGTTGACATAACACGAAATCCATGTCTGCTGCTAACAAGTTGAAAAGGGATTGACAGGTGAGCTGTGCTTTTGTATGAGGACTTAGACTTAAACCAACTTATTTTTGCCGAAAAGGAAACATGAAAATAAAGAGATGAGGATTACAGTAGGTACAGCGTAAATAAAATAAAATCTCATGAATTTAAAGTGTACTGTGATAGAATAGAACCTACAAATTCTTGGTAATTGAATAAATGTGCTTTGATCTTTTATCACATTGTGGAATTGGGTACCGAGCACAGTGTGCTACCATCTTTGCTGCTGAGGTGCATCTTATGAACAGTTTTGAAGCAGAGCTCAATAACACATTTGCTTTCTTAGCGGATTGATATAAAAGGGCTCAATATTTTACATACATATGCTGACTATATAAATACTTTATACTGTGATAGCGGATGACATTTCATGCATCAAGTAGTAACCACAGATATATGTTAAGTTGTAGCTAGCTACGTGTGTGCAAATGTGACATATCTATCTAGTTATCTCAAGGTATCAAGCACGGCAAGATCCTGTAAACCAGGTATCCTTTAGTCATCCACTTTTGGAACAGCTCATGTCAGCATGAAAACGAATGCAGGCGTCTGACGTGTTTTTATAATTATACCTTAATCATAGCACTTGTGTTTCTACTCAGACACATAATATTTTAAAATCTCAACAGTCATGTCAATAGGCCAATCTGTGGTTCCACAGCCCCTTACAGAAAGCTGTGATGCACTGTGTTTTCTGACACCTTTATGCAGTGGCGGTCTTTGGCACCAAGCACCCCAAGCGATCGCTTGGGGCCCCCAACATCTAGGGGGGCCCCCACGCCCCGCTCTTGTGCTCAAGACCGCTGGATAGGGCCGCTGCCCCGCTTGCTGCTGCCATCTGAACTTTAACTATGAGCACTCGTAATGAGCGCTCATAGTTACATGCAGCAGCACTGACAGGACGGGAGACATTGGCCCCCTTCCTGTCAGTCACTTTTGTCGCCGCAGGAAGTGTTTTCCCTGCAGTCACAAGTGGCAGCTTTGTCCTTGTGGTGCCGGCGCTGTGACATCACTGGAACATCGGCGCCAGGACAAGGGGAGTGCGGCCTCTTGTGATCGCAGGGAAAACCCTTCCTGCGGCCACAAGAGTAAAGAGAAGAGGAGACGCCCGGACCCAGGTGAGTATAAGTGTATGTTTTATTGTGTTATATACGATATGGGAGGGGGAGCACACAGGAGTCTATATAAATGGGGGGAGCACACAGGGGGGCTATATAATAGGGGGAGCACACAGGGGGGCTATAGACTACTGGGGCTTCACAGAGGGGTCTATATACTACTGGGGGCAGCACACAGGGGGTCTATATATTACTTGGGGCAGCAGAATGGGGTCTATATACAACTTGGAGAGCACACAGGAGGTCTATATCCAAGTGGGGGAGCACACAGGGGGGCTATATACTACTGGGGGAGCACACAGGGGTCTATATACTACTGGTGGCGCACACAGGGGGTCTATATACTACTTGTGAGGCACACAGGTGGTCTATATATAACTGGGGGAGCACACAGGGGTCTGTATACTACTGGGGCAGCACACAAGGGGTCTATATAATACTGGTGGGGCACACGGGGGGTCTATATACTACTGGGGGAACCACACAGGGGGTTTATATACTACTGGAGGAGAACACAGGGGTCTATATCCAAGTGGGGAAGCACACAGGAGGTCTATATCCAAGTGGGGAGCACACAGGGGTCTATATCCAAGTGGGGGAGCACACAGGAGGTCTATATCCAAGTGGGGGAGCACACAGGGGGGCTAAATACCCCTGAGGGAGTACACAGGGGGCCTATATACTTGTGGGGGAACACACAGGGGGTATATACAACTGGGGGCAGTACACAGGGGGTCTCTATACAACTGGGGCAGCACACAGGAGGTCTATATACTTCTGGGGGAGCACACAGGGGGGCTATATATAACTGGGGGAACACACAGGGGTCTATATACTACTGGGGGAAGCAAACAAGGGGTATATACTACTGGGGGCAGGACACAAGGGGTATATACTATTGGGGGCAGCACACAAGGGGTATATACTACTGGGGGCAACACAGAGAGGTCTATTGTTTTGGAACGTGTGTCGAGGGGGGGGGGCAGACATATCTTCGCTTGGGGCCCCAGAAATGCCAAGACCGCCCCTGCCTTTATGTTATTCATGTGCATTTCTATTTTGTACCACATGAGTCCGTTCACGTGACTATTGAGCCTTCTGAATATCATTTGTCTGAGTGGTATAATTGCTAAAATGCATCAGACATCTGCATTTGTTTCCATTCTGTCTTGAGCTGTTCCACAAGTTAAGAAATAAAGGATACCCGTTTTTTACCAGATATTTCCATGCTGGATACCCTTTTTGATACTAGTAGACATTGTATCTTCCAACAAGTGCCCCCATTCTTCTGTAGATGTGGTTGGGAGCTGTATATGTTGCAATGTCCAGCATTTTCTACATCCATATAAACAATATTATATACAAGGTAATATTGTTTAAATCAGCATGATGGCAAGGGGTGGGACGAGCAGTCACTTCCTATATGGGAAGCAGAAAAAGTGGGCATGAGAAAGGACCTGAGTAACATGAACAAAGCTCAAACTACATCACAGTATCTCTAAAACAGCAGGTCATGTGGAGGCTTCCCAGTAATGGTTAGTAGCAACCAAGGTTGTCTAAGGAGGGACAGCTAGGCACATGGAGCAGGTTAGTTTGTATGGTATGATTCTATGAAGAGAGCATAAAATGTTGGAAAAGTAAATGCTGGCTATGATAGAAAGGTATCAGAAAACACAATGCATTGCAGATTTCTGTAAGGGGCTGTGGAACCGCAGATTGGGCAGAAGTGCCCTTGTCAGCATTACAACTGGACTACAGAACAGTTGGGCAAAAGGACAAGATAGTCTGTCGAAAAAACATTTTTATATATTTTGTAACTAATTATTTTAAAAAAAGATAGAACATTATAACAATCTAGAATACAATATGATTCTACAAAATAAAAGGAAAGATGATTCTAAAAGTGCTCAGATTGTCAGCAAAAAAAAAAGAGGCACTGAACTTAATGGGGCCCATTTATCAAATACGCCCCAGGGTATGCCGCAGAAAAGGGTCTGCCTACTCCAGTACCTGATACCATGATTTACAACTGCTAGCAGGCTTAGGGCCCTATTCCACCGGATTATTATCGTTCGCATAATCGTTAACGATTAACGATCTCAAACAACCGATATTGCAAAAGACCTGAAAACGTTCACTCATTTTCATGGAACGATAATCGTTGCTTATGATTGTATTTGCGATTGTTTTTTCTTCGCTATTTCTTCGCTATTGCGTTCGTATTTACAGCAAACGACCGACGTCTTATTCAATGCGAACGATTTGCGAACGTTTTGCAAAACTTTCTTATAAAGCGATCAACGATTTCTCGTTCGGTCGTTAATTGTTAACTGCATTTCAACCGAACAATTATCGTTTAGATTCGAACAATTTAACGATAATCTAAAAGATAATCGTCCGGTGGAATAGGGCCCTGGCAGCAATCTACACCAGCTCAGAAGTAAGTGTAGATTTCTGCGTCTGCTGTGCGGCATGCGAAGATCTCACAGATTTACCTAAGAGGCGTGCTCCCCTTGGTAAATCCGGTGAGGTGAATGGGGGCAGGACTGGTCTATATAAATGTCCCCCAATATGTTTAAATATGAAGGCTTGACAGCCAGGGTAATGCAGAAAATAGAAAACAATACAATTCAGAGAAAAGGGGAAGACAAGCAATGACAATACAGGATACATGAGGAGAAATCAAAGGAAAAGCAGGAAGTAGAAGTAGTGGCTATTGTAGTCAGCAGCAGGTTACCAAGTCCATACTCTCTCCAGATCCAATACTCATCCCATGTAGACCAGACTGCATCCTTTGATTCCATTTCTTTGCTAATAAGTATTTAGCTGTGGTAAGGATATGTACGAGTAGCTTGAATAATTGCTACCTTTTAGGAAGGGAGACACATTCAAAAGGTAAAAAAAGGGGGTCAAAAAGGGAAGTGTGTCCAGATATATCTTCTAAAAAACATTTGACCTTCATCAAAAACAGGACGACGCAAGGACATGTTGAGAGCGTATAGGTCAAGGTATCATCTGGGGTACAAAAATGCCAACATGCATTAGTAACACACAGGTTAAGTCATGCAGTTAAAGAGGTTTTCCACCTTAAACTAACTTGTCCCATATCCACAGGATATGGGGCAACTAAGAGATTATAGGGGGGGTCCAACCTCCGTATTCCCCAGCGGTCTCCAGATCGGCCCCTAGCTCCATTGTTTTTAATACACCCGCGTGTACAGCACATGACCTATGGCTTTATTCATTCTGTGTAGAGCTGCCATATAGAGCCACGTGCTGTACTCAGCTCTCTTCAGCGGTTCCATAGAGAATGAATAGAGCTGCCGGAGAGATCTGAGAGCAGCACTTGGATCTCTCCAGCGGCTTCATAGGGTATGAATGGAGCCGTGGGTCACGTGCTGTACCCTCGGCTGTATTCAAAGCTATAGAGCCGGGGGCCGATCTGGAGATCGCCGGGTTTGTTGAGGTCAGAACTGTGGATAGGGGACAAGTTAGTTTAAAGTGGAAAATCTGTTTAAGTAAGAGTAAAGTACCAAAACATCATTAAATTATATAGAGTCCCCTTGTATTGGGTACAAATAAATGATTAGTCAGTCCTGTTCCATAGAAAGTTTGGTTACCTTTGCTTAGGTAGGAAAGCATGACGGTCTGTTTAGGAAAGGAATTTGTCATAATTTTTTTTAAATATCTATTTTGTGTTTACAAATATATGTAATTATTTGTAGATAATAACGATGGGAATGTCATGTATGTTTGTGGGATGTGTATAGGTCAGAAAGTCCTAGTCCTGCACTCTATGATATCAACAAATATTTTTACTGCTAAAATCCATCTGAAGGCAGGTCAACTCCTGCATACATTGAGGTGTCATATATGATGCTGTCCCATTGGAGGTTGTTTGGGGGTTTGCAGCTCATGTTATGTTACATCCTGCCCAGTTCTGTATATTAAGAGACACTGGTTGTTCAGGCAACGTGATATACAGTATATGCT
Organism: Dendropsophus ebraccatus; assembly: GCF_027789765.1. Taxonomy (NCBI): domain Eukaryota; kingdom Metazoa; phylum Chordata; class Amphibia; order Anura; family Hylidae; genus Dendropsophus; species Dendropsophus ebraccatus. The sequence goes on from NC_091454.1 coordinate 71,234,902, forward strand.
TTTGGTAACACATTATGCTAAATATGATTGTCTTCGTTATGTAAATGAAGCGTTTTGAGCGTTATAATAGCATGTCCTGATATCGCGTTGAATAGGTTTCATTGGTTTAATGAGAAATTAGCGTTCTTAAGCAGAAAACTAAACACACAATGTATTACACATGTGCTGTATTCACACAGTAAGGGGATATTCACACACAACAGATCAACTGCAGAAATTTCAGCAAGTGAAAATGGTTTCCAGTCACCTGAGTGGGGGTGTTTAGGGGGCAAGCCCCGCACCTGCCCACCCTGGGCCAAGGTTACTTGTAAGGTAAAAAGAAAGAGGCCCCCAAATACACAAATAGGTGTCTCCGATTTCACCCACAAAGATACCAAAATGGTCAAACACCACAGTTTACAAACATGCTTCTGTCTGTTTTTTAAATAGATTTTTGGTCAAGACAACTCCTTCTTTGAATAGACCTGCCCTGGCAACCATCAAAACGCATTTCATCACCGTATATGAATATCAGCACTCTGAGGTTATGGTCACATGTAGTATGAGACCAGCCGTTCCGTGACCCGACCGGGATTTCCTCAGCCTGCAGCACTACGTGAGTATCGTTGAACTTATCTAGTGTAAACATAGCCTTAGTAGGTGACACCATCACAGAGGCACCTTGGAGTTCCACTAGTTATTTTTACAGTGCATGGAAGTTACGGCACTATATAGCATTATTATTTAGAAAAGTTAAGGCACTGTATAGCATTACAATTAAGAAAAGTTACAGTAATGTATAGCATTATTATTTAGAAAACTAAATGTATTTTCAGCCAACATATGGTACTATTATTATGCGCTTATAATGAATCACTCTATAGAACAACTAGTTTTACACTGTATGACACAGCTACTTGTTGCAGTATTTTTGTTAAGTTTCTGCTAAAGCCAAGTGGTGTATTCAAAAGGAAAGGAAGTTAAAGGAAAGACTTATACTTCTCCCTAAGTTCACATTGAGGAAAACAGGCAGACATTCTGAGCGGAACTCGTAACGCGGACTCTGCTCAGAATCCCATCTGCCTCATTGTGTTGATGTGTTGTCTCGCTTGCCTCCACTCTCTGCTGCTCTTCGCTGCTCTCCGCTCAAAGAATAGAGGCACCTTCCAAAATAAAATCAGCCTTGGTTCCTGCTTCTGGAACTTTGAAGGACCAGTTGTTAACATTGAGGAAATTTTCTCTAATATCTGCAGTGACATGTAACAATACTTGGCAGTCACTGAAATTAATTGCCAGATATAACAAATGAATGAACTTGGTCTGCCATGGCAGGATTTGCACCAATTTAGTGGATCTTTGCACTGATCCAAACAGGTGGTCCCAAAAAGTAAACTCCAGTCCTCACTATACCCTCTACATAGCTTAATGCAAATCTTTACCTTCTGATCCACCTCCCAAACTACTGGTACCATCCCTAGATGAAGTCCTTCTTGGATGTCTCAAAAATGTTGCTGGTGTCATGTTTTGGCTGAAAAATCATCTTTTAACTTTTAATGTTCAATAGCAGTTTCAATACGGCGGGCCTAGATCGTTTGTGCCCTAGGTCTGCGCCACCTCTGTGGTGGTATTCTCCCCCCCCCCGACTCTCTTTTCTTCAATTGTACATGCATTGTGGTGATCGTACACGGCACAGGTGCAGTGATGTGGCCACCCAACGCCGCCTCTATGGTTTTACTTTCCACCCCCTGTACCAGAATCTGGGGGGGGGGGGGTCGCAGGATACCACCACAGAGGAAGCGCAGACCAAGGGCATGATTGCTCTAAGCCTGCCTCATTGACATCGCTAGTGGAGATTAAAAGATGATTTTTTGGCCAAAACACGGCATCACCAGCTTTATAAAAGAAAAATAAATCTTGAAGGATTTCACCTCATCTTAGGAACAGTACTAATGGTTTTTGGGGGTGGATCAGAGAGTACAGATTCTCTTTACTAAGAACAGGAAGTATAGGACTAGATTTGCATTTCCAGGGAAATACATAGTGCTTGAAAAGAGCGCCCCTTTACCAGTGACTTCCATTTAACTTTAATCCTAGGTGCCGTCCCTTTAAGAGCGACTTGGCTCCCGTCCCTTTAAGAGCGACATGGGTCCCTTTAGGAGCGACCTGGGTTACTTTAAGAGCGACGTGGGTCCCTTCGCTCTTGAAGGGACCCAGGTCACTCTTAACGGAACCCAGGTCGCTCTTAAAGGGTCCCAGGTCGCTCTTAAAGGTACCCAGGTCGCTCTTAAAGGGACCCAGGTCTCTCTTAATGGAACCCATTTCGCTCTTAAAGGGACCCAGATTACTCTTAAAGGGACCAATTTCACTCTAAAAGGGCCCCAGGTCGCTCTTAAAGGGCCCCAGGTCGCTCTTAAAGGGCCCCCGTTGCACTTAAAGGGACCCAAATGGCTTTTAAAGGGACCCAGGTCTCTCTTAAAGGGACCCATTTCGCTCTTAAAGGGACCCATTTCACTCTTAAAGGGACCCAGTTCGCTCTTAAAAGGACCCATTTTGCTCTTAAAGGGACATATTTCGCTCTAAAAGGGACATATTTCGCTCTTAAAGGGACCCAGGTCGCTCTTAAATGGACCAATTTCACTCTTAAAGGGACCAATTTTGCTCTTAAAGGGACCCAGGTCGCTCTTAAAAGGACCCATTTTGCTCTTAAAGGGACATATTTCACTCTTAAAGGGACATATTTCACTCTTAAAGGGACCCAGATCGCTCTTAAAGGGACCCAGGTCGCTCTTAAAGAGACCCAGGTCGCTCTTAAAAGGACCCATTTTGCTCTTAAAGCGACATATTTCGCTCTTAAAGGGACCCAGGTTGCTCTTAAAGGGACATATTTCGCTCTTAAAGGGACCCAGGTCGCTCTTAAAGGGACCAATTTCCCTCTTAAAGGGACCAATTTCACGCTTAAAGGGACCAATTTCGCTCTTAAAGGGACCCAGGTCGCTCTTAAAGGGACCCAGGTCGCTCTTAAAGGGACCCATTTTGCTCTTAAAGGGACCCATTTCGCTCTTAAAGGGACCCAGATCGCTCTTAAAGGGACCCAGATCGCTCTTAAAGGGACCCAGGTCGCTCTTAAAGGGACCCAGGTCGCTCTTAAAGAGACCCAGGTCGCTCTTAAAAGGACCCATTTTGCTCTTAAAGCGACATATTTCGCTCTTAAAGGGACCCAGGTTGCTCTTAAAGGGACATATTTCGCTCTTAAAGGGACCCAGGTCGCTCTTAAAGGGACCAATTTCCCTCTTAAAGGGACCAATTTCACGTTTAAAGGGACCAATTTCGCTCTTAAAGGGACCCAGGTCGCTCTTAAAGGGACCCAGGTCGCTCTTAAAGGGACCCATTTTGCTCTTAAAGGGACCCATTTCGCTCTTAAAGGGACCCAGATCGCTCTTAAAGGGACTCAGATTGCTCTTAAAGGGACCCAGGTCGCTCTTAAAGGGACCCAGGTCGCTCTTAAAGGGACCCAGGTCGCTCTTAAAGGGACCAATTTTGCTCTTAAAGGGACATATTTTGCTCTTAAAGGGACATATTTTGCTCTTAAAGGGACCCAGGTCGCTATTGAAGGGACCCATTTCGCTCTTAAAGGGACCCATTTTGCTCTTAAAGGGACCCAGATCGCTCTAAAAGGGACCCATTTTGCTCTTAAAGGGACCCATTTCACTCTTAAAGGGACCCAGGTTGCTCTTAAAAGGACCCATTTTTCTCTTAAAGCGACATATTTCGCTCTTAAAGGGACCCAGGTCGCTCTTAAAAGGGACATATTTCGCTCTTAAAGGGACATATTTCGCTCTTAAAGGGACCCAGGTCGCTCTTAAAGGAACATATTTTGCTCTTAAAGGGACCCAGGTCGCTCTTAAAGGGACATATTTTGCTCTAGAAGGGACCCAGGTTGCTCTTAAAGGGACCAATTTCGCTCTTAAAAGGACCTTGGTCGCTCTTGAAGGGACATATTTCGCTCTTAAAAGGACCCAGGTCGCTCTTAAAAGGGACCCGGGCCGCTCTTAAAGGGACCTTGGTCACTCTTGAAGGGACATATTTCGCTCTTAAAAGGACCCAGGTCGCTCTTAAAAGGGACCCGGGCCGCTCTTAAAGGGACCCAGGTCGCTCTAGCGACATGGGTCTCTTTAAGAGCGACATGGGTCCCATACCTTTTGGAGTGTCCCGTCCGTTTAAGAGCGACTTGGGTCCCGTCCCTTTAAGAGCGACTTGGGTCCCGCCACTTTAAGAGCGACTTGGGTACCTTTAAGAACGACTTGGGTCCCTTTAAGAGCGACATGGCTCCCGTCCCTTTAAGAGCAACTTGGGTCCCTTTAAGATCGACATGGCTCCCGTCCCTTTAAGGGAGACTTGGGTCCCTTTAAGAGCGACTTGCGTTCCTTTAAGGGTGACCTGGGTCCCTTTAAGAGCGATCTGAGTACTTATAATGGTAAAGATCATTGCTCGGTTACCATGACAATCTTACTCATGTCGGGGAGACAAAATCGTTAAGGACCTTCCATATATTACATCTTCTATTGGCCAATAGTGGACATGTGACTGTGGATGGTGTGATACATTGCATGACGAGACCTTAGAGTTCCTATTGGCTGCTATATTTCAGCTATTTGCATATGTGCTGTGATTGGCTGTCAGCGGTTAGAGTGTGGCCATTATTTGCAATGGGCCATTATTTTCTATGGGAAATTTGGGGTCGTTTAACGTAAATTTCTTAAAAACGACAAATCCGATCGAAACGAAAAATAGATAGCACACCACACACCGCCGAGGGCTTCGAAACGCAGTTTGAACGGAGTGTGTGCACAAAGCGGTTCGGGCTGTATTACGCGCAGAAAAATGGCTGGAAGAAGAAACGGAAGAAGAAGAATACGGATTACAATATAGTGCTTTTCAAGCACTATAAATATGGACAGGGGCTGTAGGCTAAACTCACATGTAGATTTCCTGATTTGAAGAGGAAACATTTGCAGTGAATTAATTACTATATATGTGGATGTGACTTTACAAAGCCCAAAGCATGTCAACTACCATATGTTCTGGATTTGTTGTGGATTTAAAAAAAATACCCCAAAAAAACACATATTCCACCTTCCATTGATGTCAATGAGGAATGCTCAAAACAAAAAAGTAATGTTATTTTTTCCGCTTGGTAGCCCACTTTTAGATTAACCCTTAGACGACCCAGGGCGTATAGTTACGCCATGGAAGTCTGTCCCCAGACGACCTAGGGCGTAACTGTACGCCCTGGGTGTTTCTCCCGCTATGAAGCGTGCTCCGGAGCGGAGCGCGCTTCATAGCAGGTGGGGGCCGGCTGCAATCAGCAGCCGGGACCTCACCGGTAATGACACGCTGCAGCGATCGCGCTGCCGCGTGTCATTAACTCCTTAAACGCCGCGATCGCGGCGCGACCGCGACGTTTAAGTGTAAGTGACAGGGGGAGTCCCCTGTCACTTACCGATCGGGACCCCCGCAGTGTGACTGCGGGGGTCCCGATCGGTAAAACGGGCCGCTGGAGGTCTCTCACCTGCCTCCGTGCGGTCCGATCGGCGCTCTGCTACACTGAGCCTGCACAGGCAGGCTCAATGAGCAGAGCGCCGATAACACTGATCAATGCTATGCCTATGGCATAGCATTCATCAGTGTAAAAATCCAAGTAGTGAATGTAAAAGTCCCCCAAAGGGACTTCAAATGTGTAAAAAAAAAAAAGTTAAAAACACACACACACTACCCCAAAACCCCTCCCCCAATAAAAGTTGAAATCACCCCCCTTTCCCATTATATAAATAAAACATATAAAAATAAATAAATAGATAAACATATAATATACCGTAGCGTGCGTAATTGTCCGATCTATTAAAATATAACAAGCGTCATTGCGAACGGTAAACGGCGTACACGAAAAGAGGGAAAAAAGTGCGCGGATTACCGATTTTATGTTACATTATATATATAAAAAAATTAATAAAAAGTGATCAAAACGTCCGATCTTCACAAATATGGTATTAATAAAAACTAGAGATCATGGCGGAAAAAATGACACCCCATACAGCCCCGTAGGTGAAAAAATAAAACCGTTATAAGCGTCACAATAGGCCCATTTTATTTATAATTAATTGCCAAAAAAAAGGATTTCATTAAAAAAAAAAATATAACATTAGAGAATCTGCGTAAACCTGCATATGGTTGTGTTCGTACTGACCTATAGAGTAATGGTATCATGTCGCTTTTACCTTATAGTGCATTACGTAGACACAGGAACCCCCCAAACGTTACCATATTGCATTCTTTTTTGCGATTTCACCAATTTATATCTTCATAAATAATATATTTGGAATTCCATCATACATGTTATGGTAAAATGAATGACGCCATTACACAGTACAACTATTCCTGTAACAAATAAGCCCTTACATGGCCTGTAGATAAAAAACTGAAAGTGCTGGAGCTCTTAGAAGGGGAGGAGGGAAAAACGGAAACACTAAGATCAAAATTTGCGCGGTCCACTGGGTCATTTTGGGCCTGGTCCTCAAAGGGTTAAAGCGTAACTGTCATTTCAGGGTAATTTTTTTGAAAGCATTAAATATCAATAGTACAAGCGATTTTAAGAAACTCTGTAATAGGTTTTATAAACCAAAAGAGTTTCCTTCTGGACTGAAAAAGCAATCTCCCAGCCTCCCCCCCCCCCCTCCCTTCAAAAGAAGAAGGATTTCTGTGTCCATTATGTGGCTATGGAGAGGGGAGGGGCTGAGAGGAGTGACTGAGCACAGAGCAGTCCTGCACAGCACAACACCCTGCAATCTTCTCTCAGTAAGTTCATAGATAAGCACTGACCTTTCTGACACCTGAATCCAGCATTTTAGGTGCCCAGACAAAGTACAAACAGCTGACCTTCATGTCACCTCTTCAAGCTCACTCATCTCTCTCGGCCCCTCCCCCCTCCATAAGGATAGATTAGAGAGAGCAAAACCCGTCTTCACTGGCTTCTCTGTAATGAAGACGTGTTTGCCTGATAATGCACAGATAAGAAGTCAGGGGGGGGAGGCTGGGAGATTGCTTCTTGAGTACAGAAAGAGGCTTTTTTTGGCTGATAAAACCTATTACAGAGTTTCTTAAAATCGCTTATACTACTGATTTCTGCAATAAAAAAAAATATGACAGTTACGCTTTAACCTCTTAAGGACCCATGACGTACCGGCACGTCATGGATCACTGTCACTTAAGGACCCATGACGTACCGGTACGTCAGCCTTTTAAACGGGCGCCGCGCGAAATCGCGCGGCGCTCCGGTAAAGATGGCTGCTGATTCTATCAGCAGCCATCTTCATGTGACACATAGGGGGCAATTTCCCTGCCCCCCGTGACGACGATCGCTGTGATTGGCAGATGACTTGTCATCTGCCAATCACAGCGATTTGCTGTATTTCCGGGACCGGACCCCGGCACAGAGCTGTGATTGGTGCTGTCCGAGACAGCACCAACCACAGCAGTGCCTGGGCATCACCTGCCCTTAGATCCGGCCCCCCAATCGCCCGTGATTGGCCGGCTGCCGGCAGCCGGCCAATTACGGGCGATCCACACTACTACCCCCATCATCACCTTCTCTGCTTGCTAAGAATGTGCAGCAGAGAAGGTGATGATGGGGGTGGTGAGTCCTGTGCCCGGCGCCCGATGCGGTCCTGGAGTGTGCCGGGTGCCTCCTCCCCCCAAGCTGCTTCCTCCTCCGGTAACAGGGAGATAGATGATCATCTCCCTGTTACCGGAGGAGGAAGCAGCTTGGGGGGAGGAGGCACCCGGCACACTCCAGGACCGCATCGGGTGCTTCCTCCTTCCCCTGTGCTGCATGCCTCCCCCAATCCCCCTCCGCAACCCCCCCCCCCCCCCCCCCGGATACCTCCTCCTCCAGTGTCCTCTGCCAGCTCCCCCCTGTCCAGCTCCAGACTCCCCCCCCCCCCGTCCCGCTCCAGACTCCCCCCCCCCACCCCTGTCCTGCCAGCCCCCCCCCCCCGTCCTGCCAGCCCCCCCTGTCCTGCCAGCCCCCCCCTCCCCTGTCCTGCCAGCCCCCCCCTGTCCTGCCAGCCCCCCCCTCCCCTGTCCAGCCAGCCCACCCCTGTCCTGCCAGCCCCCCCCTGTCCAGCCAGCCCCCCCTGTCCTGCCGGCCCCCCCTGTCCTGCCAGCCCCCCCTGTCCTGCAAGCCCCCCCTGTCCTGCCAGCACCCCCCCTTTCCTGCCAGCACCCCCCCTGTCCTGCAAGCCCCCCCTGTCCTGCAAGCCCCCCCTGTCCTGCAAGCCCCCCCTGTCCTGCCAGCACCCCCCTGTCTTGCAAGCCCCCCCTGTCCTGCAAGCCCCCCCTGTCCTGCCAGCACCCCCTCCTCTGTCCTGCCAGCCCCCCTTAGTCCTGCCACCCCCGCCGTACTGCCAGCCCCCCCTCCGTCCTGACACCCCCCTCAGTCCTGTCAGCCCTCCCTCAGTCCTGCCAGCCCCCCCTCAGTCCTGCCAGCCCCCTCCATCCTTCCAGCCCCCTCCATCCTTCCAGCCCCCCTCAGTCCTGCCACCCCCTTCCATACTGTCAGCCCCCCCCTCCATCCTGCCACCCCCCTCCATCCTTCCAGCCCCCCCTCCATCCTGCCAGCCCCCCTCAGTCCTTCCAGCCCCATCCGTACTGTTAGCCCCCATTCTGTACTGCCACCCCCCTCCGTCCTGCCAGCCCACCCCCCCTCCGTTCTGCCACCCCCACTCTCCTCCCACCCTCTCCTCTTACCCTCTCCCCTCCGTCCTGCCACCCTCCCCTCTTACCCTCTCTCCCCTGCCACCCTTTCCTCTTACCCTCTCTCCTCCGTCCTGCTGCCCCTTTTACCCTCTCCGCTGCCACCCTCCTGTCTTACCCTCTCTCCCCTGCCACCCTCTCCTCCTACCCTCTCTGCTCTCCCCTACGTCCTGCCGCCCCTCTCCCCTCCCCTGCCACCCTGTCCTCTTACCCTCTCTGCTGCCACCCTCCCCTCTTACCCTCTCTCCCCTGCTGCCCCTCTCCTCTTACCCTCTCCCCTCTGTCCTGCCGCTCCTCTACTCTTACCCTCTCCCCTCTGTCCTGCCGCACCTCTACTCTTACCCTCTCCCCTCTGTCCTGCCGCCCCTCCCCTGCCACCCTCTCCTCCTACCCTCTCCCCTCCCCTGCCACTCTCTCCACTTACCCTCTCCGCTGCCACCCTCCCCTCTTACCCTCTCTCCCCTGCCACCCTCTCCTCCTACCCTCTCTGCTTTCCCCTCCGTCCTGCCGCCCCTCTCCCCTCCCCTGCCACCCTCTCCTCTTACCCTTTTCGCTGCCACCCTCCCCTCTTAAAAATCACATGAATAAAATGTAAAAACAGTACATAAAACACTAACACTTACACGTGTAAAAGCATAACACTTACACACCCCTCTAAGGATGCCTTCACACACACCGGATCCGCAGGGGATTTCACGCTGCAGATTCGCAGCAAAATCCGCTGCGGATCCAGCGCCAGTGCATCACTATGAGAATACATACACGCAGCAGGAATGACATCCCGCTGCGTGTATGTAAGTTAACCCCCCCGATGGCCGGAGCATACAGCACCTCCTCCCCGCTCTGGTTTGCTTCGGGGGTTCTCAGCAGGACATCCCGCTCAGCCAATCAGTGGCTGCGGCGGAGCTCACTGATTGGCTGCGCGGGATGAGCAGACGCCGGGAGCCCCGAAGCAAGCCGGAGCGGGGAGGAGGCAAAGTATGCTCCGGCCAGCGGGCGTTAACTTACATATAGGCAGAGGGATGTCAATCATAGGGATGCACTGACGCTGGATCTGCAGTGTGCGTATCCGGTGTGTGTGAAGGCATCCTAAAGAAAAAAAACAAAATGGCCCACAGGTTGTTCTCGGCAGAGGAGGCATTTGCCTGGATTGCCTCCGATACTGAGACAACCAGTGAGGGAGAAGAGGAAGATCCCTCGTTCCCTCTTCCTTCCTCTTCTTCCTCATCGTCATCACCATTTAGTGATGACAAGCCCCCAAGGCGCTGCCCCAGGACTAGGCCCCAGGAAGCCCCACAAGCCCCCCCAAGTGACCCTACCCCGTATGAACCACAGATTCCTGAGTTCGTTGGGGTCACTTGTGGGGGGTTTCCTCTGTTTTGGCAGCACGGGGGCTCTGAGAGCCCTTCGTCCTCCATTCTGGCCAAATCCAGCTTCCAAAATCCAAATTGCGCTCCTTCCCTTTGGAGGCTTTCCGTGCGGTTACTTTGCACTTTGTGTCCCCATGTGGGGTACTCTTGTAATCAGGGGAAATTGCGCTACGTGATTAGGCGTTTATTTTTTTCTTTTAACCCCTTGTGAACATGAAAAATTCAAAGTTACACCAACGTTTTAGTGTAAAAAATTTAATTTTTCATTTTAACAGCACATTGTTCCACATTTGTGCCTGTCACCAGTGGGGTCCATATGCTCACTATACCCCTTGTTACATTCCTTGAGGGGTGTAGTTTCCATAATGGGGTCACTTGTGGGGGGTTTCCAATGTTTTGGCAGCACGGGCACTCTGCGAACCCGACATGGCCTTCGTCCTCCATTCCAGCCTCTAAATGCCGCTCTGTCCCTTTGGTGGTTTGCCCTGTGCCCACATGGCACATTATATCCACATGTGGGGTATTTTCGTACTCAGGGGAAATTACCCTACACGTTTTGTGTTAATTTTCTCTTTTAACCCCTTGTGGAAATGAAAAAATCAAGGCTAGACCAACATTTAGTGTAAAAAAAAATTAAATTTTTACACTAAATCATTGATCTAGTCTTTATTTTTTCATTTTCACAAGGGGATAAAAGATAAAAAAACATGAAATGTGTAGAACAATTTTCCCTGAGTACGGAAATATCCCACATGTGGACATAAAGCGCCATGTGGGTGTAGGGTAAGCCTCCGAAGGAAAGGAGCGCCATTTGGCTAGAATGGATGGTGAATGCCATGTCGCATTTACAAAGGCCCTGTGTTGCCAAGACATTGAAAACCCCCCAGAAGTGACCCCATTATGGAAACTACACCCCTCAAGGAATCTAATAAGGGGTGCAGTGAGAATATGGACCCCTCAATGACTGGCACATTTGTGCTGTGAAAATGAAAAAACGAAAATTTTCACTTTCACGTCACATTGTTCCACATTTGTGCCCGTCACCAGTGGGGTCCATATGCTCTTTGCACCCCTTATTAGATTCCTTGAGGGGTGTAGTTTCCAGAATGGGGTCACTTGTGGGGGTTTACCACTGTCTTGGCCGCATAGGGTCTTTGTAAATGCGACATTGCCCTTGAAATCTATTCCAGCCAAATCCAGCCTCCAAAATCAAAATAGCGCTCCTTCCCTTCGGAGGCCCGTCTTGCGGCTGCATCGCGCTTTATGTGCACATGTGGGGTATTTCCGTACTCGGGACAAACTGCTCTACACGTTTTGTGTTTTTTTTCTCTTTTAAACCCTTGTGAAAATGAAAAATTCACGGCTAGGCCAATGTTTAAGTGTAAAAAATAAAATTTTTACACAACATCATTGAATTAGTTTTCAGGTTTCTCATTTGCACAAGGGGTTAAAAGAGAAGAAACAAAACAAAACACGTAGAGAAATTTCCCCCGAGTATGGAAATAGCCCACATGTGGACTTAAGGCGCTATGTAGCCGCAAGACGAGCCTCCGAAGGGAAGGAGCGCCATTTAGCTTTTTGGGGCTGGATTTGGGTAGAATGGATTTCGAGGGCCATGTTGCATTTAAAAACTCCCTGTGCTGCCAAGGCAGTAAAACCCCCCACAAGTGGCTCCGTTATGGAAACTACACCCCTCAAGGAATGTAACAAGGGGTGTAGTGAGCATATGGACCCCACTGGTGACGGGCACAAATGTGGAACAATGTGGCGTGAAAATGAAATATTACTTTTTTTTACACTATAATGTTGGTCTAGCCTTGAATTTTTCATTTTCACAAGGGGTTAAAAGAGAAAAAAACACACAAAATGTGTAGAGCAATTTCCCCTGAGTCCGTAAATACCCCACATGTGGACATAAAGCACCATGTGGGCGCAGGGCAAGCCTCCGAAGGGAAGGAGCGCCATTTGGATTTTGGAGGCTGGATTTGGCCAGAATGGATGATGAACACCATGTTGCATTTACAGAGCCATCGTGCTGCCAAAACAGTGGAAACCCCCCACAAGTGACCCCATTCTGGAAACTACACCCCTCAAGGAATCTAACAAGGGGTGCAGTGAGGATATGGACCCCTTTATGACGGCCACATTTGTGCCTTGAAAGTGAAAAAATGAAATTTTTCACTTTCACGTCACATTATTCCACATTTGTGCCCATCACCAGTGGGGTCCATATGCTCACTGCACCCCTTATTAGATTCCTTGAGGGGTGTAGTTTCCAGAATGGGGTCACTTGTGGGGGGTTTCCAGTGTTTTGGCAGCACGAGGGCTCTGTAAATGCGACATGACCCTTTAAATCCATTCCAGTGAAATTCAGCTTCCAAAGGCCAAATGGCGCTCCTTCCCTTGGGAGGCCCGTCCTGCGCCCGCTTGGCACTTTATGTCCACATGTGGGGTATTTCTGTACTCGGGAGAAACTGCGCTACATGTTTTATGCATTTTTTTTCCTTTTATCCCTTTGTGGAAATGAAAAATTGAAGGCTAGAACAACATTTCAGTATAAAGAAATAATTTTTATTTTTTTATGCCATATTGTTCAGAAAATCTGTGAAGCACCTGTGGGGTCCAGATGCTCACCGCACCCCTTGTTACATTCCTTGAGGGGTGTAGTTTTCTAAATGGTGTCCCTTTAGGGGTGTTTTTTAGGTTTTGGTACCCCAGAGCCTCTGCCAACCTGAAGTGGTACGGTCATAAATATAACTGAGGTGTTCAAATTCACTAGGCGCACCCTTATATCTGAGGCTTGTGGTTGCGTCAAATAGCGCAATAGGGCCACATATGGGGTATTTCTATAAACTGCAGAAACGGGGCAATCAATATTGGGGTGCATTTCTCTGGTAATAGGTTTACAATTATGAAAGATATTGGATCACAAGAAAATCTCTGCACAGAAAATTAAAATTTTCAAATTTCTTACACACTTAGCTTTTATTTCTGTGACTCCCCTAAAGGGTTAAAAAACTTTCTGGATGTGCTTTTGCAGAGTTTGGGGGGTGCAGTTTCTGAAATGGGGTGCTTTGTGGGGCTTTCTAACATACAGGCCCCTCAAATACACTTTAAACCTGAACAGGTCCCTAAAAATATCTGATTTTGAAATTTTACTGAAAATTTAGAAATTTGCTGCTTATGTTTTACGCTTTCTATTGTCTAAAAAAAACGAAATATAGTTTAATAAATGCCGCCAACATAAAGTAGACATGTTGCTTATGCTATTTAATATATAATTTATGTGGTATAACCATTTTCTGTATAAGCAGAAAAGTTTTAAAGTTGGAAAAAAGCATTTTTTCAAAATTTTTCACGTTATTTTGGTTTTTTTCATAAAGATTCGTTAAAAGTATCGACTTCAATGTACAAGAAATGTGAAGTACAATATGTCACGAGAAAACAATCTCAGAATCAGCCAGATAGGTAAAAGCATCCCGAAGTTATTAATGAATAAAGTGACACTGGTCATATTCATAAAATTTGCTCCGGTCCTTAAGGCCATTTCAGGCCCGGTCCTTAAGGGGTTAAAGCGTAACTATAAAATATTTTGACCTTTCAGTTTTAGTTAGCTTAGGGCATGATAACAATTTTTGCAATATACATTAATAACCTAAAATGAACAGTTTTTTAAATACATAAGGCTGATTATGCCCTTATAGCCCTCTCTGGCTCTGACTTATTTCTGCATTCCTGCTGGACACGCCCCCTCCCTGGAGATCCGTACTAAGAGTACAGACTGTGACAGGAGGATCAGATAACAGCCCTGACAAAGAGAGAAACAGAACCCCCCCACACACACACACCTCCTAGCAGCAGGTTCTCCTCCCTCCCCTCACAGAGATCACATAGCAGAGCTGAGGGTGTTGTGTGTGAGGAGCAGTGCAGGGGAAGAGCTGGATGGAGGGACAAGTGTATCCAGTGCCACCATCACTCCAATGTACTGCATGAGGAAGAGTGGGTGAGTCACTGAGGGAAGGACTACAAGTCCCAGCACAACACAGCTGTAGTCCTTCCATAGTACATATAACATTCACTATAAGATGTCTGCAGCAGGTGCCGCCACTTCCATGGCTGACATTATCCTACAGTGTAATGAGAGCAGATGACTGTATCTAATCCCACTGTGTGTGATACCATCTGCTGGTACTCTGTATCTAATCTTACATTGTGATACTGTATGCTGGGGCTCTATCTGATCCTGCTATGTGTGATACATCTGCTAAGGTGCTGGTCAGTGACTGGAGGAAGCCAGCCAGAGAAATGAGGGATAGGCCACGCCCACTTTGTCTCAGCCAGAAGAAAAATTCATTTATTCTTCTGAGCCAAACAACTGGGGATATCTCAGCGAGCGTACACACTATCAACGCAGTTTAGGGCTCTTTTTAAAGGGTAACACATGGGCTTTTTATTTGAGAATTTCATTTTTTGGCTACTGAAAATATAGTTACGCTTTGAGGGTTATGAAAAAAACATACAAAAATGCCCATACTTTTTACAACTATGCCAGCAGTTTTTTCATTAACTATGTAAACCCCCTTTTAGATTAGGTTTACATTTTTCATGTAAAAAAGACATTGTGGGAACATAGCCTTTACAGTGTATTGCTAAGTCAATTTGATCTTATGGTTACTTAAACAAAGCAGTTGGTAGAAATTCAATTGCAATGGATTCTGTAATAGTTTCTGACATGGTACAGGCTAAAAACCTCCCCGCATTTCTCCCATTTACAGCTCTAATTAACCTTTCTCAGTCTCACCTGAACTGCTCCCTATATATTTGTATGCTTACATGGTTGAACAGTAAATATCCTGAACATCCACTGAACGGGACTCTTATGTGAAACAGCTGTTGATCTGAGCATGTAGCACGTACATCACCATAGACATTGGAATTGCTTTTGTACATTGATACTGCCAGGGATAATTTACTTTGGCTCCTATAACTTGCTCATGCATGGTCATGCTATTTCTCTGTGGGATTGTTATTGGCCTGCCAGATCCAAGTGCCGATTGTCATTTAGTAAGAAATAACCCCTTAGCAAATGAATAGAAAACAAGACCTGGAACAATTTTGCTCTAACATGCAATGTGACTTGTGAAGATTTGTCAGTGAATAATATTCCCTCAAATGTCTTTCTGTTTCTTTGAGAGCGTTGCCATAGCTGTGTGATGTGGGTGTACTTTTGCCTTTATTGCCATCACATTCTGCTCTGCAATCTTGTTTTTGTGATGGTTGTACAGGATTATTTGTGGCTTGCAGCTGTGTTTGGTGTTGACACTTTTATTTATTATCCAAAGTAACCGAGGAAGAAGAGACAAAATTAGGAGGCGATCTTATACCCTATGGGGATTTTGAGATGATCATCACTTTTGGTATTAGAATAGTTTCCTCAGGACAATGGCATACGCTATGTCAGCAATATGCTTCAGGCAGAATGTCAGCTACAGTAAAGCTTGGTCAGTAGTGCTGTCCTAAGCTGACCTGCCAATTTATTTAAGTCTAACTGTATTGTCCCAGATCTATTCAACTCATGCAATGTAATTTTACCTAGGTAATGGAGTAGAAAGGTAGACTCAACAAAAGCAAATACCATCTTTTTGACGACTGGCCAAAGGCTAGGGTCACACATTGAATATTTGTGCAGACATTGTATGGGAAATTTGCAGTGTTTACAGTAGCAGAAAAGTAAATGAGATTTAAAAAATCCGATCCACAAACTATGAAAACATTTTTGCAGAAACTAAGTGCAGGGATTGACATTACGCTAATTGTTCGTGTTCGCCAATGACAAACAATTTGTTTGATAATTTTCCGACAATTTGTTATGATCATTTTCCGACATATTCAAACTTGCAAACGTTTTTCTCGATGTACGCAACTGCACAATTTATGCTTTGCAACTGATGTTCTGTACGCATGTGCGTAACTCTAGACTGAAACGTACGTAACTGCGTGATTTACGCTTTGCACCTGATAATCTGAACGCATGTGCGTAGACCAAAACGTACGCTTCTACTGTATGTTCATTATTTGTGAATGTTCAGGGAACATGAATTAATCACCATCATTTTTTTTATGTTCGTGTTCGGGATCCGAACGGAACATTGGGATGTTTGCTCATCACTAGTATTGACATTTCAAATGGGCTTCATGTGCAAATCCACAACAGAAAGAGAATTGGGGGGGGAACAGGTTAACCAATTTGCATATTTATTTGCTATGTGAAATCTTGGTTGTTTGCTGGACAGTCATCTGCCTGTTCTTTAAGGCTATGTTCACATATTGTCATAATGACTCCCTGTGCCTTTCTTCGGCTTTCGATGCTGCCGTCTCTTCGGCCCCCACAGGCACCTCACTTGGTCCCTTTCCTGTCCGCCTTTCTGTCCAGTACATTCCCAATCACTTCTCCTATAAATGTGCACCTGTCCCGTCATTCCCTGTTGGTGTCTCTGCATGCTTTCCATAAGTGTATGGTCCCAGCTCCTGTGATTCCTGCCCATGGTTCCAGCTGTTTCTGGCTCCAGCCATCTGTGGTTCCTGCCTGTGACTACTATCCCGATTCCAGCTGTGAGTCCTGCTGTGTTCCTGCCTGCCTACCTGTCTCGAGCTGCACCTCCCCTGTAGCCACTAGCAAGCCTAGCCATGGGTAACAACCTGGGGGTTGCATACCGCAACAGGTCTGCCCTGCCTTGCGTTGGGCACTGGTGAAGACCAGCGGCCCCTTAGACCCCACTTTCTGGTGCGGCTTTCACCACTGCCTGTGGTGGAATAGAGGATCCATGACTCCAGTTGTTACGTTCTGCTGTCCTCGCAGAATAAGATCTCCATTTACTTTCTATTGATGCTGTACTGTGCAGCGCGCAGACATGGGTGGGGTTGTTGGATCGGGACAAAGCTGAGATGTGCATTCTAGCAACCTGGCCTACTCAGAAGGTCCAACTAAACAGAATATGTGCAAGAGTTTTAGGAAAGGTTGTAATAAATGTGGACATCATGTAGGAGAGAGAGGATGTCATTATCATTGTGATTTAGGGGTTAAAAATCAGGCGACAAGTTCCCTTTAATGCATGGATTTTGTGGATGTCTGTTTTGGGTATGGTAGCACCTACGTTTTTCAGTACTGTCAAAAAACTATATCCTGCAATAACCAAGCCAGATGTAAGCCTGAAGGGCTCCATTTCTGGCATACTTGGACCTCATCCAAGTCTATGGATTCTGTACAGTATACACCTGGAGACCTGTTTTTCATTTCCAGTGTAAATGATTGATGTAATGGCTACATATGGTGGCCATAGCCTGATAGGTGTCCAGAAGGCTGCGATCTAAAGTGCTTTTTAGCTAGATCTTCACACAATGCAGCAGATCTCTTGTAATTTTCCCTCTATAATTAACAATATTGTAACTGCAGGGATCGGCAGCCTATAATACATATTTTACCATGCTGAGGCACTGTTCTGTTAGAGGGAAAAGTTACTGGTAGTTGGATTTCTTTTCACCACAATCAGACATAGGAGCAGAACATAAAGCCCCAATACTGCCACCATACAATACCTACAAAACCTAAATGAGTTCAATGGATCTATGAGAGTATGACATGAAGGGAATGAAACAGTAGAGATTTATTCCATGTGAAATTTCCAGTTTCATGTCATAGAAGGAAAACTGATAAATTGTCTATATACATTACATAAAATTTGTAGGAACTCGCAGATATCAGCAGGATCAGAAGACAAGCTAATGTGTCTCTGAACCATTTCCTGATGGCAGTTGTCAGGGGAAAGAAAGATCAGGCATATTAGATATTAACATCCCCAATCCTTTGCTCCTGTGGAGATAAGCTGCTGCGAGAGGGTTCTGGCAGTGCCTCATTCCCTTCTCTTCACTAAAATAAACATGCATGTTTGGCCAAATGTGCATGTTTATGGGTAGAGTCATATAAACCAGCTCATTTGGCCAAAAGCTAGTGCACATGTATGGCAGCCATACAAATTGTAGAATTTTCTCAACAATTGTTGCAATGTATTGACATATGAGTTTGCATCCAATCAAGAACAGCTGTTGACCTTCAATAAACAAGCCTCAAGTGTTACAAAAAAAGAGATGGCCAAACATCACACGCTCCTTATTGAGTTTGTTAGTTAAAAGCACTGTGCGAATGTTGCTGCTCTTTGATTTCACATCAGCAATTGAAAATTCATATAGCCAGCCAAAGTTCAGACTACAGTATATGAAACACTTTCATCAAGATTCTTTAACACAAAGAAACAAGCAGTATGCGATTATTATATGTCATTAAAAAGAAGGATGGTTGGTAGAGATGAGTGAACCTAGAGTACGCTATGCCAAACCTGAATCTAATAAACCCGACTTAAATTAATTTAGTCTCGTAAAACTCATTCTTCTTTCCAAGTGTTCTGATTCCCCTGAGACGTCTGGGATGAGACTCTAGACTGTTAGAGAATATCGGAGCACTTGTACATCCTCACTTGTTTGCTTAATTGTCAGATCAGGTGGCTGGGAAGCATTGACACTTTCGGTGCTTGCCCTGGCCACCAACCACAGGACTCTTGAGGCCCCATTGTGACAATTACAGCTGCTATGGCGGTAGTTACGCTCCTGGTTGAAGTCCCCTAACCTGAATCACAGTGTTAACAGTGGCTGAAATGCTTCTACTAGACCTTTTACAGGTCGGACTTAGGAAGAATGGTATCTTTAGCTTCCCCTGGGGTATCCCCGCACGGACACAGCGCTGAATCCCGCCTTTAATCTCTTTGAACGTGAGGGCTCGTGCGTCACCCATTCAAACATATTATTGGTAGGATTCGGCGCCGAATCCACGCAGGCGGTTTCTGCACTGGATCTCTGTGCCGATTCCATAGTGTTAACTGGGCCTTACTGAAGATCAGTAGGTTCACATTCAATATGGAGGCACAGTGCTTGAACACAGATTTAGTGTAGGCCTAAATTTAGCTGGAGCAGGGTTTACTAAAGGTGTGTTTTCTGTCTTCCTCAGAGTTTATGAAACTAATCCTTTCTACTTGAGGCTTAATTTACTAGACCTACTGCCTTATAAACTTATATATAAACTTTATATATAAATCTTCTCAGCTTCTCCTTCTCTGTGACATAAAGCTTGCAGATTGCACTGCTATTTCATTAAATAGGCTATTTCAAATGCAAAACAAATAATAATTTATCATATCAAATATGAAATATACCCCCCACCCATTCCTACTGGTGTTCTGACTCTCACCAATCATTAGATAGAGCTAGGAAAATTGGCTACTTGACTTTCTACACTTCCTGTCTCACTGCAGAAGATGGGCTCCATTGTAAGTCTTTGGCTCTGTAGGCATTCAGCTTCTGAACACCTGGACTGATGAAAACATTTGAAATTTTTATGCGGCAAATATACTTTATTATTTAAGTTAGGTTTTAACGTTCCCCCCCATTACATTACCTCCAGGTCCCCTTGTCCATGTAGAATATCTCTGTACTGTTGTTAATGGAGCAATGTGACAGCTTAGGCAAGATGGCAACCCCCCGAAATTATGTACAGAAAATCACTCAGAAATGTAGAGACATTCGAGATTAGAAAAATAAGAGTATGTTTCACTATCCAGTTCTAATTAGCAATAAAATAATCTAGGTGGCCCATTCCCTGTAAAAGGAAACAGAGCCTATCATTTTAGGCCATAATATCATTGATATAGGGGACTATATCTGGGTAAAAGGGGACTCATTAACAAGGAACAGATTGTTTATTTTGTTCACTGGAATAAATGCAATGTAAAAGGAGCAAAGCATAAGTACAGTTCTGGAATAATGGACCAATAATTGTTGGCCTCTAGCGGCGAAGGAGTTAATGATGCAATGGTCGGCAGATTAGAGCAGATAAAACAGAGACCTAGAAATCTCCAGAGGTAAATATTGTATCTTCATGTGGCAATTTAGGATACCGCTAATGAAGCAGGACTTTGAAGCTCCTCTATAAGCACGGAAGAGGTTAATGATGCTGGAACTAACTGTGGGTGGTTAGAAAAGTAGAAGTATGGAAGGGAGAGAGAAGTAATGATGTGACTACCACACTTTAAAGTGTCTAAAATGCTAAAATAAAGTATAGGAAAGGTGATTATTGCTTTGAAAGTTTTTTATTAGTGCACTTAGCTGTTCAGAGTCATAAGCTGCTAATATACATAAAGGTACAGTAAAGACTAAATCTAGATGATTCTGCCTTTATTAAATAACTGGGAAAGCTACAGTACTTACTAGTGTTACGATTGGAGTCATGGATCGGCTGTACCACTGCTAGCGATGGTGTAAGCCACACCAGGTAGCTGAGTCTTAGGGAGTGCTGGTCCTCACCAGTGCCCACCACAAGGTGGGACAGACTTGCTGTAGAGTAGAGAGGGACCATCAATTCAGGAGCACAAATAATCTCTATCTCTACTACGTCTATCACGGTGGACACTGGTGGTGGACATGGGTGGTGATCCCTCTTCCTTTGAGCTGCAGTGACTTATGTATACCACAACACACTTCTATAGAGTTGTGCCTATTTCTGCACTTGACTAGGTGAGGTCATTTCAATATAATTTTGTGTGTGCTCACCTTTACTGATTGTATTGCACTAGGAAGCGCCCTCTTGTTTGTGCAGCATTTCACTAATGTGCACTTCACTACAACTCCTCTTTGACAGTAGAAGAAAGAAAATTGTGAAGCATCCCCTCCACTGACACTTAAGGCAAAGGTAACCTGCTAACTAGTGAGCTACCACTTCATGCTCACTGTCAGTATCTTGGGTAGGATCCGGGTGCTGACAGATTCCATTTGAGAAAGAGCAAATGAGTCAATGGAAATTTTTAAGGTAACCTGTTATAAATCCTGGACCCAAGAGCTTACAATCTACATACTAATGGCTCCTAAAGTAAAACACCTATGGTTGGTTGCGCCTGAATTTAACACCTAACATTCCAGCTTGCTGTGGGATGTTTTGTCATCTTCAAGCCTGAACCACATCAGCTTAGTAAATGTGTATAGGATCCAACAAATGATTCCTGGATAAACAGGCACGTCTAAACCGAACAGCTCCTTAGCTAGTATAGTCATCAAAAATGCAAGTAAGGGACACATACACCAACTTTTTCATTTGCACAAAACTTCAATCTTTAGCAATAACATGAAGTTTTAAATATCACCCAGTAAATCCATAGTGGCACGAAGAACCCCATAACCCCTGATTAAGCCCACAGTATTCCGGATGCTGTTCACAGCGGGAAGATGGTAAGTCCTGATGTATCCACATCAGCTTGCCATGCCCGTGCAGATGTTCACTAAGTTTGAGAAACATCCCGGAGCAGCAAAGGTGTATTAAATTGCCCAAAAACTTTTTAACCCTTTCACCCATAATCACATCGGTAAGAAAACATTCGAAGTTCAGCTCATTGTACCTCAATAATCGTGGTTCAATGTAGCATGCAAGGAGCATGACCTAGGGACAATCAGGAAGCCATAGATCCAAAAGGAAAATGTTCCAGCACTGGTATCCTGAAAACCACTTTTTATTGCTGTCAAAAAAATATCTTTTAAAATATATTTTGATGGATATCTTTTAACTGAAATAAAAAGTGGTTTTAAGGATACCAGTGCTGGAACATTCTACTTTTGGCTCTATTAAATTACTGCATTAGGCTATGTTCACACAACATCAAAAAAAGAGAAAAGGCGTCTGCTTTTTCTACTTAAAAGGATGTCGGTTATTGCTGCAATTTATTTGACTTCAATGCAATGCATTGAAGTCAATGGAATGACGGAAACACAGTGTATAAGATGACGGACGTTGTCTGCGTGGACCTCAAAATAACGATCATGTCAATTATTTTCAGACGTTTACTGCTAACAGCGGATGTTATTTGTTGTTCACACACAGTTTTCCTATTTTCACCGTTTTTAATATTAAATTCAATGGACTTTTCAATTAAAGACACAGCGAAAGGCCTATCAGTCCACCTAAACTAAAATAGTGTACAAACAGCCGTCATTGCATTGATGGGCGGCCAGACATCTTATACATCTTTTTTTGTGTTTGGGTACCTCTTGTTACAAGGAAATATCAGAGGGTTGTAACTAAACTATGTTATAATATTAGTTAAAAAGCAGATATGACCCTAACGTTGTATAGATTTCTATTGACTATGCACATATTGGTTATACTATGGCTTGATGTAATTAATCATGAGCAAAAAACTTGAATTTTGACTGAAAAACTTCCTCTTACATAACTGTAAATGCCATGGAGTACAATAAAATTACCAATTTTTAGAAACATCATACAGGTAACTTTCACTATTTCCATCTACGAAATGGAACCAAGCAGACCTCTACTGTAGTCTTCAGTCTACACTAAGCATGAAATTGCACACAACTAATGTACATGTGTATTGGCCCATAGGAAAAAAGGTTTCATCAAGATGTGACCAGAATTAGTGCCCCTGTGACCTATACACTGATTATATTTGAGTCCTAGTAAATGTATATCCCTGTAACACCAGAGATGAGTGTGTCAAGACCCCACAGGTCAACCTCAACAGGATGCTGACATAAATTTTTTACAGGGCAATGAAAACCTTGCAAGCTAGAAAGTGGGCAAATAAGTGAACCAGAAAATGGGAAATGGGGATAACAGGGTTTATGAAAAGAAATGACATTGAAAATAAGAGGAATTTTTGTACTGAGAAGATTATGAAGAGTCGCCCAATCCAATAATAATTATAGCTTTGTACATTTATGTCTTATTAGCAAAAAAAGAGCACTAATGCTGACTTGTTTTCCTAATCCACTACGACTTACTATTTAATATACCACTACCCTTGAGGGAGAAGGGTAGCGCTAAAACTTTTAAGGTGGCCATACACCTTTAATAACTGACAGCCGAACTATCATGTGTTCTCTATGGGGAGGGTAGGATTAAGCCGCAGCTAATCTCTCTCAGAACAAAAGGGTGTGACTGTGATTTTCCATCACCCCCGAACACTATCTCCACCAACATCATCTGTCGGTAGTTAGTCGCGAGAGCCCTATACACCGGAAGCCAAACCCGTTACGATCGATGCGTACAGTTCACAAAAGTATAGGGTGTATAGGGACCTTTAGTTAAAAGCACTAAGTAATTTTATGATCTTGAAGCCTCGTAAGAAGCTCATCCATCCCAACACAGAAGTTTGAATATACTTTATCTACCTCATGATATTTTTGTCAGGCTATATGCTTATTGGTTGTGTACTTATGAGTAATTTTGGGCTGGTAGTCACCTACAAGTTAGTACTATTTTGGGCCACCTATGCAACACAGCTGAATAGATAAGGCAGAGAATATTACATAGCTACTGTATGTCTGGAAATATTATTCAATTATTAAAGGTAATGGAAACATTTACAGCCATTTTGTATTGCTTGAATGCATCTAAAATAAACATCAAGTCTGCATAGTCCTGATTGCAAGTAATTGTTTACCCTTTCTCGCTTGTGGTGAAGGTTTCAGCAGATTGTTCTAGACTATAGTATCGTTTACTTGCTTCTAATAACCTGCTAATATGACAGTGTTTCTGTTTATCCAGTATCATCTGACACCTAGGTTAAAGGTTGAGACCTTTGGGGGCAGTACTTCATTATCTCTGCAAGTTGGCCGCGATCCTTTCCATTGTTTCATATCCACTCAGTACACAATCTTCCTTGATGCTGAACATATATTGGTTTGTTTTTCACATGCGCACTTTATATTTGCCTTGTTGTTGCATCATGCTAAATATATGCAGTATGATGAGGGTGGTTTGGTGATCTCCCCACTAGGAGGCACCCCTTGGCAACGGGCTTCCTTCTCTGGAGAGAGGGATATCTGGCTATTCCCGTGTTTTGAGACTCACAACTGAGGCTCCACTGACCACTTCTTTGCATATACATATATGTATACATGACCCTCTGTGCCTATGTATTATGTCCTATAGCCCTTTGATGGGCTTACATCTAAACATAAGAAAACTAAACTTCCTAAACCTAGATTCATTACGAACTTTGTAAATAACTCTGTTTGGGAACTAATTTTTTTTTAAAAAAGTTTTGAACCTTGTCCAAAATGGTGGCTGCACATTGTACATTACATTATCAAAAGCCCTGAGTGCAAGAGGTCATCCATAATGCTTTGCAGCTGGGCAATAGGCACCCCCTCTCCTACCAGCTACTTCATTCTTTCTCCTTCACAATATATATTGGATGTGTGAACTGAACACATACACTAGCTAGAGAGAGATAGTTAGAGGCAGGTATCAGGAACAGATAGACCATAGCATTAAGGTAGTAGTGTAAAATGTGTAGCTATGAATTGACTCCTGTCCTGTAACTTTGACACACTGTCCATAGCTCTACTGAGTGAAGTTAATCCTGTGAGTGACCTGTCAGGTTATGTCAGTTGGCCTGTTCTAAAACCGTGTCTGGCAACAGATTATCTGTAATTGACAATTACATTTATTATTGTGCCAGACATGGATGTAGAACAGGCCAACTAATGTAACCTGACAGGTGAGTGACTGGTTTAACTTCACCCAGGAGAACTGTGGATGGATGAATTTACGGTTAAGGCATTTCATAATGTGTATTACCCTAAAGTACAAATGCCCTGAAAAATACATGGCAAAAATTCTAAGGGTGGCCTTAAACTTTGGGCTACATCTCTGTTACTTTTATACACATTTCTGTTACTTTTTAAACATAGATTCACGTTAATGGGGCTTATGTGTGCCCTGTATTTCTGACATTGATTGCAAGAAGTACACTCAAAATAAGTGACATCATATATTCTAAAGGATTTGAAATGTGTGCTCAAATATCCCCCGTTATTTACTGTGTGAACTGTGGCCTGCACCCCCATTGCAAATAATAGGATGTACATTAAATAAATGTTTTGGTACTCACGTGATGAGCATCAAAATGAGCATTAAAAAAACCTGTGTGAACCCAACCTCAAAGTTGAAATAAAACAATGTAAAGTGAAGACTTAATTTTTGTATGTAAATTTTTAGCTTATTAAGGGAAACACCTTTGTGCATCTATTCACATCTATTACTCCCTCATTTTAAAACTAGAGATCCTTCTCTGCTTATAACAGCAATGGAATTGAGAAGAAGCTTATCCTCGGTTCCATAATCATAAAGCAATGCTACTCACAGCGGGTCTTCATTGCCCTTGTAAAATCTTTCCTATGTTGCCAATGCAGTAAGAAAAAAAAAGTACTTGCATAGTATAGTAATTGTTAGAAGGGATTAATGATGATTACACCACAGGTTTTAAACTGGAGGGGATTTATAAAGCTTTAGTCTGTAGTTTGCAGAAAAAAAATAGGATAAAAGCCTATAAAAATAGATCTTTCTTATCATGGCATCCATTATCATTAGGTTAGATGTTTGGGACAACTTATATGTTCAGATTCTCTGTATTTACCCATATCCAACACAATGGTGGCAATGAACAGTTCTCTCCTGCCATTGTTAGTCCACTGTGCCCAGTGTCTCATAGGTCTTAGGAATATGGGATCTGCAGCAGTAATACTGCTTAGCATTTCAACAGTATATAATACTATAGTGTGTCATAATTCGTTCAGGAATGAAGGGAGAGCATAGTCTCTATTTAAAGGTAACCAATTGTAGTGGCCCACTATATGTTTTATTCTTTTCATACACGTAGGTAAAAGTGGCTCTATATGGTGTCACAGGTAGGACAGTAAGCTGCTGTACCTTACTCCAACCACTAGGTGTCACATTTTCCCACAGCACAGCCGCAGTCAAAACCAGGTTCAGCTACACACACACACACACACACACACACACACACACACACTTTCCCTTTATACTGTGTACTTCCTTTAGTTTAGTTAGTGTCTGGCTTCAGGCAAGGCAGGACATGTATAACTTGTTCTCCTGCACTAGTGACTCAACCTCCATGAGTTGCTATACTACACCCCCATGCAGGGTCGTCGTTAGAGGGGGGGCAAACAGGGCAATTGCCCAGAGCCCCCCCATCCCCATGGGGCCCCCTGCAGCTTCAGGGTTAGCCTGTCCTCGTAAACCTAGCTCCAGCTTGCTGCTGGATGAGGACCATGCTGCCCTGTGACAATTTAACCAGCTTCCTTAAGAAATCACCCTCCCCTTCACCTCAGCTCCGGAGTTTGCAGCTGTCACATGTCGGGGCAGCAGGGAGGGAAGATGTGTGCAAACGCTGTGCAGCTCCCTGAACACTTCCTGTCCCGATTATCAGGCTGATTAGAGTAATGCAAATGATTATGGGGCTTGTCCCCGAAACGCGTAGACGTGCTGTTTTTAACATGGTTGTTGTTTTGTAATATGCTTTGGAATAAAGATTTTTGGACATTTTAACTCCTTCACATTTTTTGGGAGCTGTGATTTCCTTCTACTTTTATGGACTGATTAGAGTAATGTATACTTTGAGGCATGTATAAGTTGTGTGTGTGTATATCTGTGTATGTAATGTGAACATTGTGTTATGTATGTGTGCTTATTGTGTGCACTGTGTGTGTATATATTTCTTTATCCAAAAAATATTTCAGGATAACAATGCACATATGGTATACCACCCAATACTTGTGCTCATAAAGTTCCGATGCTGTGTGAGAGACAAAAAGTCCTTCTACGGTTCAATCAGAGCACTGACATCCTCATGGAGATGGTCGACGTCGCGGGAGCAGACGCCGGATATTGCGACGTTTCGTGGAAGCAATCCACTTTGTCAAGCACTTTGTCAAGGACTTTTTGTCTTTCACACAGCATCAGAACTTGAGCACGAGTGTTGGGTGATTTACCATATGTGCATTGTTATTCTGAAATATTTTTTGGATAAAGAAACTGAAAAGAATTCTTGGTGTGTAGCCCCTGCACCTATACATACAGTGTAATAGGGCTGGTAGCGCTGTTGGTAAAAATATAGGTACTTGCTATGTCAGCTGCACAAATTTCCTAAAAATTAACTTTATGCATCTCCATATGGGTGGTCCTCAGCGGCAAAGTAATCACTGCAGGTACAAAAAATCCTGTGTAATCACCGCCGGCACCTACAGTGAGAATCACGCCCAGAGGGGAGTGAATACACAGGATATTTCGTAGCTGCAGTGACTACTTCGCTGCCTAGGTAACTATGATTTATTTACAGTGATGTATAAAAGTTAATTTTTGGGGGACTTGTGTAGCAGTCATAGCGAGCAAACTACCAGTCCTATTACACTGTATGTATTGCTGCAGGGGCTAGCTGGTGGTGATTGGTTCCCTTTAAGGGTGCGTTCACACGTATAGGATCTGCAGCAGATCCGCAGCAGATTTGATGGGCCAGATTTGCTTTGAATATGCGGCTTCAAATCTGCACCATCAAATCTTTATCAGATCCTGTACGTGTGAACTCACCCTAAAGAGATTATGCTGCTGCACATGTGATGGCAAGCAGGTACTGTGCACTATTAACCCCTTCAAGACTAAGCCTATTTGGGCCTTAATGACCAGGCTCATTTTTCAAAATCTGACCTGTCTCACTTTATGCGCTCATAGCTCAGTGATGCTTTAACATATGCTAGCGATTCTGAGATTGTTTTTTTGTCACATATGGCACTTTATATTAGTGGCAAAATTTGGTCACTACTTTGTGTAGTGAAAAATTAAAAAAAATTGCATTTTATGAACTTTAAAATTCTCTGCTTCTAAAAAAAGAAAGTCGTAGCACATAAATTAGTTACTAAGTCACATTACCGATATGTCCTCTTTATTCTGGCTTCATTTCATAAACATATTTTAATTTTTTAGGGTGTTACGGGGCTTAGAAATTTATCAGCAAATTACCACATTTTCGTGAAAGTTTCCAAAACTGATTTTTTTTAGGGACCAGTTCTTTTCTTAAGTTGATTTAGGAGGCTTGTATACTGGAAACCCCCATAAGTGACCCCATTTTGGAAACTTCACACCTTAAAGAATTAATCTAGGGGTATAATGAGCATTTTAACCCTACAGGGGCTGGAGCAAAGTATTCACTATTAGGCCGTAAAAAAATGGAAAATTTAAATTTTCCAATAATATATACATTTAGAGTAAAGTTTCTAATTTTCAAAAGGAACATGAGAGAAAAAGCACCACATAATTTGTAACGCAGGTTCTCATGAGTACAACGGTACCCCATATGTGGGCGTAAACCACTGTATGGGCACACAGCGGGGCTCAGAAGGAAGGGAGCGCCAATTAGCTTTTCCAATGCAGATTTTGCTGAAGAAGTTTCTGAGCACCAGGTGCGTTTGCAGCGCCCCTGTAGTGTCAGCAGAATAGAACCCCCCC
Organism: Dendropsophus ebraccatus; assembly: GCF_027789765.1. NCBI lineage: Eukaryota > Metazoa > Chordata > Amphibia > Anura > Hylidae > Dendropsophus > Dendropsophus ebraccatus. The sequence continues at coordinate 71,263,480 of NC_091454.1, forward strand.
AAAAAGTCACCCCATTTTGGAAAGTACACCCCTCAAAGAATTCATCTTGGGGTAGGATGAGCATTTTGACCCCACAGGTGTTAGAGGAAAGTATTCAAAATTAGACCGTAAAAATGAAAAACTGGAATTTTTCCAATAATATGTTCGTTTAGTTTGAAATTTCTCAATTTCACGAGGAACAAGAGAAAAAAATTACCCCAAAATTTATAAAGCAGATTCTCTTGAGTACAACGGTACCCCATATGTGGGCGTAAACCACTGTATGGGCACACAGCGAGGATCAGAAGGAAGGGAGCGCCAATTAGCTTTTTCAATACAGATTTTGCTGTAGAAGTTTCTGAGCGCCAGGTGCGTTTGCAGTGCCCCTGTAGTGCCAGCGGAGTAAAATCCCGCCATAAGTCACCCCATTTTGGAAAGTGCACCCCTCAGAGAATTCATCTTGGGGTAAGATGAGCATTTTGACCCTACAGGTATTAGAGGAAAGTATTCAAAATTAGACCGTAAAAATGAAAAACTGAAATTTTTCCAATAATATGTTCGTTTAGTTTGAAATTTCTCAATTTCACGAGGAACAAGAGAAAAAAATTACCCCAAAATTTATAAGGCAGATTCTCTTGAGTACAAAGGTACCCAATATGTGGGCGTAAACCACTGTATGGGCACACAGCAGGGCTCAGAAGAAAGGGAGCGCCAATTAGCATTTTCAATGCAGATTTTGCTGAAGAAGTTTCTGAGCGCCAGGTGCATTTGCAGTTCCCCTGTAGTGCCAGCGAAGTAAAATCTCCCCATAAGTCACCCCATTTTAGAAAGTGCACCCCTTAGAGAATTCATCTTGGGGTGTGGTGACCATTTTGACCCCACAGGTATTAGAGGAAAGTATTCAAAAGTAGACAGTAAAAATGAAAAACGCGAATTTTTCCAATAATGTGTTCCTTTAGTTTGAAATTTCTAAATTTCTTGAGGAACAGGAGAGAAAGTTCACCGCAAAATCTGTAACGCAGGTTCTCCTGAGTAGAACGGTACCCCATATGTGGGTATAAACCACTGTATGGGCACACAGCAGGGCTCAGAACGGAAGGAGCGCCAATAAGCATTTTCAGTGCAGATTTTTCTGAAGAAGTTTCTGAGCACCAGGTGCGTTTGCAGAGCCCCTGTAGTGCCAGTGGAGTGAACCCACCCCATAAGTCACCCCATTGTGGAAAGTGCACCCCTTAAAGAATTCATCTTGGTGTGTGGTGAGCATTTTGACCCAACAGGTATTGGAGGAAAGTATTCAAAATTGGCTAGTAAAAATGAAAAACTCGAATTTTTCCAATAATATGTTCATTTAGTTAAAATTTTCTAAATTTCACAAGAAACAGGAGAAAAAACGTACCACAAAATCTGTAACGCAGGTTCTCCTGAGTACAACGATACCCCATATGTGGGCGTAAACCACTGTATGGGCACACAGCAGGGCTCAGAAGGTAAGGAGCGCCAATTTGCTGGAGCAAAACCGCAGCTAGTATCGGTTATTAGAATAGCGCAGTTACTAAAATACAATAAAAAAATGAGATTACAGGTAACGTGGGGTGATTACCGGCAACCTGGGGTGGTTACAGGCAACGTGGGGTGGATACGGACAACCTGCTGTGGTTACAGACAACCTGGGGTGGTTATGGGTAATCTGGGGTGGATACGGTCAACATGGGGTGGTCACGGGCAACCTGGGGTGGTTACAGGCAATGTGGGGTGGATACGGACAACCTGCTGTGGTTACAGACAACCTGGGGTGGTAACGGGTAATCTGGGGTGGATACGGTCAACATGGGGTGGTCGCGGCAACCTGGGGTGGTTACAGGCAACCTGGGGTTGTTACGGGCAACCTGGGGTGGTTACGGCCAACGTGACATGGATAAGGACAACCTGCTGTGGTTACAGGCAACCTGGGGTGGTTACAGGCAACCTGGGGTGGTTACGGGCAACCTGGGGTGGTTACGGGCAACGTGACATGGATACGGACAACCTGCTGTGGTTACAGACAACCTGGGGTGGTTACGGGTAATCTAGGGTGGTTACAGGCAACCTGCTGTGGTTACGGGCAACGTGGGGTGGTTACGGGCAACGTGGGGTGGTTACGGACAATCTGGGGTGGTTACGGGCAATCTGGGGTGGTTACGGATAAACTGAAGTGCTCATAGGTAATCTGAGGTGGGTACCTGTAATCTGGCGTGGTTACGGGCAATCTGGAGGCGGTCATTGGCAATTTAGGGTGGTTAGAGGCAAGGTGAAGTGGTCAGTGGCAATGTGCGGTGGTCAGTGGCAACGTGCGGTGGTCAGAGGCAATGTACGGTGGTCAGAGGCAACGTGCGGTGGTCAGAGGCATCCTGCTGTGGTTGCGTGCAATCTGGGGGGGTTACATGTAATCTGGCATGATTACGGCAACCTGGGGTGGTCACGGGAAACCTGGGGGGGGGGGGGTTACAGACAATCTGGCATTGTTATGAATAAACTGAAGTGTTTATAGGTAATCTGGGGTGGGTACATGTAATTTGGGGTGATTATGGACAATCTGGAGGGGGTCACTGGCAACGTGCGGTAGTTACAAGCAACGTGCGGTGGTTACGGGCAACAGGCGGTGGCTACGTGTAATCTGGGGGGTTACGTGCAATCTGGCGTGATTACGGACAACCTGGGGCGGTTACGGGTAATCTGGGGGGGTTAAGGGTAATTTGGGAGTAAACTGCAATTATTACTATAATAAAAAGTGTGTGTTTTATTTTTTTGTATGTTTGTCACTTTTTGTACTTTATACATTCATTTTCACTGTATTACTATGATTACTGTGATATTTTCTATCACAGTAATCATAGTTCAGTGACAGAGACCAAATTGGTCTCTGTCACTTTAAATTTTCAGAGTTGGCTGGTTATGGAGCGCATGCGCACTTCATAACCAGCCTGGACGTCAAGGAGGAAGGAGCTCCAGGAGCAGGTAATATATAAGGGGCAGGGGGGTGACTGGGGGACGGGGGGTGACTGGGGGGGTGGGGGGCGACTTGGGGGGGGGGCACGGTGACACTTTTTATCCCCTGTCACCAATCATTGATGGTGACAGGGGATAAAAAGTGCCGGGTTCCACATGGCACAAGCGATCAGCGGTATATAGTATATACCGCTGATCGCTTGTACCGGGACCCCACAGGGGGGGGTCCCGATGACTGCCCCATGCTCTCCGCTACCTCCGGTGGCGGAGAGCATGGGGCTTTCATTCATTTTTATTTTCTGATCACTGTGAACAGACATTAGTCTGTTCACAGTGATTGCGGCGGCCATCTTGGATCTGATGGCCGCCGCGGGGAGGGAGAGGGTTAGTGACCAGCCCACTAGGGGGGCTGATCTGGGGTCTGATTGACTTATTTCATCTCCCCCCGCCGTGGATTCACGGTGGGGGGAGATAAAATGCAGTACAGCACGGGCCCGTTAGTGACCGCCGTATCGGCTGCCACTAAGGGGTTAACTGCCGGGATCCGGGCACGGCACGGATCTCGGCAGTTGCGGCGGGTGCCCGGCTATCACTGACAGCCGGGCCCCGCCGAGGATGACAGGAGTGCAGCTCCTGCGCCCCTGTCATCCCGTGGACGTACCGGCACGTCCATCTGCAGGAACTGTATGCAGATTTGGACGTGCCGATACGTCCATATGCGGGAAGGGGTTAAGGGTAGCTTCACACACACCGTACCGCAGAGGATTTTCTGCTGTGGATCTGCAGCAGACCCGCAGCAGATTTAATCTAAAATAACTGAACACAGCAACAAATCTGCTGCAGATTCTATTGTACACATTGTATTACACCAGCCGCTATGTGACCTGGCCATGTCACAGAACGGCCGGTGTCAGTGAAGTTTATCCTGGCAGATACTGCAGTACTGGCTGGATATACTTCCATTCTAGTGAATTGGGATGCCGGAGCTGCACTCTCCATTGTGTGATCTGTCAGGTAGGAATCCCGGCCGGAGTGTATACTATATGTATGTATATATGTACTATGTGTATACACTCTAGCCAGGATTCCATCTGACTGCAAATCGGCAACAACGGACATGATTAATACAAAACTTACGTTGTGTGAACATGGCCTAAAACCGTATTGTTTGGTGCTCATGCATACAAAGATTTTGTGTGTGTGTGTGTGTAGGGGGCTTGTGCGCTTGATTTTTTTAAAACCCCAGAAACTGCCCCGCCACTTTCTGATTAAATTTTGACTATATTGTGGTACAATATCCGAGCTTCTGGGGCCTCCACTTTTAAATTTTGCCCAGGACCACACCTGGCCTAAAACCGGCCCTGCCACCAGGGAAGCCGGAGATAAGTGAGTCATTTTACTCTGGACAGTTAACCACCTAAAGAAAAAAGAGGGACACTTAGGCTGTACTGCAGTAGAGCACAGTGCACGTTAGCCACTCTCTACTGACACACTAAGCTGAGTAGGAAGGATACTTTCAGTTAGCTCCACCCAGTGGTCAGTTGTGATGACTGCGATTCAACTATATGGGAGTAAGAGGACTTTCTTCAAGATACTATTTAGCTTTACCACATCCCAGTTCCCGTGTGTCTAGGGGTGGGTGTTACCACTCCTGGCAACTGTGACAAGTAGCCAAAAAAATACCAGAGCCCACCAGAGGTTAACACCAGTCCGAGCAACCCAGGCCATGGCACAATCACTGCCAAAATGCCCAAGAACCTATATATACAGCGCAATGAAGCCCCCTGCATTGTTTCCAAATGTGTAACTGACACATATGAGCTTTACATATACCACCCTCAACTAGTCATGTGGGTGTTTTCGGGGCTGAGGAATGTCCACATGACTAGTTTAGGATAAATTACATACAGCACAGGACATTTGCAAACTTCATTATGGGGGCTATGTATTAAGTTCATGGGTCTCAGTTACACGTTTGGAAGCAATGCAGGAGGCTACATTACACTGTATGTATAGCTTCCTGGGCATGTTGGCAGTGATTGGCTCCTTTTAAATAGAAGCTATGATTTTGAAAATGCAGTTTAATCTGCACTCATCATGTTTTAGGGAAAAAGTTGCTGATCAGATTGATATAGTTTAACCCCTTTGGGACCAGGCTAATTTTCATTTTTGCGTTTTCCTCCTTGTGCTTAAAAGGCCATAGCACTTGCATTTTTACACCTACAGACCCACATGAGCCCTTATTTTTTGCGTCACTAATTGTACTTTGCAATGACAGGCTGAATTTTTGCATAAAGTATACTACAAAACCAGAAAAAAATTCAAAGTGTGGTGAAATTGAAAAAAAAAAACCGCATTTCTTTTATTTGGGGGGAATGTGTTTTTACGCCATTCGCCCTGGGGTAAAACTAACTTGTTATGCATGTTCCTCAAGTCGTTACGATTAAAACGGTATATAACATGTATAACTTATATTGTATCTGATGGCCTGTAAAAAATTAAAACCATTGTTAACAAATATACGTTCCTTAAAATCGCTTCATTCCCAGGCTTATAGCACTTTTATCCTTTGGTCTATGGGGCTTTATGAGGTGTCATTTTTTGTGCCATGATGTGTACTTTCTATCGGTACCTTTATTGCGCATATACGACTTTTTGATTGCTTTTTATTACATTTTTTCTGGATTTGATGCAACCAAAAATGCGCAATTTTGCACTTTGGGATTTTTTTGCGCTGACGCCATTTACCGTGCGAGATCAGGAATGTGATTAATTAATAATTCGGGTGATTACGCACGCGGCGATACCAAACATGTTTATTTATTTATTTATTTACTTTTATTTATAACCTGGGAAAAGGGGGTGATTCTGACTTTTATTGGGGGAGGGGGCTTTTTACTAATGACAACACTTTATTTATTTTTTTTACACATATACTAGAAGCCCCCCTAGGGGACTTCTAGTATATATACTTTGATCTCTCATTGAGATCTTTGCTGCAGCCGAATACAAACGAGTGCCGAGCCGGGGACGGCGCCATCTTGGACGAGTCCCCTGCCGACATCAGACAGGGAGATTGTCCCGGAGGAGCGATCTCCGCCACTAGACACCAGGGAAATGCTGTATCCCGTAATCGGATGCAGCTGTCATGTTTGACAGCTGCATCTGATTACTGTATTAGCGGGCACGGCGATCGGACCGTGACGCTAATACCGGCGGTCCCGGGCTACAAGCTGCACCCAGGACCGCTGTGGTTCAGAGCGGGGCCGCGCCCGCGCGAGGACGTATGGTTACGTCCTCGTGCGGGAAAGGGTTAATGGGAAAAGTTTCAGGATAACTTTTTCATGTAAATCTCTGCTCATTCTGTGTTAAGATGTCAAGTAGGGTCAGTGACTGACAGCTATCTGTCATACCCAAATACACCAGTCCCCTGCAGCTCCCTTGTCAGACATCCCCTTATTAGTGATTGGCTGAGCAGGAAGTTCTTGGAAGCAGGAAGGAAATGAGACAAATGGGGACCGAATTACATTAGACTGGGAGCTGCAGGGGTAGGGTAGGTATGACCTTTTTTTTTTTTTTTTTTTTTTTTTTTTATACAACCCGAATCATACATAAAAAAGTCAATGTCGCCAGACAACCCTTTTAAAGGAAAATGAAGAGAAAATTAGAAAACACTAATTTATATATTGATTAAAGTGAATATTTAGGGAAAAATAGGGCTAAGGATGATAAGTAAGAAAATTACCTTCATCCTCAATGCCCTGTGTGCTATGGGAACACAACAGCAGGTCAGAGTTCTTTAACCTGCTGTTACTTTCCCTTTAAGTTAAATGTATCATATTATATTGCTGCAAATCATGGAGTCACATTGGTGTACACAGGAATTATATCCACAAAATGTAGTATCTACACAAGCTGGAAAGTAGCTCCCCCCCCCCCCCCCCTAACATTAAGGCAGCAGAAGAAATGTTTGCTCTGGAATCTTAGAAACACTCACAATAGTCCCGTATAAGGTACAGCCATTCACTGTTTTGAATTTCTCCAAATTTTACATTAACTAAAGAGTCCAGGTTTATCAAGCAAGTGCAGGCAAACTATTCTCTGTCCATCGACTGCTTGCCTTAAAGTCTTTTGTCAAGGGAAAAAGGCAAGAGGTAGCTGCTGCGCTCTGTATCCCTGTGCCTATCTCCCTTCTGCCTGGCTTTTGTTCTAAGCTCATTACGGATGAGCAGCAGAATGGTCTTATTTGGAGTTTAATTAATTAACAAAAGAGAAAAACAAAAACCTGTTACTTCCCCTGCCCCTCTCCCTCCCTTCTCCTCTCTCCTCGCTATGGTATTGTGAAATATGATAAAGTAAAAAGGCAGAGCCTGGTGGCATATCTCCCAGTTACTGTCATTTGTCAAGCTCCAAGCCGTGAACCTCTGTCTTCTTCTCCCTATTGTAAGAAGAGCTAGAGGTGGAAGGGGGTTGTGTGTATAAATGCAGGAAAGGGTGGTGATATGGAAAGAGCAGAGTGAACTGTGGATGCCTGTACGGCTAGAGCTATAGCTCATAGAATTCTTATCTTTAGTAATATGGTGTCTGGTCCCAAAGCCCCGCAGCGAATCAAGGTCCAATGAGGGGGATGGGGTGTATGCAGTAAACCTAGTAAACCAGTGCAGCGGTTGCAGCCTGTTATATCTACTGAACACAAGCTAATTGACTGCAGTGGCTTGTGACACTGCATAATAAGCATGTAGAAGTGGAATATTAATTATTAAAGGATGTGAAACCACCATTGACACTAATGTGAACTAAACGCTCTGTGCTCTTCAAGTTTGTAAAACTGTTGTTTAACTAAATAATTTATGTTATGTAACTGTGTAGTTTATAGTTATCTAAACCCGACCAAATTGATACTCGCAAGACTACTGCAAGTACATGTGTGTATGCTTTTTTTTTTTATTATGGGCTTGAATGAATTGGAAGGTTTTTACAGTAGCATGTTTTATCTATGTTTTAAAATAAATCATGTTCTCTGTGTTTATCCATTTATGCCTTTTTAAATATGAAACGACAGAAAATAAAATATGTAAAAAAAAATGGCAAGTATGATATCCATCATCGGATATGTTTCCGGGAGTGTCTAATAAAAAGGATTCTTTGACTATAATATGAACTAGCACTAACTTCAATGCAATGAATTAGATTTTGAGAGCAAGTACAAAGTGTACACACAAGGTCTACACATCTCAGTATAGAAAAGTGGGCTCATATACAGTTGTAGTGTGTTGTTTTTTTTTTTTTACAAAATTTAAAACTGTATGCTATAAAGTAACTTTATTAGTGTCAAAGGAAAAAAAAATAACCCCTTTCTGATCCATAACATGGTTACAGCATGGGTGGATGGGGGAGTATTGCGGAGCTGAGGAACCAAACCTGTGCCATCTTTAATGCTACTCATTTAATTATTTGGATGCAGCAATAGTGGTTGCAGTATCTAAAGAGTATTTACATGCAGCATTGGTGGTTCAATGGACCAGTTGGCATCTTTGGGGTACTGACATGTTTTCATTGCAGGCGCTGAGATCTAGCAGAGGTCTGGCAGGGTGCATAAGCAGAGCACTGATCACATAGATCAATGCAAAGCAAATGTATTACACTGATCAACTTAAAGGTAAGCTGCCGGCTGCAATTCATATTTCAAACTGCTAACACTAGTAAATAACTATTAGTGCAAGGACACGCATGGGGGGACATTTACTAAGGAGTCTAATGTGTGCAATTATTCCAATGAGGATTGGTGTGTATTTTGTTCCAATATCTTGTGACTGATTCATTAAAATGTAGCACTGCCATATTGAATGTATCTAAGTAAAAAGTCGCAAAAAAAGTCTCAAAATTGCAAAAAATTACGCAAGCATATTCACCTGGTACTGACCAGACGTAAGCCTGCACCTGTTTGTGCGACTTTTTAAAAAGCCTTAAATGATAAATTGCATGCTAATCCTGGATTATGGGATCTTTTGGGTGAATACTCAAAACAGGCAGATTAAAAAAAGTGGCATCTAAAAAATATTCACCTGTCGAATACTGGTTCATAAATACAACTTAGACCAAAAATGGGTTAAAAATACAATTATTCCCCTAAAAATAGGCACAAAGCCCTTATAAATTTCCCCCATGGTACTTTTCATATATCTGTCTGTGCTTCTATAACATAGAAAGTGTTTGTTTTTTTCCCCTTCAGTGCACAGTAAAAGACATTCTCAAGCTTCTTGAATTACACCTCCCCACTGTTTCTCTTATCCCTATCCCTGCTTCATTGTCAGTCCACTGAAACCTCATTCCCACTTCCGAATCTCATACCGGTAGACAATATGTAAGCACCCTATAAGAATTAGGTTTGGTAGCATGGCTAAACTGGAAGCTTGCTGTCAATAAAGGATGGGAGGAGGAAGTAAAAAAAATATATTAAAAATTCTTTCTCTACTAAAAATTTTAATTATTTTTCCATTTTTCATATAAAAAAAAATAAATAATAATAATAATAATAAAAAATGCAGATTTGTCTGAACAATAAAATTACCACTTTCCTGATATTGCACAAGTTCAGAATTGCTGATTTTGAGTTACATCAAAATGCAGAAAATTAAAATAGAAAAATAAAGTTACACATTGTAAGGCTATGTTCACACAACGTCAAAAATATTAAAAAAGGCGTCCAATTTTCTTATTTAAAAAAAACGTCCGTTTTTGCCGAGATTTAACTGACTGCATTGGCAATGCATTGGAGTCAATGGGAAGACGGACGTCCAATGCACACAATGCATTGAAAAACTGAAGTTTAAAATAACGAACATGAACATTATTTTCGGACGTCTTTTGCAAACAACAGATGTTTTTTATTTGTAGTTCACACACAGTTTTCCTTTTGTCACCGTTCTGTCTCCGTCTTTGCTATTAAATTTAATGGACTTTTCAATTAAGCCCCATCCAACAGCCGATTAGTAAGTAGAATAATGTGCAAATACCAGTCACTGCACTAAGGGGAGGTCAGGCAACTAAATAACGTCCGTTATTTTAGACACTAAATGACGGACATAATTTTAAACGGAGCTGAAAAAACGTTGTGTGAACATAGCCTAATTATGTATTAGCAAACCCTTCAATCATTGAATGAATGAAAGATAATATAGCTGCTTCTTTAGTTCCAATTTACTACTTGGGTAGGTGACCAAACAAGTCTGTACTGAAAACAGTCATCTTGGATTCTTGAGATCTTGGATCAACAGGGGGTCACAGAAAGTAATATGGCAGAAAACGTAATCAGCAGATCAAACAGATTTAAAGACACCTCCTAAAGTCTATATGCTCAAAGTGAACCTGTCATGATGCCCACTGCCGGATTAAGGGCATGTTTCTCTGTTAATCTGGAATCTTGGATCTTCTTGGATACCAACAATGACATCATAATGTGTGTAACCCTGATTGGATCTATGGTCTTATTGTGCAATATGGTCTCATTGTGCGTTGGTATCCAAGCAAATTAACAAAGGAACTCACTGCTAATCCAGCAATGGGTGCCATGACATGTAAACTTCAACCATTTAAACTGTAGTGGGTCCTCTGTGCTCATGGCATCAGTGGGCTCACAGCTTTAATGCTCTCCATGTGTAAATGATGTATCTCACAGCTCTAACCCTAGCATTATATAGAATGCAGCAGAATTCTACTCTATGATCTGCTTCATTGCATTAAGTGGTGAACATTTGCACAATGCTCCTATCACGTATTTTACTACACCACAGGAAAACTGATAACCAAACCAATCTCATAGTTTCTTATGGGAATCATTTCTTGTGGCATCAGTGACTGCAAACTATACCCTACATGTTAGCTACATCCATGTATGGACTGAAACAAGTACAAAGGGCACTAAAACAGTGACTGCCAACTCATGACAAACAATAAAAATAAACCACGTATTAGGCCTCATTCACACATTCCATAAATGTATCCATAGTTGCAAAACCACAATTACGACAAATATAGGACACATTGACTTATATTAGGCTCTTCACACTGTCCGTAGTTTTATGAATCTGCAAAAAAATATATATATAGGACATGTCCTAGTATGGGCCATCATTGTTCCATGATTTCACCCAAAATAGTCTATGGGAGCTTGGTTAATCTTTGAGGATCTGTAATTTTTACAGAAAAAACATCTGTGATGTCCGTAAAAAAAAAAAATATGGTTAACCTTAGTTTAAATATCACCTTCAAATTTTTATGCGGATCCACTACAAATTACAAATGCGCTATGGGCAAATTTTTGGGGATTGCAGATGACGTTTGTGGACATCATACGGAATATGGTCCTAAAAAACTACTGAACATGTGAATGAGGCCTTAGTTGTGACTATAGAGGACATATGATGGATTAAATAGTATTGGTAATATTCTCTTTCTGCATTACCCGTACTGCGGTCCGCACTGTGTTGAATCGCATGGTCACTCTGGTGGACCCACTCTCCATTGCATTTGAAGTAGATTTGCGTAGCTGGGGTCGCTTTGCAGCTCAAGGTCACCGGCTTGTTCTTCACAATGAAAACATCCTCGGGTTCCAGAAGGAAGTGTGGTAACAACTCCCCTCCTTGTCCTCCCAGACTTGCTGAACCAGGCATTGGCATGGGAAAAGGATTCACTGGCCCCGAGCTCTGCTGGCATCCTGAAATCAGAGAACATGAGGAGGCTATTGAGTGTATTGCTCGCCTGCTGCCTGCACATTGTATGCATTAGCACTGCTCCACATCTCTTCTTATCTTTCTCAATCACCTACAAGCCTCAAGCTATTTTACACTGCTATATTCATCTTGCTATTGATTTTCATGTTTTAAGCAATGACAAATGTTGCATTAAAAGATGCAATAAAAGGATTGGACATTAAATTAAACTATATCCGTGTTACACATTCACAGACCACTGGTTTAAAAATGGTTTATTTGTTAACCGTTAGCTTCCCTGACCAATAGAACAGTATACTATATTTAATGTACACAATATTCACCCTTTTAAATCCTTTTAAATGATATACATGAACACAGGCACTAAAGACTACCCCAACCCCCCGCCCCCCTCCTGTTCTTATTGTTGTACTGTATACTGTACCTGGAAGCCCACTAGTCTTATTGAACATCCAGTCAAGATCACATTTTACTATTAATAGTGTCATAGAGCATAATGGTAATAAAACAGGGCATATCCCTATCTCTATCCCAATACTGAATATAGAAGACCTATTTGCAGCTATGATCATGTCAAGGTCATAAATATTATCACTGAGATTATAGTTAGTCAGGGTTTTACATGCAACTTTTTGCAAGCTTTTCATTATGGAAGGAAAAAAGGAGAAGCATAAGGGAAGGACTCCGACTTCTCCTTCTTGCTGCATCCTCATCTGCTTGAGGCTATGTTCACACTACGTAAAAGTACGTCCGTTGTTGCCATCGGCAACAACAGCCGTACTTTATGCAGTGTGGAACATTGCCTACATTTCTATGGGATCCCGGCCGGAGCGTATGCACATCATATACGATCCGGCCGGGATCCCGTGCCGCACCGCAAATAACTGACATGCAGTTTTCTGAATTTAGTAAATTGCGGCCGTAGGAAACCCTGTCAGTTCCCACAATGAAGCGAACGTCTCCGTCTGCTTGCTTCATTGTGTGCTGTGGGAGGTTCTGATGCGGGCGCACCTGCATCAGAACCATGTGGCTGGAAAGATCATCCGGCCAGTACTTAAGTACCGGCTGGTATGACCCGGGCAGAAACTGATCCGGGCAGAAACTGAAAACGCTGCCAAAAAATTCATGTATGTGACCCCCCCAATTTATGGTGACTGTAACCCAGATACAGACGTGCATGTGCACACACTTTTATGTCCCCAACTATAAGCAGCTATGAGAGTGTCAATGCTAGGCAAAGTTTTTTGCTTACTACTCTTCTCACAGTTCTGCCCTCTTGTGACCATTGCTGGGATGTATCGCATTCTTCTATTGTTTGACTCATTTTCCAAATGTAACAATGTTATTTGTAATTATAGATTTAAATTTTTTTTTTTACAACTTTTACATTGGCAAATAAGAGATTAGTACATTACTGGTCACTATTATACATAACTACTATTCAGATAGGTTTTTCCTCTACTATTTTGTTTACAACCACATTTAGCAATAATCGCTTGTACCTGACCTGAAAAAAATTGCTTTCAACTGATCTGATTCATTGCCAGTTTTCATTAAAGTTTGTAGGAATTATTGGCCTACGGTTAGCAGTCGACAATATGAAGGCATTCTCACATGCTGTTGGGAAATTACTGGGGGAGATTTCACAAGACTGGCATTTCAGTGCTACCATAAGGCTGAGGCTACATGGTGCTTGAACTGCAGCCGAGCTGCAGTAACACATTGCTACCGCTATATCAGGAACGGAGACAAACTCCATTGACTGTGTATTGCAGCACCAAACAGCCGATAATGATGGGTGCCAGGTGCCTGCACCCTACTGATCGGGGACTAATGAGCTCCCGTGGACAGCTCTTTAGTAAATTTTGCCGGAAAACCCCTTAATGGTTCTGCACCCCAACATCTTGAAACTGGGTGATCTGGCAGGCTACCCCATGCTGCCTTTTACTATGGAACTAACTCACTATCATATTAAGTATAGTATACCTATGAGAAGGAATGCTATAATATAAATAACGCTTAACGCTGATGCTTACATGCCTATTGGTGGCACTTGCTATGGTGAATAGTCAGCACAGGCAGCCTGCATATAAAGAACAATATGCTACAAGGGATGAGACCAAGAAGGCAGAACAAACAGTCTGTTTGCATTTTATTCTATTTTATCTGATTTATGATATGCCCAAATATCAGCAATTTTGGCATTTGGTATTATTTTTCATTTACACCGATCACCGGGGTGGATCAATAATGCTTTATTTTAATAGTTCAGACAATTCCGCTGTTAATTGGTGGGCTCAAGTATAGATTTTGTGCCAAGGAGCATTATCTTCCACCTGCTCCTCCATATCATTTTAGCATTAGGGGATTTTCCAGGGATACACTTTGATGGTCTATGCTAAGGATAGGCCATCCATGTGTCAGAGGTGGGGTCAAGGAAGTGGGCTGGGCTGCATTATATAAGGAGATGAAAACATGAAAGGAGTTTGGAAGCACTGCAGTATCTTTATTCTCATGATCAGTGCGTGTGTGTGGGGGGGGGGGGTCCCAGGGGATAGACTCCTTTATCGCTTTTCTAGGGAATGACCATCAATGTTTTTTTTCCTTGGAAACCTTTTTAAGATCTATGTACAGGGTTTTACAGTGATACGTGAAAGTATTTATATGTGCCATAAAAACATGTTATCCAATACATAGTTTATTTTTATGTACAGTATACGAGTCTAATATAAGTAAAGCAATATGCTGATAATAATCTGCAGGTTCTCTCTTGGTCCTTGTAACTTTACTTATGCGCAGTCTCTTTTATCTAGATGTTCACTCACATTTCATTTTGAATCATACATAGTTTGCGCTGTGAAGTCTAACATGATTTATTCTTTCATTTCGATGCTATAATCTTCTCGACGTCACTGCTTGTCACTTCACACTTTTCACTACTTTTTCGAATAGATGCTCTGGTGTTATTAAAGTGTCTGTTTCACAGGTGTAGATGGAATATTTTCAGTTTTCCTATGTGTAAAACTGATGGTATCTTCATAGCAACATTGTTTAAAGGGTTGTTTTATTAAAAAAAAAAAAAGTGATGGAAGATAGCTAGGATATGCCATCAGTTCCTGATCAGTGAGCTTTCAAATATTGCCAACCATAACCATCCTCGGAATCAAGGGTGGATAGGAGTCTGACCCCTGGGACTGTCACCAATCTTAAAGGGGTTCTCCAGCGGGGGGGCTATTTTGGGATCTGGCCAGGGAGGAGGTGGCTGAGAGAAAAGACGTCCACTCACCTCTCAAGATCCCAGGTCCACTCACGGCTCCGGTCCCCGGTTCCCGGCCGCTTCCTGGTGTCTGACGTGGGCTTGTCTCAAGTCCGCTCAGCCAGTCAGTGACAGAGGTGGGATCTTAGCGGACTTGAAATGGATCCCGCCATTGTCTCTGACTGGCTGAGCGGACTTGAGATGTCACTTCTCGAGCCCGGGTCAGACACCAGGAAGCGTCCGGGAACCGGGGACAGGAGTGCCACGATACGGGACCCGCCGCTTGATCCGGGGAGGTTAGTCGATGTCTTTTCTCTCAGCCACCTCCTTCCTGGCCAGATCCCAAAATAGCCCCCCCCCCCACTGGAGTACCCCTTTAAGAATGAAGAAACCAGAACTCTGCTTCGTTTTTTCCTTTAGAGCAGTACTCATGTCCACCCACTTTGTCCACATGTCCACCCAGAATCAGGCATGACTGCTAAACCAACTTCAAGGGGTCTGCTTCTAGACAGGGCATGACATGACTCAGGTGGTGCTTAGTGTATAAAGAAACAAGAAGCATCCGACAACAGTCTGTATAAAGAGTAATTACGACACTGACCGGCAAGTGCCACATTTCCTCTTTATACCAACATTCTATCTGTACTGTGCCTACAAATTGCTGTGGATTTTTTAAAGTATGGAATCTATACTAAAAGTCTGAACGTTGCTGTAATGATCTGCTTAGCTTTGCATTGCAGAATGTATTCATTATGTGTTTTCAAGTGTTTACGAAAATTGAGTTCATAGTACAGGTTGAACAAAAAGCGAACCTATACTTGTGTATTTAGGAATTAGATATAAATTCATTTCTTTATATACTTCTACCATTGGAATTTCTCCCTTTATGAGCAGGAGAAATTCGATAATAGAGCAGAGAAGCCTCAGGGAAATCACATTTGTAAACGACATCCTGCATTCTGCTGACAGATTCTCAGATCATAAAATTAAGATGCTCTATTATCGGACTGCTCCCTGACATAAAAGAGATAGAAAAAAAGATATTAGAAAATTGCTGTTAATGCAATTCCATAATAAAAAAAGTAAAGGTTTCACTGTAGAAAAAGTGATATTATAAAATTGGTCAAAGAAACAAAGAATGTCCCCAATATCTCATAAGGTAGCTAAGATTATGGGGTAATCCACTCCTTAGGTCTGCTATGAGGACAACTATGCAGATAATACAGAAAAATGCAACAGCTCACAAGCTGTGTTTTTGTGTGTTTGCAATTTCAGCCATAGCAACATGCTCCTGCCTAGTGTGAATAGTGTTCTAGGAGAGCTGACCAAATTTGTCTTTTTTTTCTATGCAGATAATATCTCTGTTGTCAGTCTCAGGTATTTATATAATAATTATGACAAGACAAAATTGAGAAAACACATAATGACATAACATTCATTCTTTCACGTCTATTGTGTTTTTTTACGCTTGTAAATGCAATTATAATTATTTTATGATTTGTTAAAACATAGACACCTTTATCATCTCTACAACTATTCTGTTTTTTCTTTGCTTTTAGAAATACAAGCACCATTAATTCACAGGAGCAGAAATCTGGTTACATTAGTGAGAGAATTCAGCTGTCCTTTAGAATTGGAATACAAAGCCCAATAATGACAAGAAGGCTGTACCCAGCGAATGAGTATAATAAAGGGAAGGCTGGTTTTCTCTCAAAGATGGGAAAGTGTGTATTAATAGCTCTCCTACATGGAACCTGATAGAAGAAAAAATACAGGGAGGCATTTCTAATTCTTTTCGGATCTATTTCTTACAAATTGTGGAAAGATTTGATGTTCTTGCTGACAGCCGGCATAGGTCAAAGTTAAGCTTTCAGTAATTTTGCACAATATAATGCTTGTCCTACAAGACGAATGTTAAACCAAAGTTAAGACATGCTCTTTTGGTCTCCAAATATACCTTTCAAAATGCTCATTAGAATGGTGGTTACAGTGCTGCATATGAAAGACTCACATAGCAGTTCTACATCACATTGTCCATTAATAGTGCCATATACTATGTAGATTGTGCCAGCTATAGTAGTTCCCTAAAATTGTCAGCCATTATCTTACTGCAAACAGTACTAGCTAGTGTGGCCACATCAGTGCCAGTGTCCGTGTGATCACCAACCTGCCTTCTCATAAGCCACAGTGTGTACTAGTGAGTGCTCATAAGTACCAGTGATGCTGTTTTTATGAGTACCAGATACAGTGTGTTCTCATGATCAGCAGCCATAGTATCCTCATGGCACCCAACACGATGCCCTCATCAGTGGCAGGCACACTGTCCCCATTATTAGTAGCCATAGTATCCTCATGACACCCACCACAATGCCCTCATCAGTGGCAGGCACAGTAATCCCATGATCAGCAGCCATAGTATCCTCATGGCACCCAACACAATGCCCTGATCAATGGCAGGCACAGTAATCACAATGTTCAGCAGCCATAGTATCCTCATAGCACCCAACACAATGCCCTCATCAGTGGCATGCACAGTAATCTCATGATCAGCAGCCATAGTATCCTCATAGCACCCACCGCAATGCCCTCATCAGTGGCAGGCATAGTGTTCCTATGATCAGCAGCCAAAGTATCTAAATGGCACCCACCACAGTGCCCTTATCAGTGTCAGGCACAGTAATCCCATGAACTCCAGCCAGAGTACACACATGAATACCTGTCAATATGCCCTTATCAGGACCAGTCACGGTGTCCCTGTGATTAATAGCCAAAATATACTCATGAATGCCAACCAAAACACCCTCCTTATCAGTGCCAGTCAGTGTCCCTGTGATAGGCAGCCATAGTATCCTCATGAGCACCAGGTACAATGGCCAGAATCAGTGCCAGTCATAGTGCCCACATGATCTCTAGCCATAGTATCCTCATGAGCACCAGCTACAATACTACAGTGTTCCCATGATCACAGTCAGTCTTCTCATAAGCCAGGTACAGTGTCTCCATGATTACCAGCCTTAGTATCCACATAAGTGCCATCCACAATGCCCCCATCGATGCCAATCACAGTATCAACATGATCAGCAGCCATAGTATCCTCATGAGTACCCGCCACGATGCCCTAATCAGTGCCAGTCATAGTGTCACTATGATCATCACCCACAGTGCCCCTGCAAAACAACTACCTGGGCCCTGCTTCCACAATGCTCTCAGTTAATGTCTGGACAGGATACTACATGTAAGCCAACACCAGAGAATGCTCATTTGTACGTTTATGCTTATCTACTAAATTCTATGAACTGGACAGAAAGAACGTGATTGTCAATTGAGAAAATGGACCACTTACCCCTTTGTAGGGCCGTTAATCCTGTCTGAAATTTAGCATTAATACAACTAGCAAAGCTAAAGCTTTGGCTGTCAATGCATGATGGGAATTGTAGTTTTGCAACAGAACGACGACCAGGTCCGCACTCACTTGCTCCTCGTCCCCTCTCGCTTCTGGCGCAGTGGGAAGGGGCGCAGGGAGCTGCGCAGGAGGGGGGAATTCCTGGACAAGTGTTCGAGCAGCCCATAGGAGATAGAGGTGCTCTGTTGTCGCCGCTCTCATCACACAGAGCAGCGGCAGCAGAACTTTGCTATTGTTGGCCTTCGTTAAAACGATCAGACAACATCGTGCATGTTAGCTGATCATTGCCTTTTACGATCATTATCGTCCGTAATGGCCGATAAACGGCCAAATAAGCCAATAATCACTTTGTGCAATAGGGCTATTAGGGTCCTATTAGACTAAGCAATTTTTAAAGATTAACGATAAACAATCACAAACAAGATCATTTATCGTTAACCTGAAATCATTTTCCATGTTACACAGAATAACAGTCATTAGTTACAATCGTTACAACGATCATTACTGTGATCATTTACTCCATTTGATCCCAGCAAAAGAGTGAACGATTTTGAATTACACTAAACGATTAATGAACAAATGCAGAATTACAGGGAAAGAATGTGGAATTACAGTGAATGATTAGCGAATGATTAACAATGACTTTACGGTCAGATCGTTGCCTGCAATTACATGGGGCGACTATCGTTTAAATTCAAACTGTATAATGTAATAGGGCTGTGTATCAGGGCTTTTAGACAACTTCTTAGGGCCCCATTACTCTGGACTTTTATCGAGTGGAAAATCATTATATCGTTCGAATTTAAGACATAATCATTCCTTGTAATTGTGGCAATGATCGAAAAATTGTTTCTGTGTCATTGATCGTTGATTTAGATCTCACCCTAAAATCATTGTATATCGTTTGCTAATTGTTCACTGTAATTCCACATGTGTTTGCTGTAATTCCGCATTTCACCACTAATCGTTCACTGTAATTCCACATTGTTCCTTTTTTTGCTGGGATCAGATGGAGTAAACGATCTTAGTAACCATCCTAACTAACGACTATGGTTCTGTGTAATATGGTGAACGATTTCAGGTTAACGATAAACAATCTCGTTTGCGAACGTTTATCGCTAGTTGTTAATCGTTAAAAATCGCTTCGTCTAACTTGATGGACATGCGTCTTTTTTAAACCATGCTAACTATGCAACTAGGTTACTATGTAATATTGGTGTACTGGAAAACACTGCATGATATTCCTTTTACATAATGCAACAAATATCCACTGGTGACTTAACCATGATACAGACAAGACCTGCAAGAAGGTCACTTCTGAAAGTGACTTATATGCATGGTCTATTGAGTATTTATAGAATAGGAAAATGGAAATAAATATCTCCTTTCAGTGAATAATCTGCAATGTCATTAATGAACGTGCGCTGTTCAATCTTCCTGCCTCTTCACTCTCATTTAATGCTCTGAGTGAAAAGGTCATTTGCAGAGCAATGCTTCTGGGTAGCACCGCACAATCTCCTAATTGAGGACACCTCACTGTGTTTTCCTTTACAGCTGAGAATTTTCATGGAGGACTCTGTCATTTTTGCTTGCCACCCTTTGTGATAAGCTTACTAGATCACTACTGGTTTCTGCATATAATGGTGATAACTAGCTAAATGGTAATCCTAAGGGTATTGAAGCTCAGCTGGAGCCCTGCCACATTTTTGGCAATCAAATTATTCCTATAGTGGCCAAGGTTTTAAAAGGACTATATCTATAGAAATCACAAATTAAATCCTTGGCTCTCTCCCTGCTGCAGGAGACGTGCTGCAAAGACTTTCTATAGAATCCATCTTCTGCAGCGTGGAAATCTAAGTGCTTCTTTCTCATTCTAGTGATTGGTGGGGTCTGAGCACCCAGACTGATCAAACATTTTATATGTCTCTATGACAAATTATAGTCCTATGAAAGACCCTTAGCTACATTACCAGATTGATACCCTCCTTTCATGGAACAAGTCATGTAAAGGGGTCCTGAGAAATTGGCTGTAGGGCACAGCCTAAAATTAGGGATCCCTATTAGTCCACTCTATTTTAGGTGTATTTTGAGACATGGACAGTATTTTGGGTGACAAGGTGAGAACCCTCAAAATTTTAAATTCCCTTTACTATTTTGTTTGTAATATTTATAAAGAGATGATATCACCATGTCTGGCGAATAACCATTAAAGCCTTAATACTGTAACCACTTTTGGCATTAAGGTCCAAGCCCTATTTTTCGAATCTGACTGGTATTAATTTATGCTGTAGTTAGAGATGAGCGAAGCAAATCTGATTAATTCCAATTTGCAGTGAATTGGGCATTAAATTTGTGTAGTATTGATTTGCCAATTCGCCAGATTCACTTTGCAAATTCAACAAACATGGCGGCCGCACATGTTAGCCTACAAAATAGTGATGAGCGAATAGTGAAATATTCGAATATTCGATATTCGTACGAATATCTCACAGATATTCGAACGTTCGATCGAATATTCAATCCCAATAAAGTCTATGGGAACAAGTATTCGATTACTGAAAAACATCTATTCGACCACTTGGAGGTAAAAACCGGAAGCTGGGGGATTTGAACGCTTATCAAATATTTTTCAAATATTCTGCGAACTATTCGATAATATTCGATAGATCGAATACCTTACTATTCGATCAAATATCTATTCGATTGAACAGTATTCGGTCATCAACACTACAGAACTGTCTTTTGGCGGGAGCAAGGGATTAACCACAATCCCTTGCACCCATCCAATCAGCTGCAAACCACACTGTGATGTCACTAACCCCCCCCCCCCCATCACCCTCTATATAAGGTGATTGGCGTCCTAGAGGCGGACAGCCAGCTGTGTATAGTGATTAGGTTGCATCAGGCAGTTAGAGCAGGGAGAGAAATACAGAAAGGTAATGACAGAGAGGAGAGGAGGGAGGATTGTGGGTGTTTTTTTTTTTTTTTTTGTAGAAGCAGTGAAGTCATTGTCCAGTATACTTACTGTAGTAACTGGGTCACTTTTGCTCATTATACCAAGTCACTGGGTGCTGAGTGTGCATTATAGGAAGTCACAGTGAACAGTGTCCATCTTAATAACTCACTGGGTGCTCATTTACCAATGTCCGCTGCTGTCCTGGGAGAAGATTAATATTATGCCGCTGATTCACCAACTTCCACTACTGTCTATGGAGGAAATTGAATGATTGACATGCTGATTGACATTTTTAAAAAATCAAGATTTTTCAATTTTGACACTGTCACAGCAACAGCTGTTGAAAAATTGCTACTCTAATAGTAATAGTCCAACTATTGTAGCGACTCTAGTTTTAATAAAAAATTGTATGTGATTTGCAAATGTTTGCTCATATCTAGTTGTAATAACTTTGTGAAATTTACCCAAATGATCCTGAGATTATTTTCTTGTGACAAAAAATACAGGGAATAGGGGTGACTATTAGCCAAGGACTTAATTCGGTTTTTCTTGTGCCAGAGAACACCACCCTGGGACAAGAATGGGGAACGGAGATAGGATAAGCTAAACTAAAATGTTATGCACAGAATCCTGATGACTAGCCCTCTCTAGCCTTGTGCTTACTTAAGGTCTCTATAAACTTAAGATTTTTGTTGGCCGAACCTGCTGATTGTCAGCTGTTAATCTAAGGTGTACAGGGCTCTCTCTACCATACATCAACAGATGATGTTGGTGGAGATAGAAGTCCGATGTGATTTTCTGGGAGGGGTAAGCTGTAGCCCCTCCCTTCTCCATAGAAAACACAGGAACACTCTACTGTGACAAACATTCATGTGTATGGGGAGGATGGGTGGCAGTGGGATAGATAACTGACGATTGTTCGATCAGTTCTTAAAAGTGTATAAGGGGCCTTTACACCCCCATTTCCATGCAGTAACTTTATATGCCGTACATTGTTGTACCACTTTAACCCCATTAAGGACTGGGCTTAATTTTTGCATAAAGTATTCTTACGCCTTTCGCCCTAGGGTAAAAATGACTTGTTATACATGTTTATCTTGTGTGTAACTTGTGTAGCTTTTATTTTATTTGAGGGCTTTTAAAAATTTAAATCCTTTTTAAAAAATAAATGTTCCTTAAAATAGCTCTATTAATTGTTCTTTGATCGATACTGTAGTTATTGATTAAATAAAAAAATGCACATGTATACATACATATACACATTACCTTTTTAATTAAATTTTTTTTAAAAACACTATTATATTGTTTTTTATTACTTCTTCAGATAGCTTTATTATGCCCTGAACAATCTCCACACTTTTAGAATTGCAAACAAACATGAATCCGTAAAAGGGAAAAAAAACAACTCTTTTACAATAGCATTCTTAGGAAAGTGATAAGCATAATGCTCTTTAATGTATCATGGAGGCTTACAAATCTCTATGAGCTGCACTGAACCAAGCTGGCAGGCATGAGTCACACCACAATGGAAAAAGGTAGGAGATGAACATACTGCAATGCTGGATGCGAAAAACAAAAAAGTCTCTCACAAAAGAGACTACATTAGTGGTGTTTTTCATGTTTTTTTCTTTTCTTGGCTTGTTTTCTGTCGCTGTTTTTCTAACTCTTACTTGCTCTCATACAAATCAGATTTCTGAGCTTTCCATATAGGATTAATTAATGAGCACACATAAGTATACATATAGATGTTTGCTGTCTACTTGAAGGGATATTATACAAGGCAGTAATATAATCCCGCATTATTTGTGAAGATAAAGAGGAAGCCAAGATGACCAGATGGAGGCAGATAAGGTAAATAGAGGAAATAGAGACAGAAAGAGATCTTTGAGTATGACAGGAGGAAAAGATTATTGTAAATCAAGCCACAACTATAGGAAAAAAACTGCACATCCACATGTAATACACTGTTCTATTGCTAGTACAAATAAAAATAATAATAATAATAATAATAATAATAATAATAATAATAATAATGAATAAACCTCAGGTTCTAAATATACATTTTCATCAAACTGTAAGCCCATTTACCACTTTATGGCAACCTTTTCTATGTAGGCTCCAACTATAATATAGGTACTAGAGCACCTGCAAGTGGAGCAACCCAAGAGCGCAACTATCATTGCCAGGCTAAACTCCTAAGTTCTAGCTTATACCACCCAACAGACATACTGTAGCACCATAGCAGCAATGGCCACCAGGCAGCTAAACCACCAACAAGTGAGCAGATCACAAAGGATGATTTGCCAACAAACTGGGGGCAAGTAAGTAGATACCTTAGTGGCGTGCCTTGTCACTACACAGTTCTACCCCAATAGAAGGCTGTGAGGTGGAGTGGGCTTACACAGCTTCATCAAAATGTATACAAAGAACTGCTTCGCTTAGCAGTAGAGATGAGCGAACTTCGAGCATGCTCGAGTCGATCCTAACCTGAACTTTCGGCATTTGATTAGCGGTGGCTGCAGAAGTTGGATAAAGCCCTAAGGCTATGTGGAAAACATGAATATAGTCATTGGCTATATCCATGTTTTCCAGACAACCTTAGAGCTTTATTCAAGTTTAGCAGCCCCCGCTAATCAAATACCGAACGTTTGGGTTCGGATCGACTCGAACCCGAACCCGGTTCGCTTATCTCTACTTAGCAGCAATAGGTCACTCTATAAAGTGTGGATGTGCAGCCATGTCTGTTTTATTCAATTATGATAGTTGCAGATGGTCCAGATATAACAAAAGACTTGTGAAATAGGAAATTAAGCCATGCTATCATTTGCAGTAATCCAACACGTCAAAAGTTACTGATCACACTGGATCTCACTCCTGAGACCTGATATAATCCTAAGATACAGCTGGGAGCAAGTGTGAAGCAATGTGCGTCTCCCACCGGCTGTCAATAAAGTCTGACTCCCTCACTTCATTATAGTCTAGGTAAGAAAAAGTCAAATGTTCTGCCGGCCACCGAGTGGCGCACAGTACTGTGTACTTTCCCACTGTTGTATCTAGGGATTGCAGTGGGCCTCAGAAGTGAGCTTGTCTTACTCTAGTAAGAAATCAACGTGGGTTTCACACTGCATGCTCACCGAGAAATCCGCTGCAATTCCCCTCCTGACAATTTCAAGATGACTTTAGAATATTTAAGAGCTCTTAGCACATAAATAACAGTATTACATTATCTGAGTGGTCCTTGCGCTGGAATCATTAATCTAAATATTTTCCTAAGGTTATACCAAAGTTATGTTGTGCCAAAGCAACTGTCTGCTATTGAAAGTCCTGTTGGTTAGTTAGTCTAGTAGTCAGTGTCTTTATTTTCTGCCAGTGTATCCAGGAACCCTTAAAGGGGTTATCCAGCGTTAGAAAAACTTCCTTACAGAGACAGCACCGCTCTTGCCTGCAGGTTAGGTGTGGTTTGCAATTCACTTCAATGGAACTGAGTGTACTCATTGCAGCCTTGACATATTTCTTCAGATGATGAGAAAGGGTTATTCTTCCTCAATTAAACGCAACTCACTTCAAAGATATAAGAACCCTCTAAAGCAGAGTGCCATGAAAATTGGACAGGTCCCCTCTAGATAGTCCATCTTGCCACTATTCCCAAGTCCTACCAAAGTACCCTCTAAAAAGACTTTTCAAGACCAAGTATCTCTAAAATTCAGTCTACCTGTTACTGCAGTGATTTTAAGCACCTTAAAGTGAATGTACCACTAGGTACATTGCTTGGTGTTTTTTACATGAATGGATCTGCATCTGTGCTGCGGTCTTCTTTTTAGACTGCCGCCCGGTTCCCATTCACAGCTCTGGTTCATTCCTAAGCAGAGGCTGGGCATGAAACACTGGGTGTGAGCCCGCTGGTCCCCAGTGTGACTATACCCCCTCCTCTCTGTGAAGCGGCTTCATTACAATCAATGGAGCTGCTTTACAGAGGGGAGATCGTCACACTGGGGGGGGTCAGCGGGACCACCTCCAGTGCTTCATGCCCAGCCTGTGCTTTGCAATAGACCAGCACTGTGCATGGAAACTGGGCGGTGGTTCAAAAAAAGAACCGTGGTACCAGCATCCCCGCACCGGCACCAATCCATTTATGTAAAGAACACCAAGTGATGTACCTAGTGGTACATTCGCTTTACTGGAAAGAAAAACAACAAATTATTTTCTCAGTTGGGTACTATTTGCACTGCAGGTGGTAATAGGAACATTTAAACGAGTGTGTGTTCATTCAGTAGGACAACAGGTGCAACTTAAACTCTAACAGGGGGAACAAACATATTCAATAAGGAGGCATATATGGCTAGCCCCTTCTTATGTCTTGTAATGTTATGTAAGTGATAGTTTATAGTCTATGCAGAGATGAGTTTGTCCATTTGTTTGTTTCTGTTTACCTCAGACTTCTATATTTCTTTGTAAACTAAAAAAAACTTCCAATAGTGGTGTCAGGAACCGGTGACACCAGACACACAGAGACAGTGAGCCCTAAGCTCAGCCCCGCCCACTGACTCTACCTACTTGCCCCCCTAGGCTAAACCCTAGGGCAGCAACTGGGCGGCGGTCCCTGTACTGGCTTGGTGGAACAAAAAGACAAGACAGACAGACAAAACACAATAAAGAATGGTCGACAGTCCGGGTCACAACAATCTGGCAGCAAAAGTACAAAATCGGATCCAAAAGCGTAGTCAGAAAACAGGCAATGAGGTCAGGGGCAGGCGGCAAACAAGGGAGGTCAAAAATACTAAGCAGGAGTCAGGAGAAACCAGAAAACAGAACACACAAGCAGGCAGAGACAAGTCAATAACCAGCAAGGCACAGGCAGAAGCTGAAATCTTAAATAGGACACCAGGAAACAAGTCCAGAAGATGATAGGAGGGACCAGCTGTCAATCACTGAGGCAAGGCAGGTGAACTGTTCCATGACCAGAGGAAACTTTGCAGCACAGACACGGGTGGGGCAGGGAAAACAATTAGCAGACCAGAAGAAATAAGACACAGTTCAGACAGGGCAAAAACAAAACAAACAAAACACAGAATAAATGGAAGATTATGGCCAAAATCGCAGTCTTTGGCGCAGAGGTCGAATCTTCGCAGCAGAGGGTGGCACTGATGCCTTTTCAGGCCCGATCATGACATTACCCCCCCCCCCTTTTATGAGGGGCCTCTGGACCCTCACCAGACCTAGGAGGGAAAGGACCTCTTACAATGCATGTCTCGATGTCACTGGAAATGTCATCGTCCGTCTCCCACTCATCAGAATCAGACTCCAAGAGATATGTAACCGGTCTGACAGATCTCCCATAACTGCTCAAATCAATACCTGACACAAATCCAAATTCTGCCTTACATGAGGACACAGACCTAGTACCATCACCAGGACATACAGAGCCAATTTCCACCTTACACAAATTAGCAGACATGGTATCCTGGGCGGGACACACAAAGCCAACTTCCACATTGCCCGAACTTACTGACTTGTTATCAGCGGGACAATGCACAACTACACCCACCTGGGCGCCCAGATGACCCTCCTGGTAGTCATCTGGACGCTGATGATCTGGCCTTGAAGTACGCTTGGCACAAAAGCTGATGAAGTGTCCACTTTCACCGCAATAAAAACATAGTCCGTTCAGTCTTCTGTGTTCTTTACGGGCCAGGGATCTTTTAATTTTGCCCAGTTCTGAAGGTTTCTCTATGGTGACCAGAGGACGAGACATAGTAGGCAGAGGTTTGGAGGGGACAGAAGTAGAACCATTAATGACACAGCGGTGGTCTAGGCGTGGTCTTAGCATACGATCAATGGTAATCGCCAGGGAAATGGCCTCTTCAAGTGAGCTAGGGGTGGGGTGACTGACCCAAGCATCTCTGAACGTCACATATGTGTTCAGGTCCCCAGAACACTTGTCAGGCTCCTTGAGTGTGACCACTGGGGTGGCAGGAGTGGTAGCTGGTAGCTGCTGGGCCAATAGCTGGACCTGTTTGGCCAGCTCAAAAACGAGGTTAGCAAGACCCTCAAAACGGACAGATAACTCCTGTGCTGAGTCCATTACTGGCCACAGGTAAGGACTAAAAAAAAAATATTGTAGGGACGGTTATTATGTCAGGAACCGGTGACACCAGACACACAGAGACAGTGAGCCCTGAGCTCAGCCCTGCCCACTGACTCTACCTACTTGCCCCCCGAGGCTAAACCCTAGGGCAGCAACTGGGCGGCGGTCCCTGTACTGGCTTGGTGGGACAAAAAGACAAGACAGACAGACAAAACACAATAAAGAATGGTCGACAGTCCGGGTCACAACAATCTGGCAGCAAAAGTACAAAATCGGATCCAAAAGCGTAGTCAGAAAACAGGCAATGAGGTCAGGAGCAGGCGGCAAACAAGGGAGGTCAAAAATACTAAGCAGGAGTCAGGAGAAACCAGAAAACAGAACACACAAGCAGGCAGAGACAAGTCAATAACCAGCAAGGCACAGGCAGAAGCTGAAATCTTAAATAGGACACCAGGAACCAAGTCCAGAAGATGATAGGAGGGACCAGCTGTCAATCACTGAGGCAAGGCAGGTTAACTGTTCCATGACCAGAGGAAACTTTGCAGCACAGACACGGGTGGGGCAGGGAAAACAATTAGCAGACCAGAAGAAATAAGACACAGTTCAGACAGGGCAAAAACAAAACAAACAAAACACAGAATAAATGGAAGATTATGGCCAAAATCGCAGTCTTTGGCGCAGAGGTCGAATCTTCGCAGCAGAGGGTGGCACTGATGCCTTTTCAGGCGCGATCATGACAAGTGGCCTTCCCAACGCTGCAAAGAAATGGATGTCCTATGCTCAGTGTGATACAACAGAAACAACTTCTTGTTTTATAGTGACAACACTGTTTATTTTCAGCCAGTTCTTTTTATACCAATCCACTTACTATGTACCATCTTTCTTTGTTAGTGCTTTCACACTGTGGTTGCACTTTGACATGTCTGGTTAGGTGAAAACCTTTTTTCCCTCTCTTTATTGCGGCTCTTCCTTTGATAGGATCAGTAAATGTATTTTTAATAGTGTTTTGCAGGGCAGATATCTCTTCACAAACAACCTTGTTTTTTGGCTATGAAGGAATTTCAGCATTGCTTTCCTTTAGGTAGGCTCTATAAATTTCATCAGGTACTTGCGGCCCTGCTGTTTGCCCTGTTTGATCCTGCCAGAGGCTCCCCCACTGCCCGCAGCCTTTCAATCAGGCAAAGGCGGCTGGAAGCTGAACTCTCCTCGATCGCTCATGTCCGCACTTAACTTCTAATGAAAAACAAACGTAGTGTGACCAACGAGGGACATTTCTCACATCTCCCAGGGAGGAGGGTGGTCATGGCATGCTGACTCCAGCACGAGCTTGATGGAGCATAGACCCCTCCCTTATCGACAAAAGGCCAGAGGCAGCGACAGAGACACCAAACCTTCCGGCTTTGTCTGTCCCTTTGCCTGAGTGTTTGTTTCTATATCCTGTCTATTCTCTTCATGTCTCAGCATGTCTGTCTCGAGTCGAGATCTGCAGTCTGTTCCCCCTGTTAGGCATGCTACGAATAAATTTTTATCTTTTCCAGAGTAAAATATTTAATCTCCATTCATCTAGTGAAGAGATCAGTGCTCTCCTGAAAACGTATGCACAAGCACGTAAGGATGATTTGTTCACGTCTCACTGTGTTAAATGCTTAAGAAACGCTCAAGTGAGACAAGTTGTATACAGGCAAACACCTTACTAGTCATGTCATTTCAGTGAGAGATAGCAAACTTGCTATCACTTTTGGACTCCTGGTAGCACAAAAAATGACATTTCATTATTTAACCCCTTCAGGTCAGCAATACGTAGATATACGTTCCTGCTGCACATACCAAGTGCTGCTGGAATGTATATGTACGTTCCTGACACTGAAGGGGTTTGATGTGTGCTGGACCACTGCAGTGAGAGCAATCAGTGTCCCGGGATATAAGGATAATGAGAGGCAGCTGCGATCCTGCAGCTGCATCTCATTAACCCCTTGAACGTCGCGATCTATAGCGATTGCGGCGTTTAAGGTACTCAGTGACAGAACAAGCATCTGCATGGCTGTGGGGGTCCTGATCGCATGTACCGACGAGCGGGGGTAAGCCTCTTACCTACATCGTGCCGGTTCGGCGATCTGTGCATAGCAGGCTCTATGCATAGGCAGGCTCTATGCATAGATTGCCAATAACACAGATCTATGCTATGCTATGGCATAGCATAGATCAGTATATGCAATCCAATGATTGCATGCTTTACTGTGAAAATATATTTTTTAAAAAATAAAATAAATAAACATATTATATATCGTAGCGTGTGGAATTGTCCAATCTATTAAGATATTACATTATTGTTCCTGCACAGAAATTACATTTCTGTTACACCAAAGTGATATTAGTAAAACTAAAAATCATGGCCGCAAAAAATGACACCCCAACCAGCCCTGTAGGTGTAAAAATAAAAGCGATATGGCTCTTAGAAGGCGGGTAGGAACATTGCATTAATTTGACCCTGACTTTTGTGCATCAAAGGGCTCTGTCTTGAAGGGGTTAAAATATTTCACATAAGGTATGTTGCCCACATACAGTATATCACAGGAAGAGATTTAGCACTACCAATTTACTATTGTACACATTGTTCGCGTGTGTATATCTTGACTTACAAGCGTACGAAACTGTGTGCGTTTACACTTACACGTGGCTGAACAAGAAAGCTGTTGAAGGCAAATTATATGCTAAGTACCTGTCTCTTCATTGCAGTAAACCTAAATAGAAAGGAGTGCTATAAAATAGCTCCATGAAAAAAAAAAAGTATAATTGCTGCCATCATAATGAGCCCCGCAAATATTGTTTTGCATCAAGAGATAACTAGCAGAGGATCTTATCGAGGGATGTTCATTCTAGGTGAACAAAAGGGAAACAGCAGGAATGAGATTGGTCTAGTGTGCAGTGTAAAATGAACAATGAGAAAACATGGATAGCGGCATTTTCTCCATTGTTCTATAAAAATACCCAGTTGCTTGCAAATTCGGTTATTGTAATTTATCACGTATATGCTTCTTCGTATTCAAAGAGAGTGGGAATATTAAATGCCATATACATAGATCAATACTTTTTCGCTCTTGAACATTGTTAGTTTAATAGGTGTTCTGAGTTAAAAGAATGTTTCCCCTATTCAGAGGGTCAGATAACAAGGGGATCAACCACTGTGCCCCCCTTCCTCAGCCAACGCGCATTGGGTGTCGGACCCCCCTCAATCTAGGGGCTTTATTAGATGGCCTGATCAATAAAGTAAACGAGCACTGATCTGCTAGATTGGTGCTCCTTTATTGAGCCTATAATACAGCTCAATTATCTGCAGGGCAGTATATATATATATATATATATATATATATATATATCTTTAGCGATGTCTGTGCAGCTCTTGCTTCACGCCCCCTGGTGTCATTCCGTCTTCTTCATGCTCCCCACAGCCACTGCTGCAATTTGAGACCAGTCTCTGAAGTGACAGGCCACTCAGCCAATCACTGGCTAGGACTAGACCGCCGCAGCCATTGATTGGCTGAGTGGCTTGTCACTTCAAAGACTACTATAAAGTTACAATTTATGTATGAACTTTATTATCTTCTTTACAGATTTATCAGTCGTCAGCCATGCATCACTATTACACGTAGCATAGCGCTACGCACCCGGCGGCTGTTGATTATAGGTCAGACTAGGCGAGTATGATTTCATTTTTACACCGCTCCCAACCATATATAGAAATCTTAGCCTCAGACAATCCTTTCAACTATGCTTCTATTGTAGAAAGGCTTATGGCATGGAATACATTTTCTTGAATGGGTTAAATATCCCAACTGTTTATGCACCCATTCTAAACCCCTCCTCCCTTCTGTATACTGTATACACACAGATATAAATAACCTGCTCGGTGCACCCAAATTATCAACAAAAAAAGAATCAGCGCTAGCAGTTTTTATGCTGTCGAAACAGTTTTAAAAATGTCTGAGGCCCTAAATAAGCATGTGATTACTAAAGAATAGACTAGTTACCGTGTCAGTGAATTAAACAGGGATTGTTGCCGATAATTAGCCGGTTAGAATTTATTAAGCATGCAATTAAAGTGAATGGAATTCATAGCAATTAGGAGCTCTCCTTTCATCAAATAAAGAGAGAATAAAATCGCCCCCTGAGAATTTACACATGAATCCTTAACAGATCTCTGCTTTCTCACCAGTGATTTAGGGGTGACTAATGCTGAATAGGTGGGAAACATTTAAGCCCTTACTCCTTGGGTTAATACCCTTCCTTACAAGCTTACTGAGGAAAACATGATACGTAATTATTATTGTAGCTTTTTTCTTATTTGGCCTGATTTACATGTGAAGCTATAATTTCGGTGGGTAGCCATACTGGTGCTGCTTTTAGCACCTAGAATTATAAAACATTATTCAATTTCTTTGTTCACGTACGCTTAATTATAGAGACTAACTTGGAAAAGTTGGATAACCTTGTAAAGACAATATATTCCTTGTTTCTAAGATGTATGGTGTATTCATACATGGTCGATTTGTTGCAGACATTTGTGGGCTTAAAAATCCATTCATTCCATGTGAACAGGTTGTTTTTGCAGCATGTGTATAGATTTCTGTAAGCTCCACTGAGATGTATGAAGCAGTTGCTGAAATATCTGCAACTAATCCATTTTCCCCTGTACTAACTTTCACTAACCCCCCCCCCCCCTCCTTCTCCAGCCTTCATCTCAGCACACAGTGGGCATACAACAAATTTCTTGTTCCTACAAGTTTCATTCCAAAGCTGCTTGGTTTCTTGTGTAGTCCTCGCATGCAAACATATCTTTAGAGTTGTTTTCACAGTTATTATGGTTTTAACTAGAAGCAGTCAACATGCCTGCTGATACACACATCCATTACTGTATGCCTAGTGTTGGGAATGCTTTGTAATTACTTTTAACCACAAACCATCTTAAAAATCTGTAGAAAATTCTGGGGATATATTTGTAATGAGAGCAACTGCATAAAAGTCCTGTACAACAAAGGCCCGAAACCATGTTTTGTTTCTAGAATATCATATAGAGTCAACCTGATCTAATATTCTGTTCTGTTTTCCTTATTGATTTATATAACGTTAAGTTAAGATCCACCAGAAAGGGATTTGTAATGCACCAAGAGACAGAGCCCTAGGATAATAGTCTTATAAACCAGTTATTGGAAATAAGGGCTCATACCTACTTTATCTTGCAGGTGCCCACTACTGTCACCTGCCCATTGTGTCAGCCCCTGTGGTGATAGAAAAATCTTTTGCAAACCTATGACCCATATGCCCTCCGTATTTTGTGTTCTCAATAACAGAATTATTTTTTTTTCTCCTTGTATAAAGCATCTAAACTCCTGCGCCCCTAAAAAAACTCCATTCACTTAGGGGAAAAAAAACCTGTGAGATCAGATCACAAACAGCATTATAATGGGAAATACATGACAGTTTATCCTAAAGTTACCCAAAACAGATATGCTTTAAAGGAGAAGTCCGGTGAAAAGTTATTAAAGTATTATGTTGCCCCCCAAAAGTTATACAAATCCCCAATATACAATTATGGGAAATGCTTGTAAAATGTTTTTTCCCCTGCACTTACTACTGCATCAAGGCTTCACTTCCTGGATAAAATGGTGATGTCACGACCCGACTCCCAGAGCTGTGCGGGCTGTGGCTGCTGCAAAGGATGATGGCAGGGGGACACTGAGAGACACAGGGCACTGGAGGGGCACTGAGCATCCCTCTGCCATCATCCTCTCCAGCAGTCACAGCCCGCACAGCTCTTTGAGTCAGGTCGTGACATCACCATTTTATCCAGGAAGTGAAGCCTTGATGCAGTAGTAAGTGCAGGGAAAAAAACACTTTATAAGCATTTCCCTTAATAAGTGTATATTGGTGATTTGTATAACTTTTTGGGGGCAATACAATACTTTCATAAACATTTTTGAACTTCTCCTTTAAAGGGGTTATCTGGCCTTTTATTCCCATATTGCTGCCATCTAAGAAAACATTAACATTATAGGCTTACCTCTCCCCGCTGTCCCGTCTCAGTTTGGCTGAGCAGGCTGTCACTCTTGAGAGGAGTTCATCTTGAAAGTAATGTTGGCTACAGATAGTGGGGGACTCTGGTGATGTATCAGGGCACCGGGGATCATGGAGAAGTAAGCATATAATTGTTATCTTTCTTATGTGGCAGCAAGATGGAAAAAATGTGTGTGCTCCAGGTAACCAAGTTAAGCTTTGGCAGTGCCCATGGGTGAGTATATTTATATATTTTTGTGCATATTCTAGATCTCAAGCTCCTGTACCTAATTATGAGATCTATGTCAGGAGCACACACCTACCATATGCTATGTATAATACTAAATTCCCCTTATGTAAGTATAACAGCTACCCCTATAGCTGCTCCCCTAATTAGATCTATAACATTGAACTCCCAGACAAAGTGTAATGGTTGTCCATAGATTCCTCTGAACAGATTACATTTGGAATCTGATTTTAGGTTTCTGGTCCGTCAGTGACTATTCCATTTTATCTGTGATAACTTGAAACCCACAGCCCTATTTCAGCAAACAGTGGGCATACAACATATTTCTTGTTCCTTCATGTTTCATTCCAAAGCTGTTGGTTTCTTGTATAGCCTTCTTAGGCTTCCTGCTGTGATGAGACTCATGAAACATTCAGTACATATAGCAACTGATGTATAATTAAAATCTCCCCCCTTGCAGCACCCCTAAATGAATTACTGCTTCCCATGCCCCAGAGATGTGGACTACACCAGGGCCCTAGAGTTACAGCAACCTGTTTACCCCAATAGTTATGTATGTGTATAGCAATCTGTAATAAAATAGTGTTCACCCAGATAGGGTGTCATATGACTGTTAGCCAATGGCCAACACAAGCTGCGGAATACATTAAGCAGGGGAAATACATGTAATAATTATAAAATGTATATCCATACACTGCACTGCAGATAAGTAGCGTGATTGAGTTTCGATATTCCTGACCTTTATTTTAATGAGGAAAGAAACTCTTTAAGAGGTATTTTTCCCATTTCTAACAGTTTATTTCTGTCACTGAAGATTTGGAGTAGTTTTCATTACTCCTACATTCTGATATTTTCAGTGGCTATCAGGCATTTAAGCACAGAATGGGCTATT
This sequence comes from Dendropsophus ebraccatus, assembly GCF_027789765.1. Taxonomy (NCBI): domain Eukaryota; kingdom Metazoa; phylum Chordata; class Amphibia; order Anura; family Hylidae; genus Dendropsophus; species Dendropsophus ebraccatus. Next base: position 71,298,066 of record NC_091454.1, read on the forward strand.
TCCATTATATGGTCATAAAGTGGTTATTAAATGTGCTCTGAAAAGACACGCTAATATTGTAATATTAATTAGAATAGAACACTGAAAAGGATAGACAGTGAAGCACAACACGTATAACGCTTCTATTCTTTTCTAATGAAATAGAATACCAGAATATAAATGAATATTTACAAAAATGCAGTAAATTAAATTATTATTTTTCATTCTAAAATCATCCCGATTAAATGCTTTTTTCTTGACTATCTACATATTATACGTTTGCTCTTAAGTACAAGGGAAAAAAAGTTTGGTAGCAGGCAGTTTCATTTACAAGATGCCAGTGAAGGTAACATTCATTTCTGATTGCTATTACAGCATGATCATTATGGATAAAATGTATTTCTATGTAATATTATGACATGTACGAGAGAGATACATTCTGTCAAAGAAGCAACAAAGACTAATTATGTGGAACTGGGTTCAGGTAGAATGCATTTTCAATTATATATGAACTATATATTAAAACCACCCTAGGAAGAAAGTAGAAAAGTAATGCCTTCAATTATGTATTTTACATTGGGAAAGGATAGCTACCTCTTTTCCCAAAGCAATGGTGAGGTGATTACAGGTTCTCCCTGCGTGGGTTTCCTCCGGGTACTTCTGTTTCCTCCCACATATAGGTAGATGAATTTCGAATATAGATTGGGTTGGGAAGCGCTAACAGGGACAAAAAAAAAAAAAAAAAAACAATCTAAAGATAGGCATCCCGAATGGGTGACTTTCCTAAATGTCGTTCATATAAGGCCTATTTTACTGCTCTCCTAGATCCTTATATGCCTTTACTTGTGTGCTTAGCTCCATAATTCATTTGTTTGCATAACAGGATGAAGTCACAAAATACCCATGTAAGCTCTCATGGTTCTCATTTCTCCTGGTGACTTAGAGGGTCCTTTACTAGAGATGAGTGCAACTCAAGCATGCTTGAGTCTGATTGTTTTGCATTTGAATACCGGTGGCTGAAAAAGTTGGATGCAACCCCAGGGAGTCTGGAAAAACATGGGCTAGGGCTATATCCATGTTCTTTCTGACTCCCTAGGGTGGCATCCAACTTCTTCAGCCACCGGTATTCAAATGCAGAGCAATCCGACTTGAGCATGCTCCATTCGCGCTCTATTATATCAGGTCTTCTTTGCAGTTGATCACAGTGACCACCTACTGAGTAGAGATTCTACCTATTTCTGTAGTGTGAAACATCACCTGGTACCAGATCTTATCTGTCAATTATTGTGCTATCAAGGTGTGAACCGTCACCTTACCTTAAAAGCCAACAGGCTACCACATATTTTTTTCACAGCTTTAAAAATTTACTGGGTTAAATGTATAAGAAGCTAGGTGTCAAAAACTAGTCTTAAGCTAAATTGTGTTGCTATAAAATTGTCTGAATTAGTAATAAATTATAGAATGGCAAAAAAAATTGATATATACACCTGTTATTAGAATGTGTACATTTATGCTAGAAAGAAAGCCCGGTAATGTTACACAGGGATAATGGAGGGAGCACATGACAAGTGAGGAGTCATACATTCTCCTCCTAATACATCTGATATGGTAAACAATGGTGTTACCCAGCTATAGTTTGGTTCCCATTGGCAGGGACCCCGGGTAGGGTTGGAGGCCTACAGTTGGTGCCTTTGGGTCAGGTGACATTGGCTGAAGGTAAAGCAGAGATCCGGTGATGTGATAATATAATGTTAGTAGTGACAAAATTCTGGGATGCCCTAAAAAACCCTCCTATATTTCTATGTTTGTATAAATGTTAATAAAGCTACATTCAAAGTTATTTATAAGTTATTTTATGTAAAATAAATAAAGGGGCTGCTGTGGCCTTTCCTTCCAACAAGGTGTCGGTGTTATCAATATGGCGGGAGGAAAGGTTGGTGGGATAGCACAGATAGCTAGACTATCCCTAAAGGCCCATTTACACCAACAGATTATCTGACAGATTTTTTTTAGCCAAAGCCAAGAATGAACTATAACCAGAGAACAGAGGTAATAAAGGAAAGACTAAGAGTTCTCCTCTTTTCAAATCCATTCCTGGCTTTGGCTTTAAAAAATCTGTCAGCTAATCTGTTGGTGCAATAGAACCCTTAGCATCATTGTCTATCTTTAATAAATAAAAACTATTGACCTGCCTCTCTCAGTCAATTACATCCATTTTCCTTAAAAAGTATCAAAACTTATGAAAGATAAGATGGCAAAAATACAGCTTATGCAATGTATCCATGCATTTCCCACATTTTCTGCAGGCTATTTTGCAAATTCCTTAAAGGGGTTGTCCGGCGCTAAAAAATTATTCACAGAATAACACACATTACAAAGTTATACAACTTTGTAATGTATGTTATGTCTGTGAATGGCCCCCTTCCCCGTGTCCCACCACCCCCGGCCACGTCATCAGCTGCTAAGCTGCGATTGGCTGAGCACAGTTATGCTCAGCCAATCGCGGCTGAGCTTCGGATGACGCTGCAGAGGGCGGCCGGCACTCAGGAAGATCCGCTGGCCGCCCGAAGAAGACGTCACTGCTGAGGATCGGAGACCGTGGTCGGCACGTGACAGGTATGTATAGCGCACCACACTTCCGGGTACACGGGTGGGGGTGGTGGGACACGGGGAAAGGGGCCATTCACAGACATAACATACATTACAAAGTTGTATAACTTTGTAATGTGTGTTATTCTGTGAATAATTTTTTAGCGCCGGACAACCCCTTTAATTAAATGGTCGCTTTTCTTTTTGGTGCCTTTTAAAGCTATGGGCACCCTTAACATAATTTTTACTCATGATTTACTTACATTTTCTCAACAGTTCTTTATTAAAAATTTTGCTTAGTTTCTTTACTTCCTCCAGCTCGGTCCTCCCCTCATCGCTTTTATCCCTAAGGCCCTGTGCACACAGAGCAAAAGCGATGGAATTCCCCGCCACGGAATGCCGCCAGCCTCTCTGTCATAATGACACTCTATGGGAGGCTCAGGCGCCGCATCTCTTGGTGCTGAAGAATGAACATGTTCATTCTTCAGTGCGGAGAGAGGAGCCGCACGAGCCTCCCATAGAGTGTCATTATGACAGGGAGGATGGCGGCATTCCGTGGCGGGGAATTCTGCCACTTTTGCTCTGTGTGCACGGGGCCTAACGCTGACACTGAGTGAAAGGTCTGTCTGAAAGGCTTTTCTTATATTTTTGTGAATAGTGGCTAAATGGTAGAAAATTTTAGCTGAAGATTATTTGGAAAGTTGTTACATTTAGTATTCAGGATACAGATTAATAATAATTAAAATCAGTGCAGGCATGGCTGTGGCCTGTCAGTAATTTAGATGGGTTTGGTGGCTTTAGAATTGACAAAACTAAAGAAGTGAAAAAGGGAAAATATGCATATTTAATTTTTTTTGTAAACATCTCTTTCCCTCTGAATAAATGTATATATACATACTGTATACCTCATGAAGCTTTCAGTGGTAAAGGTCATCATTATGTTTTGTCCTATGGGTGTACCATAATCCTGAAATATTAGAGCTTGCCATAACATGATCATTCTTGCTCCTTGACAAAAATTCTTTGCTCAGCCGCTCACATATTAGTCTCTGAAGGTGTTACTCCTAATTTACAGCACAAAGATAAATGGGCGCCATAATGCCACGTTTACTACCCATCAGCATTTTACAGTGTCGTTGGCAATTAATTTAATTAAAAAAACCCTGTCCTGGGTAGAAAGCCATTTCATATTTCACTGGTTTAACAACATGACCCCATCTGCATGCAGAGCGAGCGATGGCTGATTTATCTGCATGTTAGCGCTGGTAATGGACACTTCCACTTGGGAATGCAGTGTGCAGCGGCTGCTCATGAAGTGACATGCTCTTTGCAGATTCCTGGCAAGCGTACAGTAACATTTGCTCCTGTAAATGAGCCTCCTATTAACACCAGGCAGGTATGTTTAGATGTGGGTAGGCTGGGAGCTTGACACTGTTATACACCTCAGAACTGGTCATAGACACAAGACGGCTGTTACATCCAGGGAGCTATAGTGTTATGTAAGCAAGTAGAGAGCTTGATACCATTATATGCTTCTTATTGAACTGTGTATCAACTAGACTGTAATGGTGTCTATTGCTTATAATACCACGGTGTCCTAGTCCAGTTTTATGGACAGGCTTATGGATCCCATTCAGGCAGCGTTTTTACAGCGGTATCTTTTAGGTTAACTACTCAACAATTAGAAATTATAGACCAACACAACATAGAAGCATAAATGTACATTGCAAAAGGGGTTATATAAAATAGCCACTTAAAAGTTTCTAGAAGAGCAGATCTTTTGTAAACGGTCCTTAAAAAAAAACAACAAGGTCATGTTCAATTCTTTATGGGAAAGAAAATAAACAGGATTTAAATGGGTGGACAACTTCTTGTGTAAATGAGGTCAAGCTTCTATAACTTCCTAAGATCCTTTATCACCAACAAGTGTTCATTCATATGAAAAGCTGACAGCTGATGAAAAGGGTCTTAAGTAATGCCCGCCCATCAGGGAACACAGCATACATCAGCAAAAAGTGCCAATGTTTTTCCCCTATACTGTGATGCCTTAGAGTTTGTGCATTATTTATGTTCTTGCCGCACTGTGACATCATTGTATAATTCTTGAGCTGTTTTATCACCAAGTACATTATATTTACACTGCAATACCAACTGTGCACTTTACACCCTGCTGTAATTTCACTCTATGCTTTATCTATGATGGTACTGTGATGCTACTATGCCCAATAATCCTCTCTTGGGACACTACTGTGTGCAATCCATGTACTGTAACATCACTTTGAGCATTACCCCTGTATAACAACGCAATGTGAATGCACTGTGTGCATTATCCCTTTGTATTAAGGAGACCAAAATAATCATCAAGTTTTTCACATTCCGAACTTGATGAAGGTGGTCTTTGTGAAATGGGGGCCCAAGTAAAAGTGTTAGTATGGGGCCTCATGATTACTTGTCACCCTGTACTATGAGAATATTTTTTTTCTTCTAGAGAAGAGGTGAATTGTATACTTTATTGCCCATGAATCTCTGCCTGAAAGGTAAGTCTTCATAGCATTATTCTATTCAGTCTTGCTCAGTATCCCTCTTCCTTCCACCTGCTGAATTTAAAACCCAATGGTAAAAATAAATAAAAAAAATACAATATTCATCTTTTTTGTTACTGTCCATGAATACTAAGATGCCATGTATGCTCATATGTGCTCTTCTCAATCCCAAGTTTATTTGTTTTCAGACCTCCTTAATGACTTTTTTCCAGAAAACCTCAAAAAACATCATTTATTTCAAGATAAAAAGATAGATTTCACTTGCTTTCCCTAATACCTAAAAGATCACTTATTTATTGTTTTTTTTCCATTATCATTTAGTTACATATTTTAAAAGTAAAATAATATCCTTTTACATTTCTATAGATTTCATTATTAAATGTCATGAATAAAATCTCCTATAATGTAATTGTATAATAATTTGATCCCTTTTTAAGAACACTTATTCGGCTGGTTTCATTGACCTGCCATTCTCGTGCAGTAGCAGGCAGAGAATAGACAAATACTACCATTGAACTCAAGTGAATTCTCATTGACACATGGTGAATACAAAGGATTTGCAAGCATTAGTCCTGATATAAGGCGAGAATATTTTCTTAGTGCTTGTATTACTAATATTAAGTATTTGAATAATTCAGGACTTGACTTGAGGAGTCTATCATACTGAAGGATGTGCGGCTTCCTCAATTCTTCGCTTTAGCTGTGTAATATTTTCTATTTCAGACAAGGCCCATACCTTATATGTTTTATGTATCTTTTGCCGCAACAGACATGTTTGCCTTTCTTCTGCTGGTTTTATTCATAATATTGTGATTTGTATCATACGCTAAGATGCTATTAAGATGGTCTAATAAAACACCATCAAGACAAATGTGTTCATAATCTGTCTTCACCTTCTACTTCCTCTGCTTTTTTATTGCCCCCTTTAACTTATTAAATTATTAGTTACAGCAGAGAAACTGTGAAACTATATGAGAGACCATATATTGTAAAAACACCTGATTTTTCCTGGCATTTCGTTCTAGCGTCGAGACCCATATCCGCTTTTTAATAGTTCAATCCCTTATACTTCTCTAATTTACGCTGCTTATTTTTTGTCACTTCTTAGGAAGTTGGTAGTTGTGTGAAAGCTGCAAAGCACGTGCTATTTGTGACGCAACTGTTAATAGAATAAATAGCCTTATAAATATGAATCTTTTGCAGACACATTACCCTCTGAGCCAAAATTGTATTTGTCAGCAACACCTTAATCCTACACATTGATACTACATGTATACATTTACATGGCTGCTCAAGATATGTTTCTGGAAAGATAATTAGCATTAAAATAATTTTAGCTGGTTCTAGTTATATATCTTGGAAATCTGTATGACAACCATTATATGATTCACATTGCAGCTTTCCTAGTTGCTGACACCATCCTTTTTTTTTTCATTTATGCAGAGAGGCTGTATGGAATCAAAGGATGTATCACTGCATAACTAGGAGCATTTGTCTAAAAATAAAACGAGGGTCTATAAAGGTGATATAGACTATAAAAATATTAAAGAAATAATAGCTTATGACAACCAACATCTTCAGCCTCTCTGACACAGTCCTTACAAAGCTAAAAATGGCTTAGCTGATTCATCACTGCCTTTAGGTGCCAAGTCCTAGGGATAACCATAAACCATATGTAGAGCACAAGCCTTGCGAAAGGAAGTATTTTATTATGTTCTATTGTGTTCTATTGTATTGGTGTTTTATGGTGGATTCTGAGATGCGCTATTGTAAATACACACAATAGCTAAGTCAATTTAGTTTACTTGAGTGATAAACCTACAGGTGAGCATGTGCCATACATAATAAGAGATGCAAAGATTTAAACGGAAATATCCAAAACAACAAAATAAAATAGCAAGGATCTTATAACATTCTGGGGGAGTCCTTTGTTAGCTTTTTTCCAGTACCCCCAGCAAAGAGTAGTTTTATTTTTACATGTACCTAGGTCCAATGCAATGTTAAAGACTCCTCAGATCCTCTATTATACTTGTAAGTGTAAAACCAGCTTTGCCCAGATTAAGGCTATGTTCACACAATGTTCTTTCCTGTCCATTAAAAAAAAAAAAAATTACGTCCATCATATCGCTGTTTGTCCACCAATCAGTGTAATGTGGGTTGTTGGTTAATTATTCTAATTCAGGTGGACTAGTTGGCCTTTGGGTGTGCCTTTACTTGAGAATTCCATTGAATTTAATAGTAAAAACAGTGAAAGGACAGTGAAAAAAGACGTTTAATATTAATTGACATGATCATCATTTTGACGCCTGCTCAGACAACGCCCTTCATTTTATACACTGTGTGCATTGGATGTCCATCATTCCATTGCATTGCATTGAAGTCAATTACATCACGGCAATAATGGATATCTTTTTCAACGGAAAAGGCCCCCGCCTTTTCTCTTTTTTGACATTGTATGAACATAGCTTAATCCAAACTCATGGATTCATATTGTTTGCAAACCTTCAGAAAATCTGGCCAGGTATTGACAGTGCATACTTCAAAATAAATACCATGAATTAGGAATGTGGCCATGAATGAGTGAGCTGATGTGGCCTTGGACCCAATGTAAAACAAAATAACCTTGTGTCTATTGTCAAAAGAAAAAAAAAAGAAACAAGAAATAATAATAATAATAATAATAATAATAATAATAATAATAATAATAATAATACAAAAGGCACAGACAGAACAGGGCAGTCATCAGGGGTTTTAGGGCCCCATACAGGTAATTTTTTTGGAACCTCTGTATATATCAGCTGTTTACTGCTTTTAGGCAGGTGGCATGGGTAACAGAAGAAATAGGAGTTTTAGAGTTTTATAAACTCTTGTCCAGTGAACCTCCCTACCCATATGGCATGTGTCATGTGTTAGCATTTTATTTCTTTCATAAAGCTACATCAACCAATGTTGAGCTGGCTAGTAGGCCCCTTATTTGGCTGGCAAGTGGGGTCCCTTATTTGGCTGGCAAGTCGGGCCCTTATTTGGCTGGTAAGTAGGCCCCTTTTTGGCTGGCAAGTCGGCCCCTTATTTGGCTGGTAAGTAGGCCCCTTATTTGGCTGGCAAGTAGGTCCCTTATTTGGCTGGCAAGTCGGACCCTTATTTGGCTGGCAAGTCGGACCCTTATTTGGCTGGTAAGTAGGCCCCTTATTTGGCTAGTAAGTAAGCCCCTTATTTGGCTGGCAAGTAGGCCCCTTATTTGGCTGGCAAGTAGGCCCCTTATTTGGCTAGCAAGTCGGACCCTTATTTGGCTGGTAAGTAGGCCCCTTATTTGGCTAGTAAGTAAGCCCCTTATTTGGCTGGCAAGTAGGTCCCTTATTTGGCTGGCAAGTTGGACCCTTATTTGGCTGGCAAGTCGGACCCTTATTTGGCTGATAAGTAGGCCCCTTATTTGGCTAGTAAGTAAGCCCCTTATTTGGCTGGCAAGTAGGCCCCTTATTTGGCTGGCAAGTAGGCCCCTTATTTGGCTGAAAAGTAGGCCCCTTATTTGGCTGGCAAGTCGGACCCTTATTTGGCTGGTAAGTAGGCCCCTTATTTGGCTAGTAAGTGGGCCCCTTATTTGGCTGGCAAGTAGGCCCCTTATTTGGCTGACAAGTAGGCCCCTTATTTGGCTGGCAAGTAGGCCCCTTATTTGGCTGGTAAGTAGGCCCCTTATTTGGCTGACAAGTAGGCCCCTTATTTGGATGGTAAGTAGGCCCCTTATTTGGCTGACAAGTACGCCCCTTATTTGGATGGGGCTGACAGCAGTACATCTGTCCCTTTCTTATTGCCCCTGGAGGAGCTCTGCTTCAGAAGACATTCCAGAAAATGCTTCTTTCCAACTCTTAACCCAGGCAGCCCCTCCATTAAGTGCAATGACAAAACTGTCACACTATAATTATTGCTATTATAAATGTGGTTAGCTACAGCACATGTCTCACTAAATGCATTGTCTGTGATAAATCCCCAATGACATTATGTAAAAAAAAGTTATAAATTGTATTTATTTTTAGAGGCAGAGATTCAGCAAAGTACTAATGGAAGACCTTATGTTTCCAAGAACAAACGGCTGCTAATATTAACAGCATATTCTGTCTTTATTACCAATAATAACATGATCAGCCCACCACAATCACAGAACAATGGCACATTTAAAACTTTAAACAAAACTAATCCACTTGTTTCATACAGTTTGTAATTTTCTTTTCTTTTTCATTTATCAGTTTACATGTTTTAATAATTTTTCTAGAAATTTTGTTAAAGATGAAAAATACTGGGCAACGTTCAATTTAGAGGCAATGTGGTACAGGGCAACTCTGTTACATCTATTGCATTTAATGACCATGAATTACAGACTTCCTACTAATTTTAGTGGGCATCATGTAATACTTCATTTCTCCTCTAGGGCAATTTTTAGAAACTTGCTGACAGTTTCCCTCCCAGAGACTACAGCTAATCACTTACCCCAAAGGCACACCCTATGTTCAGCCTATTGTTTCTGGGAAGGGACACTGCAGCCCTGAGTACCAACCAGACTGAACTTACACACAGCGCCGTTCTATGACACAGTTCTATGACACAGCCAAGTGTGAATGTGGCCTAAGTCATTATAATGAAGTGAGCTCCAGAAAGGCAAGAGCAATACGTTGCTGAACTTACATGGCTGAGTCATTTCAATAGTGTAGTGCTTTAACTGTTTCAGGGCTCACTGTATCATAATAAATTATCATGTAGGGAGCCCCATAAGAGGTAAAGAGTTCAGTGTGTGGTATACAATGAGCATATGGACCTTATATCATGATGACTGTTTAAAAAAAAAATATATATATATATATATATATATATAACTGTCTATGATCCCTCGTGTTCTTCTTCCTTCCACCCGCTGTCTGCTGCTGCCGCTGGATCTTCAGTACCAGTCTCTGAAGTAACAGGTCTCTCAACCAATCACTGGCCAAGATGGGCCCGCACAGCGGCCAGTGATTGGCTGAGCAGTCTTTATTGATGTCCGTGCAGCCCTTGCTGCACAATTATCCAGCTGTGTAATAGGCTCAGTAAGCAAGCACAGATCTAGCAGATTAGCTCTCACTGGGCATCAGGTCGTGTAATACGGCCCTTAGAAGGGTAAGGCAGACAAGTCCAAACCAGTCAAACATGTCAGAGACAGAATCATAATCTAAATAGTCATGAGAAAATAAGCCAAAAGGTCAGAGCAAAGAGGGCAATAAAAGTGCTATCAAATGCCAGTAAGAGTTGTGCCTTTCTGCGGCCCCTATTCATTGAACAGCGGCCGCAGACAACTTGTCAGTTCACACAATGGAGCGTGCGGCTCTGGCATACAGGTAGACCCGCATCCGAATTCACCAGAAATTAAGATCATCTGGCCAATACTGCAGTACTGGCTTGGATGATTGTCAGTAACATGTATGTTATACGTAGTGTGTACCCAGATTAAGGGTGTGTGTACACTGAGGAATATAGGCGGAAATCCTGAGCGGAATCTTTGATGTGGACTCCGCTCAGAAGTCCGCCTGCCTCATTGTCTCCACTAAAAGAGTCGACATGTCAGTTCTTTCAGCCGAGAGACCTGCAGAGAGCAAAAAAAAATTACCCAATGCCAAATTTTCATACTTTTCACAGGATAGGCACTTATTACTTATATTTTAAAGTTTTGGTAATAGTTTCTACCATTGTTTTCTACATATGTTATGTGGACCTATATGTCTCCATAGCTATAGACTACATTTAAAGGAGATATGTTATTCATGTGAAAAACTGCTGACACTGTTAGGACAAGGAGACACATGGTACCTTTCATATATCCAACTGTGCCTCTAGGATGTAGAGAACTTTCTTTCTCTGGTGCAATGAATCAAAGAGGCTTTTCTAAGCTTCTTATATAATAAAAACATTATCCTACATTCTGGAATCACAGACAAATATATGATCATGTTTCTCCTTGTCCTAACAGCTATTTAAGGCTATGTTCACACTAAGGAATAGGTGAGGAATTTCAAGCAGAATTCGCTCTTAATTTTATGCGCATTCAGCTTGAAATTACACTTGTAAAATATGTACAGAGCAATGTTCCTATGTATTTAATGGGATTTCCGCTCTATTGTTCACATGGTGGAATTTACGTGGGGAATGTTTCACCACAGATCTGCTTTCCACCCAAAAAATTGACATGTCAATTCTTTGGGCAGATTCTGCTAGAGAATTAACATAGAATTTATTTAGGTTTTAAATTTCTGCTTTCCACCCGCATTCCGCTAGAATTCTGCTGAAACTCCTATTCTGCCAGAGCTGAAGAAGAGGAATTTCAAGCAGAAAACTTTCCTCTTTAATTCCTCGCCTATTTCTTAGTGTGTACTAGTGATGAGCGAATAGTGAGATATTCGAATATTCGATGTTCATACGAATATCCTGCGAATATTCGAATATTCGATCCCATTAAAGTCTATGGGAACAAGTATTCGATTAGTGAAAAACTATTTGACCATTTGGAGGGTAAAACCGGAAGTTGGGGGATTTGAACGCTTATTGAATATTTATCGAATATTCGCGGGATATTCGTACGAATATCGAATATTCGAATATCTCACTATTCGATCGAATATCTAGTGTGTACATACCATAACAGTGTCAGCAATTTGGAATGTGAATTACAGCTGACATATTCCCTTTAACTCTTGTATAGTGTAATCTTGAACTCAAACTTCCTTTCATGTGTCCCCGTTTCTTGGTAACAAACCAAACATCCATTAGTAAGATGTAGAGGGGATGATGTATGTCAAGGTTTAGGCTTCATAGGCTTTGTCTGTAGACTGTACATAGGAGCAGAAAAACTGGTAAGATATTTTTAATCCAGCCAAAGCTTGCACAGCTTTATCTCAAATTTTAGATGAATTGTAACAAAGACATTGATTGCAATAGTATATGTACCATTAAGTCCCCTGAAGTCATATTATTGAACGTAAGAATTTTCTTCATAAAGTCTAGATCAAAACAAGTATAAGTGCATTTTGAAAGTTTTGATCTGGTACTTTCTTCCCAGCAAAACATGAACTACAAACTTAATTCACCTTACCAATTCTGTTGCTGAAAGCACAGTATCCTAGATCAAGGTGTGATGGATTGCTATATACTTTGAAATATCTGAAACATTGTTTTGAACAGAAATGTCAAAAACCTTGCCAGGGTCATTCTGCTGATTGCCAATTACTGCCCTTTACCCTCTGCATCAGTGAAAAAACAACCAGGCTGGTGAAAATGCTCCGTTGTCATGCCTGTTCTTCTGCAGATGGGGACCTAGGCTTCACTAACTTGCATCCTGAACCCATAATGCATGTGGATGAAAAGTCATTTATTACATGAAACCACATGACTTTCAAGTGAATTTGCCTTTGATAAATCGAGATCGTTTTATGTTTCTATTTTTCATTTAACTGCAATTCTGTGGTTAATCAAAGCGCTTATTGAAAATGAAAAGGAGAAATGACCCCTGTCTTGAGATCTTTTTAATGATTACCAGAAGAGGCAGCACGACATGCTTACCATGATGAGGAAGTCTTGGGCTAATGTATATATTTGTATAAAATTAGGACATAAAAAAGATCAGATGCAAGAAATCAGAAGAAAATGGGCTTTAATTTTCTGATCTTTAGAGTCGGATTGATAACTGATTGATTTAAGAACACCACTGCTACTGGTATGGGTACTAGTACATGTGCAGATTTCTTCCAGAATTTGTCATAAGATGGTTGCACTTTAAAGCGACTCTATACAGGCACTTTTCCACCCCCAAACCGCCGTCACCATATTGTAGAGCTCCTCACGCCATGCCTGGTTTGGGGGTCAGCCTGTGCCCCAGTGTCGGTATTTAGAAGAAAAATTACTTTTATCAATGCGGCCGGGCGAGCAGTCAAACTGTCTTGGCCTAGAGCATCAGTGCCCTAGGCCTGCGACGCCTCTCTCCCTGCTTCCATGTAGCCCAAGGGCATTCTGAAATTGAAGGGAGGCATGGAGAGAGGCACTGCAGGCCTAGGGCATTGATGCTCTAGGCCATCCCAGTTTGACTGCCTGCCCAGCACTTCATTGATAAAAGTTTTGTTTGTTTTTTTTTCTAAATACCGTCCAGTCCCTGACGAAGCTAGGCGAGCGAAATGGCGTTGGAGTGTGAGGTGGGGGACTAGTGGACTGGAACCTGTGTTACATACTGGTAACTACTCTTTAATCCATATGTACTTGTTTATATGTATGTGATTTTTATCAGCGTACTGTAGCAATTGGCACTAGCACTTTTTACTATGCACTTTATGCTGGATGAATTATAGTATATAGTTTACAATATTATGTATATGGGTGCATTGGCACTTTAAATAACTTGTCCCAGCAACTTGGTCTCCCACCTCTCCAGGTCTTGGTTTTATGTGTTGTTTTTTTGTGATTGAGTAAATAAATATTATTTTGTTAACTGATGTTTTGATCTTATTTTTCATCAATTGGGGTTCCCCATATAATTTTTTGGTGTAGTCTGTATACCATTTTCAAGCTGAATGTGACTACTTGCTAAGTGATTATCCTTCTGGCATGGCTAGTGTGTCAGGTGTGCATGAATGGTCTTGTTTTATTGCAGTGTTACATGGTCATTTTACTTTTATGCAAGCAAAAATATAATTCCTATTATGCCACAACAGCTGCAGTGTAGTAGTTAGGAAACACAAGAAAATCCACAACCGAGTAATATTTATATGTAAATTAGTGTATTTCAGGCTAGGGCTGTTGAACAATTAAAACTCCAATCATGCCCTGATATTTTTGTTATTATGGGAGTAGTAGTTGTGCTAAGCTTTACATCTGTGGTTATGGTATATTTCTGGGGATAGGGCTGATGTTTCATTGTGTAAATGGTAATTTGCTTTACTGAAGCAGAATTATATCATGAAGGAAGATTCTTTTTTTTACTGTAGTATACAATATATACAGTTATATAATATATGTTACCCAACCCAAATGCAGACTTACCAAGTAAGTGCATTTCTACAGTTTAAGTACTATTAGCTCATTTCTAGCATTGCTTTCATGGACAATCATTGCATACATATTCCTTTTTTAAGGATCGAGCTACAGGCGTTAGTTAGGCATACACATAAAATAAAGATATATTACCATTTAGTGAAGTTATCCCCTATTCACAGGATAGGGGATATCAAGTTGATTGGTGCGAATGCCAAATATTTCCAAGTTCCATACTCAACAGTATTCGAGAATGAATGATGTGCTGTCTGCTCATGTGTGGTATGTTCCATTAATTCTAAGGACAGATCAGATTGTTATTCCCTATCCAGTGGGCAGGGGATAATCTCATGCTATAGGAAAATCCTGTTATTATTAGTTGAATCCGTCAATTTTGGCAGGCTCTTTCAACCATGTACCATACCCTTTGTATAATAACCTCCAGATTATCCCTGATGGCAGATGTCAATAAATACAAGGTTGGCAATATTCAACCTGCCCTATCCTTTGGTTCCTTGGACGATGCATTGATGGGAAATATTCATATTTATACTTAGGCTATGATCACACGTAATATCAGACCGGACGTTCCATCTCAGAAAAGATAATCCCGGACGGTACTGCAGTACCAGCCAGATGATCTTTAGTGCCACTGATTACTGATGAACTCCTCACAGCACACAATGGAGCTGCTCGCTCCATTTTATGAACTGACAGGGTTTTCTGTGGCCACTATTCACTGAATTCGCTGCTTTGGATTCCGGCCGGAGTGTTTACCATGTGTATACACTCCAGCTGGGATTCCCTCAGCCTGCAGCACTACGTAAGTACCGCAGAAATTTGATTTCTGCTGAACTTACATAGTGTGAACTTAGCCTTAGATTGTGAAGAGTAAAGCTGGCCAAGATATAAACCATTCCTGCCCATCTAAATGGTACCAGCCAACCATCTAATGTGTATGGTAGCCTCCTGATGGCAGATGTGTGTGCATGTGTGTGTGTGGGGGGGGGGGTTGAGGCGGGAATAAGGAAAAGACAGTTGGGTTTTAACTGCCTGATCTTTATATTCTTAGGGAAATAAGTTGGAATCTGACAGTTACTTTTTTCTCAGTCTCCCTATTGAACTCAGTGTGCATGTATATGTTGGCCAGCTTTACAGTTCCAACTCCTCTGAACTTAATGGAGGACATTTACTAAATGTCTGCCCGAGGTGTACACCTGGGAGAAGGTGCAGATTTGCCCCTTAACCCTGTCGTACGCCTGCCGTACGCCCCGCTCGCCTGATGGGTGAGCTGGTGGAGCTTGGGGGGGGGGGGGGACAAGGTGGGGAGGAGGAACCTCATTTATCATGATCCAAATCTACACCAGCTGGAAGCAAGTGTAGATTTAGTACGCTGGGTGCATGTTTGGGTGCCCGGCCGGCCGGATTCACTAAGAGGCATGCGCCTCTTAGTGAATCCTGCCGGGAAAATGGGGCGAGGCCTAATATAAGACCAGAGTACTTGTACACCAGCCTTCACAAATCCCCCCATTATGTTCACACAATGATCTTGAGGACATATTTTGATGATTAAGGATGATTATTTATGGCCATAATTATCAAAACAGCTGTATTTTGTCAACATACAAGATGTTGACAACAAAATGCTATGTGAACATACTTTATAGCATAGTAACATTTTAAAGAGATTTCTTTCTTACACACGCACAACACGTGTAGTCTGATGTACTATATTATAACCAGTGCCTAGATCTCTCGGTGCAGAATCAAAGCGACTTTCACCATGATGACTAGTATTTTGCTAAAACACACACAGGGCAGTGACATGACATTTGTATTCCCTGCAACCTTGTAAGCTTTTTATTGGATTGATTCTGCTTCCTAGTAAAGTTATTCCATTAGATGTACTATAATAGGCAGTATACAAACACACAGCTATACATATATAACATTGATTTATGGTTAATATAGTTGTGGTGCGCCAGTATATTGCTATAGTAAAGCTCTCCTGACACAGCCATGTAGTGTAGCAGGCAATGAAATTTAAATATTATCTACTGTGATTTCCCAGAAAAAAATAATCCATTTAATAAGACAATAGAGAATGAACAATTGTTCCTGACTGGAAAGCCTTTCTGGAAAATGAGATTTGACTAGACGCTGGACTGGTAGGTTTAAGGAGAACAGGCTGAGGCTCGGAAACAGACAGAGCAGCTGTACGGCTGCTGAGTTCTTCAGTGTGTTATACGTTCATTCACTACAGTATTATTGCCTTCTATCTGCTCCCGCACTCTGTGACAGAATAGACGTATTGATTATAGTGTAAGGGAAATGTACATTGTTTCTGCAAGACCAATCACTAAGCCACACACCACCAATGACAAACGGAGCTGGTAGTGCTATCACTGGGTCCTTGCAAGGATACAGCCCCTCCCTTGTAAGGATGAGAGAAATCAAAGAGGATCTTGACAGCAGTCCAGGCGCTGGGGCCAATTAGCCCTCGCCCACTTTAATTACCCTGTGTCCAAATAATTAACTTCTTGTTTATTTCAGTTAACAGAATGGATCTTTTGCTAGTAATGATTTCTTGTCTTTGTTTTTATTCATTATCTCTCCGGCCCAAGTTTCAGGGGCATTATTTCTCTTTAATGAGGTGGAGAAGAAGGGAAAGTGAAGCGAGAATAAGAACAGCGCAAGGTACAAGATGCACTGCGGGAAGGGGGGGCAATAAATGAGAATGGAGTGAATTATGTTTATCGCAGGTGCTTAAATCTGTATGTGTGCAAAACAAATATTAATACTGCGGACTCCACAACCTGAGCAATGCTGGGTTATTTATTTCCATTTTCTGAATTGTGATTCCACTTTTATGTGTGGAAGACTAATATCAAAAAACAATTCCTTGTCTTAATGGCATCCATTTATGTTTTGTTTTGGTTCTAATTGGTAATTTTATACATATTATGTTATTTATTATGATAACATTTAAATTAGTGGAACATAAAGTAGCTAATAGAACTGTCTCCCCATTGTGACCTTTCCTTCTGTAAACTGAAGATGACAGTCTCCCTGGGACTAGAACTATGGTACAGATAATTTTCAGAAACATGTTTCACAACTTTGTTGAGAAAAATCAGTTATAGTGGAGAAGAAATTTTTCCTCTGTGATCAGTCACACACTGTTGTGTATAACACAATTGTCACACACAATTGTGTATAAAAATAATAGCAGGAGTGTTAATACGTTCATGGCTAGATAGGGCTTCTCATCAGGAGTCCAGGCATACCTGTTTTATCTTTATAGACCTTCCCAGTACCAAAATATAAGCCTTTTTTTTTTTACATATAAATGAACATCAAAAGCACAGGGGTTGTTCCCCAGCATAGCAAGAGCAGAGATAAGCCAAGCTCATGTCCTCTTTTTTATCTATTGGCTATAAGTCAAATGGGTTAGGTAGATGCAAGTGGGTATAGAGTTGTAAAAGAGGACATGGGCTGGACTCACCTGGGTTTTTACCACGCTGGGTAACACCCCCTGGGGTTTTGAACCTCATTTCTGTATTAACAAGTAGACTTGGCATTAAAAAAAGAGTATGGAAATAAAAATATGTATGCAGTAGAATCCTAAAGAAAAGACCTATCCAGCCCTGAGCTTATTTATACCTCTGTTTTCCTGTTGACAGATCCACTTTAAACGGATGCTCCAGACTGAAAAGTATACTTCATATTAGATGTTTTCAGTGCCATACACAAACAATAGGGTGATCAATAGGAAAAGCCAAAATGCACCAGTAAAGAGTGACCGAAGTTGTTGTCATCCAAGACAAATGAGACGATGCACCGTATGTCTTTTATCACTGTACTGCCATGTTAGTGAGGTACAACTTAATTTTTTTTTAATTCTTACTATTTCCTGTAGTATCTCTACAAAAAGAGGGACTCCAAATACAGAAACAATTAAAATAATAACATTCATATTAGAGATGAGCGAACCAGACGGATTTCTGGTTCGTATGAATCAGAAATCTCGGCGGTTGACTCCCGCTGTCTGCTCCCTCCGTGCAGCGGGTGGATACATCGTATGGAACGCCTAGAAAACTGGGATACAGCCAATGCCAATGGCTGTATCCCAGTTTTCCAGGCGTTCCTTACAATGTTTTCACCCGCTGCACGGAACCGGCAGACAGCGGGGGTCAGCCGCCGAGATTTCTGATTCATACGAACCAGAAATCTGGCTGGTTCGCTTATCTCTAATTTATATATATAAAAGGAAATTCTGCAGCACACCAGCTTCAGGTGAAACGTTTCTGTCTTCTCCAAGACCGTTATCAAGCATGCTTGATAACGGTCTTGGAGAAGACAGAAACGTTGCATCCCTTGTTGTTTTTTGCTACATGCAATAAATACCACTCTTTTTTTACCTGAAGCTGGTGTGCTGCAGAATTTCCTTTTATATTCATTGGGATCCCGAGCCAAGGGACTTACTCAGTACAGCACCCGCCATCTGAATTTGGAAGTGCGGCTTTCTCCTACCTCTAATTCATATATAGAAACAACAGGTTCTTCAGCTATAGGTGGTATAGGGAGAAAGCTGGCAATATGCATTGGGTGAGTAGGGGAGCTTGCATCTCATGCATACATTCGACTTGTCACACTTTAAACTGTGAGTTCTCCAAAACTATTGCACACTCAAACATACATAGTAACATAGTAACAATACCTGGTCTCTAAATACCTGTAAGTCACTGTCCGACCCATTAAAGAGACAAAAGGTTAAGGCAGGATCTGCAGACAGTTGTAGCCCATACATTTACATAGTACTTGTAAATACAATACTTCATGTACACCATGTTGGAAGACTATATATTACATGTTCTCTGACTGGATTAGATCCCATTTTGCAGGTTACAGCTAAAGAGATAGTATGGAAGATTTTTCAAAGTTGCACTGATGGTTTTACAGTATTAGATTTCTTTCTTCATCCAGTTACTTATATTTTATGTTTCCCTGTGACTCTCACTACAGAGGATAGCCCGTGAATTGATCAATGAACAAAAAGTACCTGTATACATCTATATGGGGGTTTGAAGCGACGAGCGTTATTAACACAGTATCAGGAGCAGCTGCATTGCTCAGTTTAGACCACTGCCTTTTCTCACCTGCTCGGGGGTTGTCATGGCAACGGGCACGATGCTTATTATGTCGCCTTGGTATATCTCAAACATTTTTCACTTCAGTGAAGGGGGAGGGAGCATGGCTGCAAAAACGGAATATAAAGTCTGATGGACAGAAGAATAGGAAAATAACAAGCATCCATAAGTAGGAAAGGTAAAAAATGGAAAGGTAGAAATGGAATATAATTTGCAAGTAGCAAAAACAATGGCTCGGCTTCTAGAATAAATACAACTATTAAAGAAGAACTGAAAGCCAACAGACCTCTGTATAGCATGGCTTGTATAAAAGACCCTAATAGCACTTTACAAATAAAGCACAGGCAAAACCTTTCTATACACGTCTACAGCCCGCTATGGGCAGATCGTGCATAATCTTGTGTAACCCACTAGGAATTCTTTACAGCAATATTTATTGACAGAAATAGGATCTTTATAATGAAGATAGCGTTAAAGTATAGCAGATATATCTGTTAATATCATTACTGAAGGAGGAACAATAGATTCACAGAGTTCACCATTCTCAGACTATCAGGCTTATGAGAACGAGAAGTTTAAATATTTGCTCATTACTAGTCATATGAGACAGGTTTATTAAAGCCTAATCCACTTGCAAAACCACTTCCTTTAATCTTATAAAAATAAAAATTCATTACCCCCCTCTGCTTTGTCCTTCACAACCTCCTTACGCCATGTTGGGAGCTCTTTTATTGATCACATATCCTGGCTTTAAGCTTAGACCATATAGGAACACGGGTATCAAAGCCTTTCTCAGAATTTGCAGCAAAAGCCTGAAACGTGGATTCTGGTTGGTTGCCAGGTTGGTTATTAGGTGAAAAAGGGTTCCTAGGAATGCTTGCTAGCGATAATTCATTCTCCCATACAGTCTGACCTTGACTGTGGAGCATGGTGTCTGCTAGATGGTACAGATGCCACATGACATGGTTTTGTGTAGTTGCTTTGGCAACTACACAGCCCATCATGCACCTTGTGCCCAATCTGACATGATACAAACACTTTTAAGAATGCTGTTCTCAAGAGCAACCAATATGACTGCACCTATGTGGAATAACACAGTTCAGTTTTTTTTTTTTTCTTTTTCATAGCTTTCAAAGGAAACAGCCCAGTACCCTCCATTAAAAAGGGTGTGTGCAGATTCATTTAGGAGTCTCGAAACAAGGAATAGCCTGATTTCCTCCCAGGGAAAGACCTAACAAAGGGGTGGCTTCTGTAAAAACACCACCAAAGTCACCATATTAAGTAGCCCTTTCAGTCAATATCCAACTCAATTTAAGAGGCTAAGGATATGACCAGGGGAAATCCCAAAGTCAGGTATCCATCCACAGACAGTTGTTTCAGGGTATTGGAGTAGGATTCTGGCTAGGCGGAAGCAACGCTAAGCTGTCAGCATTATGAAGGCATTTTAAACATTTTTGAACATTATTTATCAAACTGCTGAAGTTGTATCTTTGACTGGAAGATGTCAGCTAGATCATTTCTTTTAAAAGCTAACACTAGCACACAAACAGCGTGGAACCTACTAAACACACCACAACTTCAGATACAAGGCCTTAATATATGTTTGTCACCAATAAAACCTTTTCGACATATCACAGAGTGTTCAGACCCAGACCAATGAAAACAAATGGGGAGATACACGCGATGCCATGCACTCCTCTCCCTACAAGGAAACAGAATAAGCAGCAGTAAAACAGCTTTTTGCTTTATTGACTCATGTCATGTCCAATGTTTCAATCCCACAATCTGATCTTTTCCGAGCCTTTCCCCATTCTGTGTTCTGCATCTATGAGACAATTTGGTCCCATAGACTTACTGTACATTATGACCCCAATCAATAAACGCTTTTGATATGGACTATACCAGCCCTATGCAAACAATCTGCTTTTTCTTTTATCTATTTTTTTATACTATTAAGTCATGTTGGAGTAGCAAATTGATCAGCAGCGTCATGCAGGGGCTGAGGTCCTTTTTTTTAAACCGGCGCCCAGTTCCTGCACACGGCGCCAGTCTATACCTGGGCTCCAACCCAGCATGACGCACCAGGGGCGGGCCTGCTGACCCCCAGTGTGCCGAATATCCCTCCTCTCTTTGACGCGGCTCCATTAGAATCAATGAAGCCACCTCACAGAGGGGAGATTGTCACACTGGGGGCTGTCAAGTCTTCCCCCAGCGCTTAATGCAAGGCCTGCGGCGTGCATGGGAACTAGCCACTGGTTCAAGAAAGGACCACAGCATTGGCATCCCTTCGCTGGTGACAATCCATTCATGTAAAAAACTTAAAGCGATATACCTGATGGTACATTCATTTTAAGAAACATCTGTTAGAAATTAAACTGGATAATATTTCTTTGAGTTCTGATAAACTGTAATTCACACACGCACCACTTTTATTAGACGGCCATTATTTGACTGCAATTTATTAGCCATCCAATAAAAACAGCCGTCATTTTACCGGTGTGTTTTAAGAAGTATTCTATAAATACAGCTTTCTGTGTGTTTCTAATTTCAATAGTGTGTAAACATAGCCTTAGACTGACCATGCAGAGAAAGACAGATCTAATAGATGATATCTCTGCATTGGAGTGTTAGTGAAAGACAAATTTATAGACTACAAAATAGACGTCCTAGGCAAAGAGAAATGGATTATGTCCCTGAGAGAGTTTCTTAATGAATCGCCAATAATTGCATGCACAATTAAAACCAAGACCAAAAAACTAATGTGGTAACCTGGGGCGGCATGCTCTGTATTGTCCGCTGCAGGGTATTTATTGCATGGGAGCAGCCACTCATAAAGTTGAATGGGGCTCAGTGAACATGTTGTTATCTCTGCTGCTAATGGGTAATTGGGAGTCGGGAGCTGCTATCTGCAGATATAAATTACCCGCTGCAAACCCAGAGCATTAAGTCAGACTTTATTACCCATTATCCACAGCTCCTTCTCTTTAGTAGAGGTTTGAAGTATATTAAGGAAAAAATTTATGCATTGTAATTAATAAGAGGATAAGACATTCCAATGGTCTAATATCTGGCTCATCCGAATCTGTCCGGGGGATTTTTAAAATTGTAAGCACACTATGCAGTAAAGTGAGATATTTTTAAATGCTGCAAATATCTTTTGAAGCTCAAATTATAATTGGTATTAGATTGTTTCAGATGACAATGTGTTCCACTAATTTGATAGATTTTCATTCCCTGGTGGAAAGTCAAGAAACACATTACTATTGAAAGTAAGCCTATTGGGAATTGTGTATAAAGTATACCATGTATTTGTTATGTATGATAAACATGATTTACTGTTGTGTCCTTGAGTGTCAAATGGAAGGAACATTTGTCACAGTTGATGCATTTAAAGCATCATTGTAGTCATTGAGGAGTGACTTACAGCCTCTTCATTCTGTAAGTCTAGAACCCATTATACATTGCTCTTGACTTGCTTTTTTGGTAGGATCCTTGTGTATTATGAGCTAAAAAGCATAGAAAAAGCTTACAGTACTCAGAAGGAACGGCTAAAACACAATTTATTCCTTTTGTCGAAATATAACTATAAAGATTCATAAATACATGTTTTTTACATAACCTCCAAAGTTTCCATCGGTTCCTGGAATATTCTGGGGAATATTTAGATCATTCATATTATTGGCACTGTGCTCTTAAAGGGAGTCTGTCAGCTGCAATTCCCATTTCAAACTGATGACTGATGCTGTTTGGTCACGGAGAACCATGTACCTTTTCTTTTTGAGCTTTTAAAATTGATTGTGAATACAAATTTAGACACCCTCACTGACCAGCTGTTTGAAGAGGACACGACACTTGTGAAAGTGCCACATCCTCTTTAATTTTTATTTTCCTACTAACACTATAATATGCTGTACAAATCAACTCATGTCAACATTAAAAAGGCTGTGGTGGTTGCGAGAGGTCTGCGGCCTCATAAATCAGCTGGGCTGCTGGGTGTCAGACCAGGCCATTGGGGCAAAAATCTGGGGCTTGTGCCTAAGATGCTTGGTGCCAGCCATCCCACTGATATACAGTATATGGAGAGGAGGATACATATTCACTTTAAGGATTAATGGTTGCTTTGTATATTTAGCCAGGACTGGTTCACTTTTTTTTTTTTTACATACCTGTAAATTAATGATAAACTACTAGTTGTTCATGTAACTTATCTACAAGATTTAGTTATTTTTGAAGACGATCTGAATCATTAAACTGTCCCTCTCTATTTCTGTAAGACATCTTTACAGCTTACACATATTATGTCCGCCTGTTAAATTCACCGTGGGGTGCACGTTAATGCTCAATGTTCTAGGCATTACAGCATCAGCTAATAAAAAATCATCTCTGCACACACATATTGGGAGGTTTCTCAGGTAGTATGCCACAGACCATCATTAGAAGTGACACCTTCCTGGATGATGGCCTTATCTAATTGACCGCAAAATATTATTTGGTGTGGCTCTTGATCCTAATCCCAATAGGTAACTATTTACAATGAAGTCTTGATAAACATTAACTTCAGATTAAATAGGTTTGATGTTCCTGGGTCATGCCGATCATCAGAGGGTTTATTTTTTATACACCATCAACACAGGCCATCCTATGATGGTATTTTTCTGGAACTGGAGGCAGAGACGGCAATTCACATCTCTGGAGTTCACTCTGTGCTTTTACCTTCTCAATCATCCCTTCGTTGTCATTTCATGTACTGAGAAGTCTGTTTTCAAGCAATTAAACTGAAAACAGATCTGATAAAGAAGAACATTCCTCCCTCCTCCTGTGACACAGCGTCTCGGGGTCCCAGTAATTCCCCTTGTCAGCACTGACAGGCTCATCACACTGGGAGGACTGACGGAGCATTATTACTGGGACTCTGAGAACTGCCTCCCACTGGGAGATAGATGTATGTGTGCACTGGCATCCAATGTTAACATAGTGGGCACAATTTATCTAGCCTCCTTAGAGGAAAGTCAGCAATGTATTTCTTTAACTCTTTAGTGTACTCAACAAGGCATGCTCAGGAAAGCGTTATGCTTTATGTATTGGCAGCAGATGCCGCTGGATTTCAAAATGTCACGTCTCTTGCAGCGTCCCAGATAATTATATAAATTCCAATTTTAACAAGCCTGTTTGTCTTCCATTTTATCCACCAGTCTTAAAAAGTAGAATACAATTTCTCAACTCCACGGATTATAACGATTGCACTAAAAGCCCTGTTTTTATGTGTTTGCAGAGATGAAAAATGTCTTTGCTGGAGAGTCAAGCCGAGAAAACAGTCGGGCTACAAAAAAAAATGGAAATAAGCTGAGTAAATTGTCCTACACTAATATAATCTGAAAAACCACACTAATTGCATTACATTTGCTGATTATGGAGTTTCTGAAGAACATTACGACTAACCCGTTCTATGCTTAATGGAATCAGATTGGACATTCTGAGCAATAACACAGTTGTCCGCCTACGATTAACCCCCACACTGACAGCTTGATGATGGGACATCTCTTAATATACAAGTTCCCTTGGGCCACTCTAGTAATATAATAAATCACACTAGCAGGAAAATGGTCTGCTGGCGTCCTTTTATTATTTACACAATACATTTTCTAGCTTCTTAGCTAAATGGGTTGTTCATCATTTTTTAGCAGGGTCTATCAAAAATTAGTTGATATTCTACAGATTAGATTTCCTATGATCAGCTGTAATTTGCAGCAAGTGTTCAGTTAGCCTGGATCGCCACCACGGATGGGAATGAAGCATTACATGGTGCGTACTGAAATAAATATGCCATCTATGTACTTTTTTGTTTTATAGCTGCATTCTTCTATATTTAATAGTTGAAATGCCATCATTTTAGAACTTTAGAACTCCACTGATTTGTGGAGTAATACAATAAAAATGTATTCCAACTATGTATTGTAGAACCCATGGCAAAATGGAATATACACAGAGAATGATCACCCAGCAAATACTAGGTATAAAGTGCACAAAACCCCTCAATGCCTGCCAAATAAGGGGGATTTGCAGCTTTGGGCTGCTCCTGTGCCAAAAACGGAACTGTCATTAAAGGTCCCCATACTCCTTAGACTTCAATCAGCCATATTGCCCCATCTAAAGTGTATGGGGCTTTCCCAAACAACCACCGACAGTTGATGTCGGTGGTGAAAGGGGTAAGGAATGATGGAAAATCAATGCCAGGCCCCTTTGGTAGAGATAAGCCACATTGAGAGCTCTCTCACCGCAGTTTACGTCTCTCTATAGAGAACACAGGTATGCTCAGCCCTGCTGAACGTTCCTGTGTATGGGAAAAATGAGATAAAGAGGTCTGTGACCAAGGCATAATCAAAGGGCATTCCCTGTTCTGATCAAATTGTTGGGTTTTTAAGTGACCCTATCAAAAAACTGGAAAAATGCTCCACAGTCGGCCTTGATGACCTAGAAAGGACCCAGGGTTGTCTGTTTGCTTTGCCTGCTACTAAGGCATAGTAGGTGTAGTCCTAGCAGCAACCTGTGTCGTAAAGCCATATTAGAATGAAATGTAATAAAAAATAAATAAGGTAAAAATAAGTACGAATTTTTTTTTAAATAAAATAATTTAATTTGAAAACTATAGAAAAATTAAAGAAAAAACACTTCCCCCCATATTTGCACTGCAAAAAACATACATTAATTACATAATGATTTACATATACTGCCAAACGACCCCCCCTCCTCCACA
Organism: Dendropsophus ebraccatus; assembly: GCF_027789765.1. Taxonomy (NCBI): domain Eukaryota; kingdom Metazoa; phylum Chordata; class Amphibia; order Anura; family Hylidae; genus Dendropsophus; species Dendropsophus ebraccatus. The sequence goes on from NC_091454.1 coordinate 71,324,117, forward strand.
CCCTCCAAAAAAGGAAAATTTCTGTAGCATAAAAGAAGGCCTTGGGTCGCTGCATCAATAAAAAGAAGAATAAGCATTTTGTCCACTCAAACAAGAAGGCAAAAACAGAAAAATTAGCTAATCACTAACACCTTTTCAGGCCTGGTCATTTAGGGGTTTAAGGCATGTGTTTTTTTAGATATAGTAAAAGAAAAAAATTTGGAATCCCTCAATGTTGAGGAAAATTATGGAATCACTTTGCATTTCTAGAACAAATACCAGCAAAAGTCTAAAAATGCAAAAAAGGAAAACATGCCCTAGCAAGAAGGTTGTCAATTGAAACAACAGAACGGATTATAAAACTTTAAGTGCCGGTATAAAGAAAATGGGAAGCATTGAACTTTGAAAACGCACAACAAAACAAACGGTAAACAAACAAACAAACAAACGAAAAAAAAAAAACACAGCAGTCAGTGTTTGTGACTAGAGACGAGCGAACCTGGAGCATGTTTGAGTCGATCCAAACCCGAACTTTCGGCATTTGATTAGCGGTGGCTGCTGAAGTTGGATAAAGCCCTAAGGCTATGTGGAAATCATGAATATAGTCATTGGCTGTATCCATGTTTTCCAGACAACCTTAGAGCTTTATCCAAGTTCAGCAGCCCCAGCTAATCAAATACCGAACGTTCGGGTTCGGATCCACTCGTACCCGAACCCGGTTCGTTCATCTCTATTTGTGACAGAGCTAAGAAATCGTCTGACTGAAATGCAATTTACACATAGAAAAACCAAATGAAAACTAGCAGTAACCCCTACACAGGAGAAACCAAGGTTACAATGGGCTAAAGAGAAACTATAATGGAGTGTGAAGCATTGGATGAAAGTGATATTCATTGATTAAGTGAACCAACAACCTGCATTTCCGAAATAAATTATGCTGGAACTCCGCATGCCCCATTCTGATGAAACATATAAAGATAATGTCTGAAGAAATCACATATGTGGGGTTACATGTCAGTTAAAGGACCAGGGAAATGGCAGTCATTACCCCAATAGTAAAGGCCCTATTACACAGAACGATTATAGGCCGTATTTGGCCGATATCAGCCGTTACGGCCGATGATCTTCCCATGCAATAGAAGGTAACGATCAGCCAACATGAACAATGTCGGCTGATCGTTGCTGTCGTTTGACTTTCAACATGTTGAAAGACAAACGACAATGATAGCCGCCATCTGCTGCTGTCACTCTATGGATCAAGCGATCACCCAGGCACCCTCCCCATCCTCCTCAAGGCCCCTCCTTTCCTCCCCATGGCCCCTTCTGTACTTACCCGCTCACTGCCGTCTGTGTAATAGCGGTGGCAGCGAGCGGGGAATGAAAAGCAAACTAGCGATGACTGTGCTCATTTGCTCCTCACAGTTGCCCCATGTAATAGGGGCTTAATTTTTGTAATTCCATCAATAGGGAATAGGTTTTGTGATGAAGAGGTCATTTTTGGGATGATAATGCATCTTGCCACAAGGCAAAGTCTTAAGCTTTCCTTCAGGAAAACATATCAACTCCATGACATGGCCAGCAAACAGTCTCAATATCCCCTGCAAATGTATGGTAGAAATGAATGAAATTGGTCCATGACAAGGCTCCATGGTCTCAACTTTTTTACTCAATATTGTTTTGTGTCATATGTGGGATTTATGTTTTTGCTTCAAATTTAGAAAGTTGGGATAACCTGAACCATACCAAAAAATGTCAAAAGTGGTGCAGCCTGCGCAAAACCCTGAAAAATAGAGAAAACAGCTCGTAAATGATGTTACGTCCTATGCAAAAACACGAAATATGCCTGAATAATGTCACAAAAAGAATGCTACAGATGCCCCCATAGGTACATCATGTTATATATTGTAAAAACCTGTGTCTTATTACATACATAGCTGCTTTTTCCTCACTTCTTTTTTCTCCAAGAAGTGATATTGGCAGTTTCCAGTACTATAGTATATGAATGTTTGGTTTACTAATGCACAGCAGGGAATCGGATATGTAATGTGCAAGACTGACAGATACAGAGACAGAGGAGGAAGGAAGAGACAGTAGGATATATTTTTATAAACACATATAGAATTTTAGCGATTGAGCACAGTTGACTATAAATTTCAGTGATAGCAGCTTCCTAGTTTGAGTGACACTGGAAAGAACAATCTGCTGCATGGCACAATACTGTATAGGGTAAAAGATCTTGTAAATATTAACATACATATATATATATATATATATATATATATATATGATTTAGAAGTGGATAATAAAATGGCAGAACCTATTTGGTTGCATAATGTGTTAAAAGAAAGTCAACCTACCATTTTGCAGTGTTGATCCAGAAGAAGGAAAAACAACCCTTATATTACTTCATCTTTCACTCAAATAACTAAAAAATAAAACTTTATTTATGAAAAATATAGATGCCTTTAGCGCTTATTTTAAGATATGCAGTCTAAATCCACAAGGTGTATATTACACTGTTTATCTTGATAATAACCTTGGCCATGAGATCACCAACTCATCATGATCTTCAAGAAATGGTTTGAAATGCTGTATTAAATAGAATATAAGGGGATCCTACTGTTAAATCCTCTTCTATGGAAATGATTCTATAATCTAGAAAAATTACATATATTGTCATGGTCTTGATAATGCCTTTTTCCTTCCTGTTATGCACTTCATAAATATTATAGTATAAAACGGTCTCGAGGTCTGCAATTTAACTGTTGTACATCAGTAGATGGAGTTGTGTGGAAGTGGCGGCCTCTTTAAGCTGCATGAGTTTGCTCAGTTTTCAGTAGGTTTTCTGGGTGCTTGTGTAAATTGCAAATCGCTTTGTCAATGCAAACAATTCAGTTTCTGTTTTGCATCTCAGACAATCCAATTTAACTTGTGGGCATAACTGTAAAAATAATTTATTTATATTGTCAACAATATAAAAGGTATGACTATTCATGGAGCTCTGCAGTCCCACAACACAAAGCGCCAAATTATTCTTGGTTTGAAAACCTTGAACTGTAATCTTTGTAGAAGAATGTTACTTTTTTTTTTTTTTTACTAAAAAATAAAAATATGACCAGTTAAAATAATTCCACTTACAAAAGTTTACACCTCTCCATTGTTCTTGTTTTTCCTCTCTACCTTTTACAACACAATGATCCTATTGTTTTCTATCTGAATCCATTTTGAACTGACTTTTTGTTGCTTGACAAGGAAATTTGGCATGCGACACTGTTCTATTTTACTACATCTCTAGGTATCAATTAGGTATCATTTCTCATCTAATATGATTTGCCTCATCTGAATGAGCTATGTACAAAGCCTTATATGGGACACAGAGACCATAAAGCACCATTACAATTTATATACACTGCCTTGATAATGACTTTTTTATATCACATTTCTCCCTACATTTAGCAAGCATGTAGGGAAAGCTCCTTACTAGAGATGAGCGAACCTTGAGCATGCTCGAGTCCATCTGAACCCGAACTTTCGGCATTTGATTAGCGGTGGCTGCTGAAGTTGGATAAAGCCCTAAGGCTATGTGGAAAACATGGATATAGTCATTGGCTGTATCCATGTTTTCCAGACAACCTTAGAGCTTTATCCAAGTTTAGCAGCCACAGCTAATCAAATGCTGATCGTTCGGGTTCGGATGGACTCGAACCCGAACCCGGTTTGCTGATCTCTACTTCTTACTTGTTAAATTTCTCTATAAGGTCTCTAATCAGATGGAGGTCAAAATGATGTCCTTCAGGCCTCTCTGAATGTACAGTATGTTAATATAGTGCAAAAACTGTGAATTAATGTTTTTGTGCTATTCCAATAATGGAATCTTAAAAAAACCCAACACATCTATTTGACAGATACCATATTACCCTATAAGTGATGTGTACCAAATCACCAACTTATACTGTCTGTCACAGGCATCTGTAAAACAGATACTTAATTTTCAATAACTTTTCATGATACATTTGCTAAATGGATGGATTATATTCTACGGATGGTAAATCCTTGAAACAGAGGCCTAACAATACCCTCCATCACAAATAGGCTTCAATAACCTCCATTTAACAAATACACTATGAAAAAGCTCACAAGGTACTGTATCCTTTTACCCATATTCATCTATTGATGACAAATGCCACAGTTAGGCAGCTGTCACAGACTTCATTTTTCATATATGTTGGAAGCATTTCCTGGCATATAACTTCCTCAGGGGTGGGTTGGCCAGGGGCAGATCAGCACCATGGGGGCAGGCAATGCTCCTTACGGTTGCCCCAGTGCTTCTGACAGTCTCACCGGACCATAGAGCAAACTACTGACTGCACCACAACGGCGCCAAGGATGAAGGAAAGAGACATACCTTCCTACACGTTGTCTCCTGTTCAGTAGGGGGCTATAAAAAGGTTAGATTCATCTAGATTCATCAACCTGCTGACAGTTCCCCTTTAACCCCTTCAAGACACAGCCCTTTGATGCCCAAAAGTCCAGGTCAAATTAATGCAATGTTTATTCCCGCCTTCTAATAGCCACAGCACTTTTATTTTTCCACCTACAGGGCCGCTTGAGGTGTCATTTTTTGTGCCATGATCTCTAGTTTTTATCAATATCATATTGATGTAACAGAAAAATGTTGATCACTTTTTATTCTTTTTTTTCTGATATATAATTTAAAAAAATCAGCAATCCTGGTGTGTTTTTTTTATTTTTCGTTTACGCCGTTCACCGTGCGGGAACAATAATGTTATATTTTAATAGATCAGACATTCCGCATGCTACGATTTATATGTTTATTTTTTTATATACTGTATATATTTTTATTTTTAGAATGGGCAATGGGGTATTTTAAACTTTTATTGGGAAGGGGGTTTACAAAGGGGTTTTTAACCCCTAGGCGACCCTGGACATACTTGTACGTCCAGGGCCGCCTCCATGTGTTCAGAGGGGGGCTGTGTACCTGTACTGTATAGTTTGGGAAGTACTGTATACCTGCAGTGTATAGCTGGTAGATGTCCTGTATACCTGTACTGTATAGCTGGGGGTCCTGTATATACCTGTAATATATCGTTGGTGAAGGTGCTGTATACCTGTAATGTATAATTGGTGGAGGTATTTTATACCTGTAGTTTATAGTTTGAGGGTCCTGGATACCTGTAGTGTATAGTTGGTGGAGGTCTTGTATACTTGCAGTATATAGTTCGGGGGTCCTGTATACCTGTAGTGTATAGTTTGGTAGTCCTGTGTACCTGTATGGTTGGTAGAGGTCTTGTATACCTGTAGTGTAAAGTTTGTGGGTCCTGTATACCTGTAGTGTATAGTTTTGGGGTCCTGTATACCTGTAGTATATAGTTGATGGAGGTCCTGTATACCTGTAGTGTATAGTTTTGGATCCTTTAAACCTGTAGTATAGAGTTGGTGGGGGTCCTATATATCTGTAGTATAGAGTTGGTGGAGGTGCTGTATACCTGTAGTATAGAGTTGGTGGAGATCTTATATACCTGAAGTATATAGTTTGGGGGTCCTGTATACCTGTTGTGTATAGTTTGAGGGTCCTGTATACCTGTAGTATATAGTTGGTGGAGGTCCTGTATACCTGTAGTGTATAGTTTGGGATCCTTTAAACCTGTAGTATAGAGTTGGTGGGGGTCCTGTATATCTGTAGTATAGAGTTGGTGGAGGTGCTGTATACCTGTAGTATAGAGTTGGTGGAGATCTTATATACCTGAAGTATATAGTTTGGGGGTCCTGTATACCTGTTGTGTATAGTTTGAGGGTCCTGTATACCTGTAGTAAATAGTTGGTGGAGTTCCTGTATACCTGTAGTGTATAGTTTTGGGGTCCTGTATACCTGTAGTGTATAGTTTGGGGTCCTGTATACCTGTAGTATAGAGTTGGTGGGGGTGCTGTATACCTGTAGTGTATAGTTTGGGGTCCTGTATACCTGTAGTATATAGTTGATGGAGCTCCTGTATACCTGTAGTGTATACTTTTGGGGTCATTTATACCAGTAGTGCATAGTTGGTGGAGGTCCTGTATACCTGTAGTGTATAGTTTTGGGGTCCTGTATACCTGTAGTGTTCTGTAGTACATAGTTCGGGGGTCCTGTATACCTGTACTGTATAGTTTGAGGGTCCTGTATACCTGTAGTATAGAGTTGGTGAAGTTCTGGTATACCTGTAGTGTATAGTTTTGGGTTCTGTATACCTGTAGTATAGAGTTGGTCGGGGTGCTGTATACCTGTAGTGTATAGTTTGGGGTCCTGTATACCTGTCGTATATAGTTGGTGAAGTTCCTGTATACCTGTAGTGAATAGTTTTGGGTCCTGTATACCTGTAGTATAGAGTTGGTGGGGGTGCTGTATACCTGTAGTATATAGTTGGTGGAGGTTCTGTATACCTGTAGTGTATAGTTTGGGGTCCTGTATACCTGTAGTATATAATCGGTGGAGGTCCTGTATACCTGTAGTATAGAGTTGGTGGAGGTCCTGTATACCTGTAGTGTATAGTTTGGGGTCCTGTATACCTGTCGTATATAGATGGTGGGGGTGCTGTATACCTGAAGTATATAGTTGGTGGAGGTTCTGTATACAGAACCTGTAGTGTATAGCTTGGGGTCCTGTATACCTGTAGCATATAGTTGTTGAAGGTCCCGTGCACCTGTAGTGTATAGTTTTGGGGTCCTGTATACCTGTAGTGTCCTGTATACTTGCAGGGTCGTATTTACCTTTAGGCACTCGTGGTCTACCTAGGGCAGCACCTTGCATGAGCGCAGCACCAGGGAGCAGGGGGAAGGAAACAACTTTTACATTTTTTTTTATTTTTCTAGTCTTCCACCTCCTGTTCAGACTTGCTAGAAAATCTAGTCTTTTCGAAGGGGGGTATGGTAGTATTGGTCAGGTCTGGTGTGGCAGTGTTATCCAGTCACGGTATGGTGGTATTGGTCAGGTGTGGTATGGCGGTGTTATCCAGTCACAGTATGGCGGTATTGGTCAGGTCTGGTATGGCGGTGTTATCCATTCACAGTATGGCGGTATTGGTCAGGTCCGGTATGGCGTTGTTATCCAGTCACAGTATGGTGGTATTGGTCAGGTCTGGTATGGCAGTGTTACCCAGTCACAGTATGGCGGTATTGGTCAGGTCTGGTATGGCAGTGCTATCCAGTCACAGTATGGTGGCATTGGTCAGGTCTGGTATGGTAGTGTTATCCAGTCACAGTGTGGCGGTATTGGTCAGGTCTGGTATGGCAGTGTTATCCAGTCACAATGTGGCGGTATTGGTCAGGTCTGGTTTGGCGGTATTGGTCAGGTCTGATATGGTGGTGTTAAATGTGACCTCTGGAGCTATTATCTACCAATCTATCATGATGCTAATTGGTGAGTGAGAATGGGGAGTCCTCAGGTTTATTGCTTAGGGCAGCAGCAGCTGGTAATACTGCCCTGTATACATGTACTGTATAGATGGAGTAGGGGGTCCTGTATACATGTACTGTATAGATGGAGTAGGGGGTCCTGTATACATGTACTGTATAGATGGAGTAGGGGTCCTGTATACATGTACTGTATAGATGGAGTAGGGGGTCTAGTAGTTATTTCTGTGGATGTTGTGAGGCAGCTGCCCTAGCAACCATTGCTCCCTGTGAAAATGAAAGCAGTAATCCTATTGGTTGCTAAGGCTCCCAACTGCCGTTTATTGCTGGGATGAGCTGCAGCTAATTATGTCACCTGTGTGTGCAGTGTGGAGATTTTCCCATTCATCTCTATGGGGCGGTCTTCTGCATCCCCCTCCTCTCCTGTACATCTGGCAAGGACGGTTCAGGCATTTGGAAGTCTATACGGGACAGACGGACAGACAGACAGACTTTCATTTTTATGATATATATATATATATATATATATATATATATATATATCTCAGGAAGGGGCTGGTCCCAGATGGTGACATCACTCAGCTGTAGACAATACAAAATACAAAGGGGAGATTTATCAAACATGGTGTAAAGTGAAACTGACTTAGTTGCCCTTAGCAACCAATCAGCTTCCACCATTCATTTTCCAAAGAGTCTGTGAGGAATGAAAGGTGGAATATGATTGGTTGCTAGGAGCAACTGAGCCAGTTTCGCTTTACACCATGTTTGAGAAATTTCCCCTAATATTTTTAGCATCCTGACTAATGCTGAAGGCAGTACTATTAGTAATAATACTAAATTAGAAAGTTCTATGTCTTGGGGGTGATAGTTTAATATAAATACAATTTTCTGATACCCCTTAAAGTAGATCTCTGACATTATTTGTGTTTCCTTTTCATTACATTCCTTATGCTCTCATAGTTTCCCATCATACACTTCCTCGCTTTCACTCCTTTATATTCTCACTTCTCCCCCACTCAGAATTTTTAGAGATATCCAAAGTGTCATTAGATGACCTTTAGCAAACACTTTGCAAATGTGCAACCATTTGTGAGAGTTTTTATTCCACTAATAGACTAATTCATATAATTTCCATATGGTTGTAATGTGTTCTTTTGCATATGTCACATTCACTCTTAATTCCCCACTATGGATTTAAATATCAAGCTGTAACCAAATGCAGTTTTACTGTTTAATGGACTCTGTGATAACATTTGCATCTGTACAGTGCAAAGTGCATTGATGAAATGTTCGTTCTAACCTGTATTATGAGGTAAGAAAATGTCCATCTAAAGAAATGATTTGCTCAGATCTGAATAAGTGCTACTTGGTAGCTTCTAAGCATGTTGCTTACTTCTGTATCAAATCATTATCCACAATTGTGCAGAAATACAAGTCAATGCTTCCCCTTCAAGAAAATTTCTTTTAATCTGAAGAAGTCCAAAGTTATGTGCTTATTATTATCTTTATATAGCTTTAAATTGTTTAAAGCACAAAATAAGCTAGACAGAGGCTCTGTTCACACAATGGGAGGATAAAATAAAACTTGTCTAATAGCAAAACTATCTGACTTTCCTACAGCAACCACTCAGAGCTTAGTTATCATAGCTTAAAGCGAATATACCATCAGTACATTTGCTTTACGTTCTTCACATGGATAGAATGTCACTGGTGCAGGGAAGCCAGTGCCGTGGTCCTTTGTATGAACCGCAGCCCGGTTCCTGCATACGGCGCCTATCCCCGGGCACCAGACAAGGGTGAAGCACTGGAGGCGGGCCTGTCCGCTCCCAGTGGGGGTATCCGCTGCCCCTCTATGACACAGCTTCATTAGAATCAATGGAGCTGCATCATCCAGTGCTTCACCGCCGGCCGGTTCCTGGGGATAGAACGGCACCTTACATGGGAACCGGGACGCAGTTAAAAAAAAAAAAAAGACTTTGGCACCGACTTTCCCGCGCCGGTGCCATTCGATTCATGTGAAGGACTTTAAGTGAATGTACTGATGGTACATTTGCTTTAATAAACATGTTTGTTGTTTTTTTTTTACATTTCATTCACTTTTTTTCTTTCTTTTTTTTTGGTGTGTATTTGTGTTGTTTCATTTCAGTTACTGAAGTGGGCATTTCTAAGCAAAGCCATGAAGCCACAGGAACTGGAAGATACAGGAAACCAGTGGGTATCCGTGAGCAGTGGCACTGCATTATGGGCACACAGAGACAGGCAAGTATCACTTGATTGTAATTTTTTTCACCACCCCCTGCTCTCCATGTTTTTATACATTTGCCCAGACTACCTCTTTAGGAGGTGATGCTGTATGCATCCCAGATTCTACTGACTATGTTCGATGGGTTGGGCGTTCTGCACTTGGCCCAGCTGCTTAGAGTCCCTGCTCCTGTACACACTTTGAGTGGGCAATCAGGGAACTTCTGATTTCAAAGCAAATCTGACAGATCCCCTGAATCAGACCTGAAACAAATCTCAGAGGATTAAGTCATCTCTATTCATGTTTCGAAAAAAAAGAAAAAAAAAAATACTTATAAAATACTCTTCCTTATAAGAAAAATCTTCTAATAATACTTTGATGACTAATTATATAAGTATTAATACCAAGTATCTATGACTTCAGTTTTATCTTTCCATAAAAAAGTCACTTTGAATTAATGATAGAACTACAAAGAATAAAAAAAATCCAGCCTTTAGAAGTGTGGAGACCCCGTTTCCAATCTCTAATCTCTACCTTTAAGTGTAGACGCACAATTTAGAACCTATGCACAGGGTCATTGCTCCAGAGTGGATAAATCTTACATAAGAACATCACAAACACACCAAAGCTCTCATTGCCAGAAAAGGACAGGGGATTATTTTGCGTATTTTTTTCTTAGAAGTATATTTGTGAGATAAGGCCATTATGAAAGACTGTAAAGCCTACTTGAAAGTTGTGGATATTTCTGGTTTAAGATGCTGCAAAGTAAATGACTGCAATTATTTGAAAAAGATTTTTCTATAAACTCATTAGCATATTGATGTGGACCAGGGTATCATTATTCCACCTACAAATTTTCAACGAATATATTATACAAAACATTTGCATATCATAATTAGCTAATGTTTCTGTGGTCCACAAAGGCCAGTTAGCACACACAATATGATGTGCATGAATTTGGCAGTTTCACTGAATCATATCTCTTGAGGACAAATGGTGCTAGATTGCACTGCATTCATGTAACAATATTAAAAATGACCAGTAAATCATTATTGTATGGGGTGGAAATTGGAAAAATCAAGAAAAACTCTTCACCTATTGAACTTACTTAAGTAGTCTTCTGCAATCTTCTGCAGTAGATCATATATGCATATACTAGTTTATGCTATTAACAAATGGATAGAACAGTGGCTGCAAGTAAGTTGTTATTCAACAGAAAGCCTTCCATGTTTTCTTAATGACGTATTCCCATCTCAACTAATATAGTTATACTTGTAGGGTTCGTCAAGATAAATAGTATTGCAAATACATTCATTCAGCACTGAATTGTAAAGTGTTGCAGAATTGTTGGCGCTATATAAATAATAATTATTTGTTACTATTTTGCAAAATTGACTCCTCCTTCAGATTTATAGCCATGTTTTTTGATCCCCTTGTTGACAACTTGTTGTCTAGGTTACCAACAATTATATATAATTATATATACTTGTATATATATATATATATATATATATATCTTACAGTTTATGTATATATGTAAACTATATATTTCCATATATCTACAGTACTATATTTAAATATTTATATCAGCCTGACCACTGCTTTTAGAGCAGAACGGTCGTCATATGGAAAGAGCGGCATATGTGGAGAAGGAGGCAAGTTTACTAAATAAATTTAAGACACGTATATAAAAATTATATAGATATCGTTTTTACTTTAAGATTTTAAGGGAACTTCTAGATTGCTTCAGGACTAACATAAACCTACTAAAGAATTTAGCACCATTGATTTTAGCCCCATTGATCTGCAAGTTGGTATTAACAATTAATTTCAGTGGACTGCCACTGCATCATCCTTAACATTAATAATTAACTGTTTGCACATTTCAGCCCACGTTAGCTAGATTTGGAATTATTGCCTCCAAACAGGTGAGTATTAATGTGATCCTCATGCTATGAAGTTGTAAAAAAAAAAAACAACAACTGGAAATATAACTGATTTGTGTAGTGCAATTCCATACTATGGCACCCATAGACTGCTATAGGCCGATATACAGAGATACAAATCTTTGATGGTTCCAAATAAACATATATAATAATTATTGGTTACCTTTAACCATACAATGGCACCAATCAGAATATCAGAGTGCATATTGGGTGCATTGTATAGTACTGTAGAGACTCTGCTGCCATAAAGTTTGAACTGCTCTTTCATTGTTTGTTCACTGTTCTTTCCATGGTGTGGGCAGCACAGGAATGGCTTTAGTCTACTCCCTTGTTGATGGTTCACCCATAGGTGTTTTTTGAGTGTTGTGTCTCTTTGCACAACCTTTGAGATGAGAGTCACTTCTATGAATTTACACTGTGATCTACACATCATGTTTTATGTGGGGTTATGTCCACTATGGAGTGCTGTCTTTTATTGTCGTTTTACCATACAGTGTGAGTACCATGTAAATGGACCCTTATTTTGGAATTGCTCTGAAAGGTTACAATTCAATCTGGTTGCGACACATTTTATTTGAATCCAATAACTTGATGTTGATGTGAAGTAGAGAAAAGTTAGTTTGTGTCTAGTCAATTTATTTCTTAATACCTATCTTGGGAAAAGGTTTAAGAATAAAATATCTCACAGTGGATAAGTAAACAGTAGGCAGAACTAATGACAAAGACCTTGCAGGGCTTGTGTATACTGTACAACTGTGCACAGAGAACACTGTGCGCATGTGATGTGATAATTACTGGGCAAATGTGACACTGTAAATGAGTGTAAAAATGAGTCATACCTCACCCAGCTGAGAAATAACCTGAGTTAGGACATGTGCTTGTTTTTGTGTTGACCACATCTCCAGGGTAGGTGCCATCTGTCTAGCTCCAGACAACCCTAGAACATGTTTTCAGTTTTCAGTGCCAGCCAAGTAAGAAAATAAATAGACATGAAGAAGTTTTAGGAAAAGCAAAATCTTTCTTTTAGTTGCACAAAATGTAAGTCTAACATTCTATATATATATATATATATATATATATATATATATATATATATATATATATATACTGTATGTGTATATATATATATATATATTTATATATATATATATATATATATATATATATGTGTGTATATATATATATATATATATATATATATGTGTGTGTATATATATATATATATATATATATATATATATATATATATACACTCACACACTGATCTGTTGTCCATGTTCCATCAACGTAAATTACTGTATTAACATGGATGTGCTGTCCATGGTCCTTCTGTGTGCATTACTCATCTGCTGTCCATGATCCTTCTATGTACTGTACATTACTGTATTACACTGATCTGCTGTGCATAGTCCTTCTATGTGCATTAGTGTATAACGTTGATGTGCTCTCTATGGTCCTTCTATGTACATTACTTTATGACACGGATGTGCTCTCTATGGTCCTAATATGTGCATTACTGTATAACACTGATGTGCTGTCCATAGTCCTTCTATGTGCATTACTGTATAACACTTATCTGCTCTCTATGGCCCTTCTATGTGCAATACTGTATAACACTTATCTGCTCTCTATGGCCCTTCTATGTGCATTACTGTTTAACACTGATTTGCTCTCTATGGCCCTTCTATGTGCATTACTGTATAACACTGATGTGCTGTCCATGGTCCTTCTATGTGCAATACTGTATAACACTGATTTGCTCTCTATGACCCTTCTATGTGCATTACTGTATAACACTGATGTGCTGTCCATGGTCCTTCTATGTGCAATACTGTATAAGGCCATGTGCAGACTTCGTAAGAGACCGGCTTTACCGTCCGTATGATCTTTAGTGCCGCAGAGCTCTGATGCAGGTGCATCCATAGTGTGCACTGACAGGGTTTTCTTTGGCCGCTTTTCAATGAATGTGTATATGCTCCGGTCGGGATTTCGTAGACAGCAAGGTGACGTATATTTTCGTATTAATCACGCCCGTTGTTGCAATCGGCAACAACGGACGTACTTTTACGAAAATATACGTTGTGTAAACATGGCCCAACTATGTATTGTAGAACCCATGGCAAAATGGAATATACAGAGAATGATCACCCAGCAAATACTAGGTACAAAGTGCACAAAACCTTGTAATGCCTGCCAACTAAGGGGGGTTGCTCCTGTGCCACTCGAAGCTAAACTTACAGGGTTTTCTGCAGCCGCTATTCATTAAATGTCAGTTTCTCGCGGGGCCGCTAGGGATCCTGGCCGGAGTGTAAACCATGTGTATACACTCTGGCCCGGGATCCCTTAGACAGCAATGTAAAGTATATTTTCGTATAAATCACGGTCGTTATTGCAATCGGCAACAAACGCCGTAGTTATATGAAAATATACGTAGTGTGAACATAGCCCAACACTCATTTGCTCTCTATGGTCCTTTTATGTACATTACTTTATAACACAGATGTGCTGTCCAAAGTGCTATGCAACAGACACTGTTAAATTGCTGCATTCAGGATGTTCCTGCAGCCGATACCTCTCTATCAGCTGCAACATTGACTTGTGGGCACCATCGGCTGTGTCCGCAAATCAATTAACCATTCCCTTCAATGTAAAGTGCTGCCGCTGTACATTACTATATAACACTGATGTTCTGTCTATGGCCCTTCTATGGGCATTACTGTATAACACTGATGCGCTGTCCATGGTCCTTCTACATTATCTACATAACTGTATAACACTGATCTGTTGTCCATAGTTCTTCAACATAAATTTCTGCATAACACTGATATTCTGTCCATGGCCCTTCTACGGGCATTACTGTATAACACTGATGTGATGTCCATGGAGGTCCTTCAACGTAAATTACTGTATAACACTGATGTGCTGTCTACGGCCCTTCTATGTACATTACTGTATAACAAAAATCTGCCGTCTATGGTCCTTCTATGTGCATTACCGTATAACACTGATGTTCTTTCTATGGCCCTTCTATGTACATAACTGTATAACATTGATGTGCTGTCCATGGTCCCTCTATGTGCATTACTGTATAAAACTGATGTTCTGTCTATGGCCCTTCTATGGGCATAACTGTATGACATTGATGTACTGTCCATGGTCCTTCTACAGTATCTACATAACTGCACAACACTGATGTGCTGTCCATAGTCCTTCTACATTATCTACATAACTGTATAATACTGATCCACTGTCCATGGTTCTTCACATTATCTACATAATTGTATAACACTGATGGGCTGTCCATGGTCCTTCTACAGTGTCTACGGTGTGAAACACTGATGTGCGGTCCATGGTCCTTCTACAGTATCTACATAACTGCACAACACTGATGTGCGGTCCATGGTCCTTCTACAGTGTCTACGGTGTGAAACACTGATGTGCGGTCCATGGTCCTTCTACAGTATCTACATAACTGCACAACACTGATGTGCTGTCCATGGTCCTTCTACATTATCTACATAACTGTATAATACTGATCCACTGTCCATGGTTCTTCACATTATCTACATAATTGTATAACACTGATGGGCTGTCCATGGTCCTTCTACAGTGTCTACGGTGTGAAACACTGATGTGCGGTCCATGGTCCTTCTACAGTATCTACATAACTGCACAACACTGATGTGCGGTCCATGGTCCTTCTACAGTGTCTACGGTGTGAAACACTGATGTGCTGTCCATGGTCCTTCTACAGTGTCTACGGTGTTTAACACTTGTGTAACTTATCTATTTTACAATATGTAATACAGAAATGCCTACGCAGAAATGATAAAATATACAGTAGGTATGTTAACTAACTTACTTAATGCACAATAAGAAGGACTATAGTATACAGTGCCACTGTTGGCTAGAGTATTTGTCAGCAAAATATATACTATTCCTTGTATACAAACCCATTGATTTCTTAAGTTCTAAAACCTTCTAATAGAGAGCAAGATGGTGACTCATAGGAGTCATTGCTATAAAAAACCTGTTAAAATTACCAAATTTTTTAGGCTATGTTCACACTACGTAAAACTACGTCCGTTGTTGCCGATGGCAACAACGGGCGTAGTTTTTGCGGGGTGGAATACTGCCTTAGTTTCAATGCGATCCCGGCCGGAGTGTATACACATCGTATAAGCTCCGGCCGGGAACCCGTGCGGCCCTGAAAATAACTGACATGTCAGGAAACCCTGTCAGTTTCAGTTCACACTATGATGCGAGCAGCTCCGGCCGCTGGCCGCTGGTCTGTCCGGCCGCATAGTGTGCAGGGGGAAGCTCTGATGCGGGCGCGCACTGATGTGCCAGCATCAGAGCTCTGCGGCCGGACAGATCATCTAGCCGATACTTAAGTACCAGCCGCGATAATCCAGGCAGAGACGGGGTCACGGAACGGCCGGTCTGATACGTTGTGTGAACATAGCCTTATAGTAGCACTGTATTTCATAATGTTGAGTAATGTAGAAAATAAATGGATACCTGTCTGTACAAGCTATACTTGCTATAAAGCAGTTGTGTCCAATTTCTTAATCTGTAAAGCATGCTGGAAGTCGTGGCTTCACAGCAATTAGGAATTGCTACTTTACGGTATCTCAAGTTGGTGCGGCATTGTTTTTTTTGTGTTTTTTTTTATTGTGATTTTTGTATTTCTATTCTTCATGTGATAATATATATATATATATATATATATATATATATATATATATATATATATAATGTATATACACACTTATACTGTGTGTGTGTGTGTGTGTGTATCTACCTTAGGTTTTACATAGAGATGCAGGTTTAACCTGCGGAATAATCCTTGCTCAGGGGGTAATGCATAGCAAAATCTGGACCTATAAAGCGTAGAGGTGCCATTTCCAACCTGTCCATGGTGCTAATATTGAGCTGGACACCTATGTTACACCTGTTTTAGAGCCCTTTTTAATCTGTAGAAGTTCTACCACTACACTACTGGCAATTGTTCTTGCTATTATTAGTAGGATTAATAGTACTTTTCATGCAAACATATGTTATGGCAAAAAGATGGTTATGAGGCAGTGATAATACAATGTTTCTGAAGAAAACCTCTGGCAGTATCATGAAAAGATCATTAAGTAGTTGGGTCTCATATTTATATGTTGTGTCAGAATGCATATACATATGGTGGGGCAATAAGCATATCATTAATGATTATGGATTTATAAACAGTATAGATGATCATGTTGTTGTCGCTGGTTGTAAAGGAGCTAGACGTACATGAGATTATCCATTGTTTTATCCACAAGATTTGTATTGTTCTAGAACAATATTTATTCTGGATGTGTGATGGTGTGTTATAAATAGAACAGTGGTATTTAGGGTTATGGTATAATCTATCTCTGCATATATTTGGGCATAAAATTTAAATTGGAAAAGCGAGATTAATATTGAAGTCAAATGTCATAAAGCTTTAGGCTCTAAACCTGTCAAGTGACATACGACTGAGAGGAAAGTCATTTTTTTAATGCCAAAAAAGCTCTTAAAAATAAAACTTGACCCCCTAGATGCCAGTAAAGATTAGTGTCACACAGGGACATGTTGCTTTCTGCTTAAGTTTACACTTGGTTTATGTTACATGCAGTCTGTGGTACATGTTAAAAACGAAGCCCCTTGCTTCTCCTGAGCAGAACTGTGCGGCTCTGTCCCTGCTGTACAGAAGCTGTTAATGACCTGTCACCGGAGCGGCAGCAGATGGAGCAGGAGAACAGTCCTGTTTGAGGGCACTCTCTTCTGCCTCTAAATTATTAATGCATAAGCTGTCAAATCTTCACTGCAAAACTGTCCCAGAACATAACCAGCAGTTATCAGAGCCAGACACGCAGTATACATGAAAAGTAACAGCCAAGAGGACAGTGTGAGGGCCACATGCATTTAACTATGCACCTAACTAACTATGCAACTACAATGGCAGAGATTATGACCTGACTTTTAAAAAGGAATACCCCTGTGAGGTCTCATGCACACATTGCACACATGGTCTGTATATATGGATGGTGTGCAACAGAACGAATCAGAACTGCCGGCATCATGTATTATTATGATGCCGGGAGCTCCAAAAGTTTAAATATTCGTGCTACTGGACTGACAAAGTTGTCCGGCTAGCAATCATAATTAGGCTATGTTCACACTACGTATATTTCCGGCAGTAGTGCGAACCGCAAATATACGCCTACGGCCGGATCGTATACGGCGCCGTGAAAAATGAACAAGACCATTGTTTGCGGCCGGAACTGTTCCAACTCATGGCCGTGGATTTCAATGCGGTCCCGTACGGAGTACTTATTTCAGCCAAATTGAACTTGATTTTTAGATCCAAAAGGTTCTGTGTGTTTTATTGGGCTGGGCGAAGATTTCCAAGTAAATGACCTGTTTTAGATCGCTTTGAAACAAGCTAGGAAGCATAACTGTACTACGGGCATATGTTCGCGGTTCGCCCGCATGTTCACAATCCGGCCGCATGTCTATTTTTCCCACGGCCGTAGTTTCAGCCGCACATGAACTACGGCCGGACATATACGTAGTGTGAACATAGCCTTAGATAATGCACGACCAAAGGACTTTTCCATCCTTAAGGCTTGAATGAAGAAAAACTGGAAAAAGTCAGCATCTACATATACAAATCCATTTATTGAAATTCCATAAAAGAAAATGTCCAAAGAGAAAGAAAATTTACAAAGCATGCAAAAACACACGATCCGACATCATGAATAAGTATCTGTGAATCAGGGCAAGCCAGCCAGAAAATCGTTTGTTTTTGCATGTTTTGTAAATTTTTGGTCTCTTGGGAAATTTTCTATGGATTTTATATAATTTCAATAAATGGATTGCTATATGGAGATGCTGACTTTTTCCAGTTTTTCTTCATTCAAGTCTTAAGGATGGAAAAGTCCTGTGGTCGTGCATTATTTAGTTATCTAGATGGGCTGATAGCCTTTGTTTACTAGTCATGCGGCTGTGTCAGTACAGCAGTGCAAAGATTTAAACAGTTTCAGAGCCAAGGCTGAATCCTGAAATTCCAGGCGGTACCCGGGCTGTCTCCTCCTTCCCCATGGACCAGAAAGGCATCGGGAATCAAATGCAGAAGGTTCGATAATGTTCGAGTTCGATCGAACCTGCAAAATCCCGATGTTCGATCATCTCTAGTGGTTGGCTGTAATACAGTAAGGCCCTCAGTGGAAGGTTAATATTCTATATAGATTTTATGAGTGAATTCACTATCCTTAAAGAGACTCTGTAAGCAGGTTCATGCCGTCCTATATAAGGGTGGCATAAACTAGTGACAGAGAAGCTCAACAGAATGATGTATCACTTACATTGTCCTGTGCAGCTCATTCAGAGATCTCCTTCTGTATAACATGGGCAATAAGTAGTCCTCTCCATTATGTGCATGAGTCCAGTAGTCATTGATATTCATAAGCACCAGAAGACTCTGGCCACCAGCTGCTGATTGGCAGTTATCTATCCATGCTGTAAATAGGCAGTCAACTGTCAATCAGCAGCTGGAGGGCGGGGTGTGTGGAGCATGAAGAATCCCATTCTCCTGCATATAAGGAGAATGGCTGAACAGAATGATGTAAGTAATAGACCGATCTGTTTAGCATTTCTGTCAGCAGCACTGTACACAATACTTATTTTCGTAAGTCACTTTAATTTTGAATTTCTCCCTGCTTCACACTGTTGTAACTCAGCATTGGGAGCTAGAGCTTACCACCCGATCTCCACAACATCTCACTCCTAGAGAAGAAGCAGAGTTGACACCCTAGGTCATACACAGTAGTATCAGTGAGGTACACAAGGCAGAAGCAAGATGAGGAAACAGGCAAAGGCGGAGTCACCTTAAATAGATGAAGCCAGGCAGGGATTGGTGGGGGACACACTGGCCCAATACCAGAACAGGAATTGCAAACAAGTAGTGTGACCAGCAGTGTAATGCCACAGCAGACAGAGGAAAAATGGAGAAGAGAACGTGTCCCAGAAGGACACACTGGATGTTAGTTGATGCCAACCACTGACGTTGCAAGTTCTATAAAGACAGAGTGGTAAGATATGTCTATTTTGCAGAGTTACAAGCAGCAGGGAGAACCGATGCCCATTACAGGTATTCTTCCACCAAATTATAAATAAAATTACTATTGTGCACAGTGCTGCACTATAGTCATTTTTCATAAAGGTGCCCACAACATTAGAGGTGCACTTAATATGTTTCTGTCATTATAAAAATCTTAATGTAGTGTCCCAGTACAGGGGTCAATAAACTTGTTTACAGCCAGTCAGAAAGTAACTCTGTCAGGTGTCACACCAAGAGCGGGGAGCTGTTATTTTTCACTCCAGGCAGTAGGTGTCTCACTTTCCCCCAAACACAGCTACAGTGGTAAGGTTAGCTGTGTGTTGTGCTTAGCCAATCACAGGTGCAAGACACTTATACTCTTGCTTTCTCTACTCTTCTCCCTTCCTGTCACAAAACCCTATAAAGGTCAAGGTAACATCCTGGTCCAGGGTGTTTAGTGAGTTCAGTTTCAGTCAGGAGAGAGGACCTGTTTCTCTTAAGAGGGACTAAGACCACCAGTATGTAGTGCTGAGCCCTTAGAAGTAATGCCACTCATGGTCACAGTGACAAAACCAACCTCAAACACCAGAAGCCCACCTGCAGCCTTAATACCAGTGAGCAGCAACCTGGGCCATGCCATTAATCTTTGATAAGTTGAGGTCTAAGGGTTCAGGCCCCTACCAATGTCTCAATATAACTGGAAGAAGTACTTCTCTCTCTGGCTCCATATGACCTCCATCTCGCTGTATAAGCTTTATTATACAGAAAGTCTATGTAGACCATCTCTGGCAGTGAAATAGATATTACATGTAGCTGGTGAAAAAAGTGCTCATCTGCATACTTCTCCCGATCCTATCCAATGATGAATGGTGGTATGAACACTCAGACCGTTCAAAGATTTTGAAATGTTTCTGATACATAGCAAAAGTTTTTTTTTTATAATGACATGGACACCTTAACCTCCCTCAGATTTTGAAGCATGTATACATTAGCATACTATTTACATTATGAAGTAAAATAATATAAATAATAAATAAAAAATTAGCGAAAATCATTACAATTTAAAAGTTTTTCAACTCACAAGCTTATTTTATTATTGACAAAGTGCCAATAGTTGGTAAACTCTACTAAAGATCATTTTAGTTACAGTAATATGCATACATTACTACAGGCAAATAAAAAGCAAACATTGAAAATGGATCTTCAGTATAAATTTATATAGTCATGTAACTATGTAAATTTTGCTTTTTATTTTCTTTTTCTATGATGTGTTGATGATACTGTTAGGCTTACTAACTTAAGTCTTAAAAATAACCTTTCTAAATCAATGGGCTCTGTGGGCTTATTATCAGAAACCTCTAGCTTGTAAAGTTTCCCTATAACATTATATTAGGCTGATAAGCTCTACCCTAGTATTATAAACCTGTTCCAGGCTTGATCTTAAAGGCTATGAAAACTTTTCTAGTAATTTTTTAAAATGATTAATTTGTTTCCTGAATGCACAATGAAGCAAGTATGTAAATAGTCTTTATTAGGCTACAAACCCACTTGCCGGATCTGCAGCGAGTCCCCTTGCTGCGTATTTGCAGTGAGACTCGCTGCGGATCCCGGCCCTATACTTTCAATGGCAGACAAACACGCAGCAGGGATGTACATCCCTGCTGCGAGTTTGTCCGCAACCGGCCCGGTTAACCCCCCCGGCCGCCGGAGCTGATAATTTACCTGATCTTGGCTCCGGCTTGCTTAAGCGGTTCCCGGTGTCTTCAGTAAGCCGGAGCGGGGACCAGGTGAAGTTTATGCGCCAGCCGCCCGCCCGCAGCAGGGGGGTTGTTCGGGAGGCCGGGAGGTGTTAAAAGGGCTGCGGCGGGCGGTTGGCTGGAGCATAAACTTCACCTGGTCCCTGCTCCGGCTTGCTTCGCCGGAGTGTCTTCAGCAAGCCGGGATCAGAAAAAGTATTCAGCAAGTTGGGATCAGAAAAAGTATCAGCTCCGGTAGCCGGGGGGTTAACGGGGTGGGCTGCGGACAAACAGGGATGTACATCCCTGCTGCGTGTTTGTCTGCCATTGAAAGTATAGGGCTGGGATCCGCAGCAAGTCTCGCTGCAATTACGCAGCGAGGGGACTCGCTGCAGATCCGGCAAGTGGGTTTGTAGCCTTAGGCTATGTTTACACGTCAAAAAAAGAGAAAATGTGTCCGCCTTTTCAATTTAAAAAGATGCCCCTAATTGTCGTGATATAATTGACTTCAATGTAATGCATTGAAGTCAATGGAATGACGGATGTCCAATGCACACAGTGTATTAAATTATGGACGTTGTGTGCGTGGACATCATAATAACAAACATGACAATTATTTTCAGATGTCTTTTGCAAACAGTGGACATAGTTTTTTAGCTGATCGCACAGTTTTTCTTTTTTCACCGTCCTTTCACCGTTTTTACTATTAAGTACAATGGACTTTTCAATTAAAGACACACCCAAAGGAATCTCCACCAAATTGCAATGTATCTGTGACATAATTTGACCTACTTGCAGTTTTTAAAATACGCACCACGGATCAGTTCAAAATTATGTTTGCACTTAAAGTCGTTGCCCAGAAAAATGCCATACTTAGCCATGCTGTCGGGGCTTTGGGGGACATGTATAGGGGCCAGAAATGTATACTTACCTATCCACTACCCCGCTGCTTCCAGTTCCCAGACTGCCCGCTCTGCACCACTGTCAGCATTGACATCCTGTTTCCATAGGAAATGTCCCACTCAGACCTAGAAGTGTCCGGAACTGGGGGAACGGAGCTGCGGGATATTAGCCCCATTGCTGGAGTGAGGAAGGTGAGAGCATGTTACTTCTTTCATCCTCCCCTTCCCCAGTGCTCTGCTAAAAATCACCCTAGCCCAGAGTTTTCCTTTAACTTTTTCTAATCATATTATTAACTATGCATGCTTACTAGGAGACAAAGCTCTTTGGTATGTAACAATTCATTCAGTATAATGTCACTGTGTGTTTACAGATGTTTTGTGCTGTGTGACAGGAGAGCTGACCATACAGTGCAAGCACCCTAATGCTGCGTTTACACGTAACGACTATCGTACGAATTTGCGCGATAGCGATCAAATTCGAACGATAATCGTACGTGTAAATGTAGCAAACGATCAAACGACGAATGAGAAATCCGACTACGGGTGCGCGATCGCAAAACGATTTTCCGTACGATGTATTGTACCGTCTAAACGCTGATCGTTATGAAAAAAAAAAATCATTACTCCGACATCGTTAATCGTACGATCGGGCCAATTATCGTTTCATGTAAACGCAGCATTAGGATTTTCTGCTACTGAATGTTGATGTGCAGCAGCTGTACACTAATGCAGTGAAGACTTGTGCCACTCTGTGCATGCTCAGGGATGGCTGTCAATCAATACCAAGTCATGTATGTGAGTGCACAAAGGACTGGGAGTTCCTGTGTTTGGTCTCTTTTTTTCTAACAGAGAAAAAAAAAAAATATCGGCATGGTGGGAGCATGGACCGCAGTTTCACAGGAAGGGAGACACCAAGTGGCCATATGTTTAATGCTGATTAAAACAAAGAAAATATTTAAAAAAATAAAGAGATTATCTTTTAAAACTGCTTGCACAACTCCTGTTTATTTAACCCTTAGAGGACCAGGCCAATTAGCATTTTTGCACTTCCGTTTTTTCCTCCTTGTGCTTAAAAGGCCATAGCCCTTGCATTTTTTTGCTCTATTCCCATGCTTATAGCGCTTTTATCCTTCGGTCTATGGGGTTTTGTGAGGTGTCATTTTTTGCGCCATGATGTGTTCTTTCAATCGCTACCTTGACTTTTTGTTTGCTTTTTATTACAATTTTTCTGGATTTAATGTGACCAAAAATGGGAAATTTTGCACTTTGGGATTTTTTTGCGCTTACGCCGTTTACCGTGCGAGATCAGAAATGTGATAAATAACAAACATGTTTATTTATTTATTTTAATTCATGATATGGGAAAAGGGGTTGATTCTGACATTTATTAGGGGAGGGAGCTTTTTATTAATAAAAACGTTTTTTTTTTTTTTTACACATATACTAGAAGCCCCCCTGGGGGACTTCTAGTATATGCACACTGATCTCTCATTGAGATCTATGCAGTATAGTTATACTGCATAGATCAATGAGAGAGGGACTGGATTGCCGAGGCATTATGCATTATGGCGCAGACCCCGGCCAGTGCCGGATGGAAGGATCGCCCCTCTGTGATTATGTTGCGGGAGGGGCGGTGATCCACCCCACTAGACACCAGGGAATAGGCTGCAATCAGTTTTGAAAACTTGATTAGCGGGAATGGCGATCGGACCGTGCCTGCTATTACCCACGGCCTCGGGCTACATGCCACACCTGGGACCGCGGCAGTGCTTTGAAGTTACCTAAGCGACCCTGGGACGTACAGGTACGCCCAGGGTCGCCCAGGGGTTAAAAAAAATAGTGACTCTGCCTCTTAAAAGCGGAGCAATCGAGAAAGAAACTGGATTATGGAAACCATATGTTCATTGCATGCATTGTCAACTTTACAGATTTCTTTTTGTTGCACTTTCTACTATTTCATTTTCATACCATACAGCAAAAAGGGAACAGCCATTGTGCTACAACAAAACCTCGATCAATTGCCCCTCACACAAAAAACAATATGTGTCAAGTTACTACTTAGAACATGCTGTCATCAGTGCAGCAATGCATCATGATCCTTCATCATCACAAAGCAATGTAACAAAATGTTCAATGACAAGGAAAGAGTTTCCAAAGAAATATATTGCTTGCCATGACTCACACTGCAGGTGGTACCTTGTTGATAAAACCTACTGCCACCAGATCATGCAATGAAAGTTATTACCGGCAAGTCTGCACAGAATTAACAAAACACTTGATTGCCGCCAGCTTTAGTAATAGATTAAAATCATTAAAGAGGTTGTCTGACTGATTCATTTTTATTATTTGGGATCAGGCTTGGAAAAGAAGCTTTACTCACCTCATTAGTCCCTTGCCACTACTATTGTTATGATCACTGGATGATCTCCCCTTTGCAGTCCTGCCCCAGCATGTTTATTTAGCCAGTCACTGGCAGCAGAAATGACTAGGTAGTTGGCTTAGTATTTATCTTCAGCCATTTCTTATGTGTTAGACAGGGCTGGGAAGTAGAAATCAAGAGGGACTTGGTGATCACTGGAATAGCAAGGGAATCAGTGAGCTGCGGAAAGCCCCTTTTACACAGGTTGATTATCGGCAATGAGGGTTGCTGGAAAAGCTTCTTCAGCTGATAATTGTCCCATGTAAAAGTGTCAGCAATCACATCTTTTGTGCCAGGCTAAAATATATCGATATATGCAGCGCCTCTCCCTGTGTAAACAGGGGATATATGACCGATAGCAATGTATTTAAATGGCCGCACAAACAATACGGCCATCAGTCATAAAAACTAGCAGGGTTAATCGTGCCGTCTGAAGGCACTGCAAACAAAAGCTAATCTTGCTGACCAGCACTCACTTGCGTCCTTGAAGAGCTTATATTGGGCCGTATAAAAAGACCCTAAGGCTTTTTTTATTCAACCAGACATGACCTGAGCCTATAATGTAATAGGGCTTCTTGTCTGGATTTTGGGCATACCTTTTTTTCCTCTCTATAGTCCTTTCTAGCTTCATTAAAAGACATATCTTGCCATGGGCTTAGGCTGGGTTCACACTACGTTTTTGCAATCCGCTTTTTGCAAAAAAACGGATGAAAAACGGATAGAAAAAAAAGGATGCGTGTGTGTGCATCCGGTATTCCATTCACTTTCATTATAAAATAAACGGATCAAAACGGATCCGTTTTTTTTTAGCGGACACAAAAATGAGGTCGACCACATTTTTGTGTCCGCTAAAAAAAAACGGATCCTTTTTTTTTTAATAATGGAAGTTAATGGAAAAACGGATCAAAACGGATGCACACACTTGCATCCGTTTTTTCTATCCATTTTTCAGTCGTTTTTTGCAAAAAAAGGATTGCAAAAACATAGTGTGAACCTAGCCTTATTTTTTCTCCTGTTTAGCTCCTTACAGGTTTGCATTAAGTGGATCTATCTATCTATCTGTCTGTCTGTCTGTCTGTCTATCTATCTATCAATCATGGAAATGGCAGATTTTGTTACCATGCCCTATTCCCCTAACATCAAGGGTATGGGTGTACAGTGCACTTTATTGCTAAATGTGTGCAACATCCTTAATAGGAATGAAAGTCTGAGGGTTCCAAAACTGAGGGACCAGTTTTCTATATGAAACAATCCTGTATTCTAGCTGATCCCACCCCTCCTCCAGGAGGTAACCATAATGCTGGATATCACAGCAGCTTCATTTAGCCATCAAAGTGTTTAGAGAGCGATCACCTTACTGGGGGATTATACTTGGCAGAAGAAGTTGCAGATGGTTGCTGTCTCCGTTACTCTCTTGTGCTTTGTCACTGGTTTAAGACTGTGCCTTACAACTTTCGAAGACTTAAACCTGGATATGGTTAATTCCTGTGGCCATGTCAAGTAAACACATTGTTGTCAGAAAAAATCCCTCTGGCGCCAGACAAAACCAAAACTGGTGGGCAATGATCTGGGATACCCTTCCGCCTCCCAACTTCACATTCATAATACCATTATATATATAGCTTTCAAAAATGTACCTCTCTCTATATTAAGATATTGAAATTATTTTCAATGTGTTTCCCTGAGAAGCCTAGCATAACAGTAAATGTCCGAAGCACTGCCAATCTCTCTGCATCTGAACTCGTAGTCCATTGTAGTGAATGACTTCTTGTTAAGTGAAGTAAACTTAATTGTTTATATGATCCCATATTTGTGAACTGACAACAGGTTAACCATGTGGTAATGAACCACGGTCAGGCGAATCATTCTTGAAGGCTGTGGCCTATTAAAGCAAACTTGTTAACAGGGCAGTGAGGTGAACTATGTACAAGATCAGAGCTATCTCCTGGCCGCATGGCTAACCCTATGTTCATTAACAAGAAAGTGATCCTACTTTGTCCTCTTAAGATTAAAGAGCTCAGTGTCTTCCTGTAGCCCTCACGAAAAAAGTGCACAGCTGTTAAATGAATTGGTAATTGGTTACTTTATGGAGAACCGGGGAAAAGGATTAAATTGGATGAAAATGCTGTTGTTACCAGATTATTTTATGAGCATATAAAGATAAATGTTGACACAAAAATATAATTGAGATCTGCCACTTATTCTTTTCCTTCATCCACTGGTAAGCTGCAAATTTCTTCCTTATAACTAAAGGCATTGTGCTAGAGCTGCAGATTTTAATGAATTGCCCCAATGGGACTTCTTGAAGCTGTGTCAGGCATTCTACAAAACCATTGTTTAACCAGTTGGTGTCAGCTTCTTGCTTTCGCAACGAAACAGTTAACCTTTCCGTTGTCGAGAAGGCCCTTGGCAAATTTGTCACACAATGCTAGAGGCTTTTCTGCCTCTGATTAGGCCGAAGGATGTGAGCTGTGAGAGTAAGGAACAGTAGGGGGCCTATGGAAGGAATAAGCAAGCCTGAAATACAAGTCAGGTAATTACAGAACTACTGTATATGCCGGCTAAGGAAAGTAAGTAAACAAGTATAATCTTTGGTTCTGTCTGTGATGATGTAGACATGTCATCTTTTTTCACCCTGTTTTTGTGATATCTACATGTCTGGTGAGGTTTTCATGGTTAGCAGCAGCTATACAAAAGAGGCGAAATACACAAAGAGAATCGTATAGCCTCTTGTACAGATTGTAGATAAAAGTAACTGAACAATCAAGAGCATTCCAGAGCGTTTGGCCTCCCAACCCCAGGAGCACTATGCCCATGTGGTCACAAAGGGGTACATTTATTAAGTCTGGCGCACTGCCTCTATATAAATCTTGTGCTCACCAGAGTGTGTGCCAGGAAACCTACACCGGCTTATAATTTTTCGCCGCGAAAAATGATAAATGAAGCGGACACAGAGTCTGCGCCCCCGTTCCGCCCCCTTCACACCCCCTCCCCGCCCCCTTGATGCACCACCCCTTGTCCCCCAAAGATTCCATACGGCCATAGGCACTTTGTGTGGGGTATTGTTTACAAGAGGCAATGCTTCATAGGGAGAATACCTCGATAGAACATGCATCTGATAGAACATGGAACTACTGTATTTACTTTCATATAGAATAAGTGAGCAGAAAATTGCATCTGATTGCTTCTTTCTGACCTCTGGAGCATTCAGAAGTTCAATATATACCTAAAGACATCAGGGATGTTGTACTCAGACAATGTATAATAATTGTCATATGCTCTGTAAAATAAAAAAATGAATATTGAATGTAAGTCCTTTGTTGTTTTGATTGGCCAAATTGTACCAAATGATTTTCAGTCTTTTTTAGCTAAATGTAGGAAAGTGGAATGACACCCAATATGAAGGTATGAGTAGTACAACTGTAAAGCAAGGCAGTGATAAATATTCATTATATAAGTTCTTAGACAGTTATGAAAGATAGGTGACAACCTCTTGATTCCTTAATAAGACAAAAACTTTCTAGTGGCAGCGAATGGCCCTAAGGCCATGTCCACACACTGTATTTTTACAATAAACAATGTCCGTTATTGCAAGTTGCAACAAAGGCCACTGTTTGTTGACAGTGTGCGATTACATTGCAGTGTATAGAACACTGGCCGTAGTGTTTACACTAGGCATACACTACGGAGAGTGTTATATGTGGCCACACAGAAAAACTGACATTTCCCTTTTGTGCGGCCACTATTCAGTAAACTGCTACCATACAAAAAACAGACTGTGCACACAATGCAAAGTATAGCTCCTGGCCTGGCTTTATATTGTGCTATATGGCTAATTGAAGTGCGGGAACACCCAAATGTGCCCTCATTCCAATTGAATTGAAGTGATGTTCAACCGGCCAATACTGCAGTTTCGGCCAGGTGAACATCTGAGACATTGTGTCAAACAAGGATCAGTGTTCATGCCATGTGTGAACATGGCCCAAGTGTAGTGTGTACATAACAGAAATAATTATGTCAGATTGTTTACATTTTCTAATCTGGATTAACCAGACACTTATAGATGAATTTTCCTTCATATCCTAAGGTTCCTCAGTTATTTTTTATATATTCGCCAGCAGCAATGCTGTAATGTACATGAGATGTCAAAGCATTAACAAAGAGTGACCTTGTCATATATATTTAAATTTCTAATTTTTGATCAAACTTATGAAATAACAGAGGAGTATCCAAGAATATCTATTGTACAGCCTAAACTTCTAACATACAACTTCCTGTGGACATATGGCCACTTTCGTCATTTTCCCATCTGTGAATATATGATAGTGCCAGTATCTCTAAAATAAAATGTGTGTAAATATGTGTCATTTATTTGCTTCCATCAGCATAGCATAAGTATAGGCAAACTAACAACTTTATGAACAATTAAATATAGCCCTTTTTATTTATTTGCAGGACCTAACTGCATCATATGCTACTTTGGTCCTAGATTTATTAACTCTGTGAACCATATAAGCACTGTGCCACTGCAGTGTCCCGATACATGTTTTTCAGCTTCTACGAATGTATAAGGTTGTATAAATTTATAAGGTTTTTGAGTGGCTGAGGAATTCTTTTGTTAGCAGTCTATAATGTGTTTATGTATCATATATTTTTGTATAAGCTGCTTGTCACACTGCTACACACTGCTTAACAGCATACACCAAGGGGTATTGTCAGTGCAAGGCTTAACATTTCTACTGTGTCTTTGTCAAACCCAGTCACATGTATGGAAGTAAGATCATTTGGTCACATGATGCTTCTAAACCAATGAAAACAGTACCCAGTCCAGACCCTGATAACCTAGAAAGGGATGGACCTGTGTATGTCTATTAGTTTTTTATAGTCAGACTATCCAGTGAACTATTTAGCTTTTTCTTTACGACCGTAAGTCAAGTCAAGTATTCCAAACCCAACGTTAAGTCAAGTATTACCATTTTCCAGTTCACACTGCAAGGATATTTTCTAGGTTTTTTTACTGTCTTCATCAAGTCCAAGGTTGGAGGAACTGCTCAAGGGTCCCTTGGCATTGCCCTTTTTGTCATTAGGCCTTTTGGTTATAGATGGTGCTGATCTGCTCCCACACCATTGATCGTGCTACATTAATCCAGGTGTCGTGTGACAGGTCTGCAGAATAGTCTAACTGGACTGAATTTCCCTTAAGTAGATCAATAACTCATCTCAACCAAGCTTAATATTAATTCACGCTCGGTTCATTACAAAATCAAATTTTTTGCAATGTTTGTAACAAATTCGTAAAGATGCCAGCTGCACAATTTATTATACATGAAAAACAAAAAAAGAGCCTATGCTTACCTGTCTGCACTTCCCAGGTGTCCCCTTAATGGGTCTCCAGTGTCCCCCTCCAGTTTTTTTTGTGTATACTTTCTTATCACAGAATGTTTTCATTTTAGTGTTGCTGTTTTTCTTCTCCAAAAGCAACACTGAAATAAAGACATGTTGTTTTAGTGTGGTTCTTTTAAAGTTTAGTTTGGACTTTGCTTAAAAGCTCTGCTAACCTGCTGAACCAAAACTTTTAAAAGTTTGCTCACCTCTAATTGCTACAGGTGTTTCATAAAGTCACATTATTCATAGATTTAGAGTAGCTGTGCTATTTCACCCATTAAAATAGTGCATCTTTGCATTTGCGCCATTTTAAGGTGTAATTTGAGCCATTCGCAAGTGTTGTCTACGCTGGAGTTGCTTTGCGCCATTTTGTGCCTTTTTCCATTTAAAAAAAAAATAGCATTTGTCAAATTAGCTGTAGCACAGAAAACATACAGTATGTATCTATAGATTTATTCTGAGCACAGACGTGAGTGATGTAAACTTTAAAAAAGTCAAACATTTTTGTGCAATTAAGCAATTGTGCAAAAAATTGATACTTTTAATGTCAAAGGTAAGGATGAGTGAACTGAACCGTTACAAACCAGTTTCGTTACAAACTTTGTACTTTTGTCACAGAATAGACCAGGATACAAGGGATCATTCCTCCTATAATCCCTTGTATCCTGTTTTTCTGTGAATATCAAGATGTGTGATGTCACCCCTGTTAGAGTGAGACCTTAAATAAGTCTCCTCAGATATACCTGGGTGCTGCCTAATCAAAAATGTAATGTGACAGCTGTCTGTGAGTATTAACCAAGACACATGAAAGCAACTTCAGTGTTAAAGCTTATCGAATTTGTTAAGGGAAAATCAGTTCATATCTTTACAATCAGGTTCAAAAAATAGAAGAACCCCATGTAGCCGCAAAAACAAAAAGTTTAAAAAAGTCAACAAAAAAAGTCCCATCACTGTCTGAGAAACAAAAAAAGTCCAAAAAAAGTCCCATCACTGTCTGAGAAACAAAAAAAGTCCAAAAAAGTCCCATTACTGTTCCAGAAACAAAAAAAAGTCCAAAAAAACTCCCATCACTGTTCCAGAAACAAAAAAAGTCCCATCGTCTTTCCCATCACTGCACAGTTGTGTAGAAAAATGTTGGCGACTCATTGGTATTCTTGGTGTCCAAGACCGTGCACCCCAGTGCTGATGTCTGGTCCTTTAATTATGGGCAAGGGCAGTACATGTCTGTTACTGTCCATTGGGTCAACATTCCCCCAGAAGACCACCAGAAAGTTAGCCCACTCTTGCCACTGTCACCTCCCCGGTGCTTTAGGGGGCCAGTTCTGCAAAAGTTCTGCCTCCACCAGCTTGCAACCATCCACAGCTTAGACCGCAGTCCAACCTGCCCCGGTGTCTTACCAACAATGTCAGGCCCGGCGCTCTTCCGGCTGTCCTCCATTTTGTGAGCCTGGGTGAACGAAGCCACAGTATATAAATATATATATATATATATATATATATATATATATATATATATATATGAATGGCTGAGCCAAGGTCAACTAACGGTGGGAAGTGTAATCACTTACACCTTGGCTAATTTTTTTTCACTATTTTTGCACTTTTTTCATTGTAATAGCAACTGCAACTAAACAAAACTATACCCTATCACACTCCCACTATTGTAGCTGCAATTATTCAGCCGTTATAGCAAGGTTCGTTTTAGGTTCGGTTCGTACGAATCCGAAGTTCACGAAAGTTCGCCGAACTTTTCAAAACTTCGCTCATCCCTAGTCAAAAGACATACATAAAACAATGATAAATTCCCCCTGTATGTTCAATGGATTTTTTTTCTGTACTGTAAGGTTTGAAGTTGTTTCACAGAATTCTAATGTGATAAGTCATCTGTCTGAATTTTGTACTACTGAAACAGTTAATTGAAAAGGAGTGTGTGGTACACTAGGGATTGCGCTAGCATTACCAATCTGCCACATGATATATACAATGCACTACTGCACCCAGATAGTACTACACTACACACTACCTGTTGCAGCTCCTGTGCTCACCCCACCACTATATTTTCCCTTTAAGCACATGTCTAAATGATAAATTT
The DNA here is from genome assembly GCF_027789765.1 of Dendropsophus ebraccatus. Classification (NCBI taxonomy): domain Eukaryota; kingdom Metazoa; phylum Chordata; class Amphibia; order Anura; family Hylidae; genus Dendropsophus; species Dendropsophus ebraccatus. The sequence goes on from NC_091454.1 coordinate 71,356,341, forward strand.
GATGGAAGCTAAAAACGAAATTGTGAACCTGCCATTGTTTTCTGCCAATTTTGTAAAATCTTTAAGAATAAATTTGTGGTTTAGATGGGGATTCAATGTTGACTGAAGTGACTTAAAGAAGAAAATGTCAGTAAACCATGGGTATCATGAAAAACTGGCAGGCATCCTCATTATAGTGATACATAATTGATTCTGAACCCTTTCAGCATGATCATAGCTATAATTTTGACTGGGAACAGGCCTCTGCGTCATTGGGGCCATACCTTATCGATATATCTTTCCCTATTCACAAGTAGGGAGAGATCTGTAAATTAGGATTGGCATCTGCCCTGATGACTCTGAGCCCTGTTCCTTGCCAAACTTACAGCTATGATCATTCGAAAATAGTAAAACCACTCAACAGTGCAGTCAGTCATATATCACAATACAGATGGAGCTTATTAATCTTTCATGATACCCATGGATTGGGCAGCATGAAAGTAGTGACAGGTTCCCTTTAACATACAATGTATTTTGAAAAGAGATACTATTTTATAAGTGAACCTGTCAGAAAGTACTATATGATAGCTGAACAGCCCTTAAGAAAACTGAAGAAAAATGTGTTTCTTAGCACTAGCAAGCATGTAGGGTGGTCCCCTACACCTAATGGTTGACAGCTTCCCTGTCTTAGCATGTATGCAGGGAAGACATTGAATAACCATATGTGCGCTGCTCTTCAGATATACTAATATGAGTGTCTTTTAAGCTATGACATGCTTCTTTTTGATGGGGAAGGATGATAGGCTTGACAGTGTTGCCTAAAACTCCATGTTTCACTTTAAAAAAAGTCAACATTCCCAGATGCAAAAGAAATGGCGAGTTTGTAATATACTACTGCTTTATTGTATATCAATGAATAGCTGGACTAAAATTCTTTTATGTAGCATTCGTCGGCAACATCAAGGCTTTTTTCACAGCACTAAGAAAATGAAAATGTGCAAGATTTTACCTCTGTAGTGATTATCAGAGAGTTTCTACTGCTCTGCGGCTACAGGCATACATATGAAAGCACGTGCCTGAAGAGTGGGGGAGATAGGACAAGGCAACGTAGTGTCTCTGTGACATTCTGCTGGTGTAAGGCGACAAAAAGGAGGGAGATGATTAACCCCTTCCTCTTCTGTGCCATACATACATGGTGTCATAGAAAGGTGCTCAGTGCTGTACATGTATGCCATTGGCATTCGGTGGATCTGTAGTCATTCTCACCAGTTTACCAGAGATGCTGCATCAATGAGGTTAACAGGATGAGGGCATCCCCACACCCTGTGAAGCTTGATTGTGGGTGTTCGATAGTTACCATGGAATCCGTAAGATAAATCATAGACTTATGCCATAGGCAGGGTCCCACAGGTTGTCAGTGAGAAACTGACAGGTATAGTACAAACAGTCCTGCTGTGCACTATACTAGTGATCTGATGATTGCTGCTTCAAGTACCCTGAGGTTAAATGCACACTACGGAATCCCGACAGAAAACCCGATGCAGATTGCGCACCTTGCAACCACTCGCGGACTCTGCCGGCCACACGCATTTCCGCCCGTGCCATAGACTCCATTCTATGCATGGGCGGATTCCACAGTCCGTACAAAGAATGGAAATGCGAACAGCCACCAGAGTCTGAGAGCGGGTGCGAGCTGCGGAATCTGCAACAAGTTTTCCGACGGGATTGCGTAGTGAGCACGTACCCTAAGAGGAAATGAAAGTCAGTAAAAGTAAGGCTGGGTGCATACTATGTTTTTGCAATCTGTTTTTTTTCATGAAAAAGGGATGGAAAAAAACGGATGCAAATGTGTGCATCCGTTTTGATCCATTTTTCCATTGACTTCCATTATAAAAAAAAGCAGATCAAAACGGGTCAGTTTTTTCTTTACGTACACAAAAACTGGGTTGACCTTATTTTTGTGTCCGTTACAAAAAAAACGGATCCGTTTTGATCCGTTTTTCTTCTTTGTAATGGAAGTCAATGGAAAAACGGATCAAAACGGATGCACACAAATGCATGTTTTTTTCGAAAATAAATAAAATTGAAAATAAATAAATAAAATCCTAACAACCCATTCTAGAAAGTAATAATTATTTATCCTGCACAGTTAACATTGTGAATTTTTTTTAAAAAAAGAAAGCTATTATCAAGCTATTTGTCACCTTCCCTCTAAAAAAAGCTGAATAAAGGTCAACAAAGGTTTTGCAGCTCCAGAGGCCTGTTTAGTGCCCATTGTGCTGTTCATGCTTCTGCATTACACTCTTAGGTCATGTTCACACGAGTAAAAGTGGCGGAATTCTACGTCTGGGCCCCATCGCTGATTCCCCCTGCCTCAGTGTGTCAATGGGATCCTGCGCGTACCTCCTCTCAAAGAATTGACAAGTCAATTCTTTGAGCGGAGAGCCACAGAGAGCAGAGGAGTGTGCGGCATCCCAACAACACACTGATTAACTTTTTCTCAGTGTGAACATAGCCTTAGCTGGTATACGGGACCTTTGATCAGTTAATTTACTCAACCACAGCACAAAGGCGTGTACAGGGGTGTGTTCAGCTGCTGGCCAATCAGCATTTATCTTCACTGGTACAATCTGTACAAAGCAGAGGGACAACTGACATCACTTCCTATATTTGATCTTTTTTTGCTGGATCCTCGACTGCAGTTTTCCAGTAAGTGAGACATCAAGTGGTTAGTTTCTTTAGTATTGTAATTTATATAGAAAACATGCAAAAACATTAATACATAAGTACATTAAAAAGATGTAGTATATCACCGCCCCTGCTGATTTAACATTATTTATTGGAAATTACAGTGTCTATTTAAACAACCTGACAAAAAGTAGTATTTAAGAGAGAAGCCCCTTTCACCAGTAGTCACTGAAATGTGTACTATTCTCTATACTGCAGGAGGATTAGCTCCTATTCCAAGTCAGATACTATCATACTAATGAATTTTCCTGACCATCTCCAAACAGAATACAGGCAGCCTGTGTTCTTCTCACAGTAAACTGCAAATATCAGCTGGTTACTAGCTGATCAGTGATCAGCATGACGGATCATACTTGTGGAATACTGACCTAAAATTTATACACATATAATGTGTCAAAAAATGGGACATCATTTGCATAAATTCCAATAAATATAAAATGATTAAATAATTCTGTGTTGTATACTGTCATAACAACTAGTGTACCTTCCTGCTCTTGTCAAACCCCAATTATTTGTAAGTGTGTTAAAAAGAAGTTAATTGAAAAGTACTTTCAGATATTCTAATGAGAAAGAAAATCATCCTTTCACCACAAATAAAAAAAAAAAAAAGAAGGAAAATAGCAGTAATTTACATAGCTTTAATCAGAGTAAACGGCTCCGGAAAATCTTTGTAGAGACAACTAAATTGTTGTGGTATTTAAACCATAACAACAAGGGCATAGGAGGATGAAAATTGTGGAGATATCTTTACTACATGTACCGCTTCCAATTGGCTGGTGCTTTATGGAGATCTTACCCAGAATGCTCTGCAGCATTTTAACATGGGTCACAGGGTGAAGGCATTAAGTGGAGAGAACAGAAATTGAAAGGATTGAAAAGGTTGACAAGGAGATATTTATCTTCAGCAGATGCCATTTTGTGCCAGTTCTTAGCAGAGTGGAATTGGCATGCTGGTGTCGAAATTAAGGCATGAAAGAGCAATTAAAATCTGAAAAAAAAGAGAAGATTTAAAAGGTAATTTCAGAGAATATTTTAAAAGCTGCAGATATCAAAGGGATACGATACATTCCCCTGCAGGCCAGCTCCCTGGAGTCATTTATGAATCAAAAAAGTCTTTTTTTTTACAAGCAAAATTAAGTTGCCAGATGTAAGCCAATAAATCCAGCCTTCCACACGACAGGCCAGACACTCCATTAAAATGAAAGATTTTATCTCGCTTTACAACCTTTCTGCCTTGTACCATGACAGCAGGTAATTAAAACAATAAGTGTTTTCTGATGTAGCTTTTGCAAAACAATAAAAAAAAAAAAAAACTTTTTTTTTTCCTCTAGTCTCTTTCACCAGCAGTGGGTAAATGTAAAGTTTACTGCTTTTTCAATACTTTACCCATCTACTTGAAGCATGTGTATAAAACAGGTGTAAATCTGAATGTTAGTGGTTCCCACACATATATATGAACTGTCTGATTGCCTGTTTTGGAGGTTCTGTCTGACAGTCTCTTTGACTTTGCAAGCTCAAACATTTTAATAAAATACTGTTATAACATCCATGTTTGGCCAGACCATAAGAAAGTTTTCGATGGTAACAGATGTTGCATTTAGGCCCCTTTTGCACATTAGTAATCCTGTCCATAATTGCAGATTTGCAACTACGGACAGGATTATGGATGTGTATCCGCAACCATCCGTATAGGCACTGACCCACTGATTGAAATGGCTTGATCCGTGCCACAAATATGGCCTGCATTATGGCTAACATGGATCACTCCCCAATTATGGATGTGTAAAAGAGTCCACAGTAATCAATGAGTACTATACTGTCCAAAGTTTCTGGATCTGTAATTGCAGACAGTACTATACTGATGAGTGAAGGGGCCTTTGGCTGTCATCTTCGGCTGAAATCCGCTCTTCCAGCTGCCACATCATGGCCTGGCTGATCAATGAATGGTGTCCCATCCCAGACGCTGATTGGCTGAGCGGGCAGTCACTCAGCTGGGTATGTAAATTGCAGCTAAAAGAGCTGCAGGACACCGGCAGCTGTCAACAGGACCCGGGAGCGGCACTATGGGGCGCAAGCATAGGTAAGTTTACTTTATCACCCCCTGTATGGCTTTTTTCAGTTTTGTGGGACTTCTCCTTAAGGCCATTTTGGGCTCTGTCCTTAAGGGTTAAGCTAGTATATAGACCATACTGAAATATACCACTGTGGTAAGAACAAAAAACTGTTTCTACCATGCAAATTCCACACCTGGTATAAGCTTAACTGTATATTAAATACTATTTTGCTACTACTATAGGATATGATTATGTAGGTATAAAATCCTGTGCAGGTATGAAATAGCATCTTTCACCCATACAGTCCCTCCGAATACATGTAAAAAAATTAGGAATATTTCTTGACATAGTCATTAAAAGGGTATTTCAGAGAAAAACAATGTTTTTCAACTAACTGGTGTCAGAAAGTTGTAAAGGTTTGATTATACTTCTTTTTAAAACGATCAGCTGCTGTATTTCCTGCATGAATTAATGTATTCCTTCCAGTCTGACATGGTGCTCTCTGCTGCCACCTGAACTGTCCAGAGCAGGAGCAGATCCCAATAGAAAACTTCTTATAATCAAAATGTATTCAAACCCAATCCTTCAGCCATTAAAACATGTACAACACTGATAATTTAGGCAGACGCCAGTGGAACCATGGGGTTATAGCCGTTTCACACCAGCACAGGGCATTTCTTCAGACTAATAATCTGACAAAACATCCTATGTGGGCATGAAACAGCAGTAAGCTGACTTTTTCTTTTGCAGTTTCTATATGGCCAATAGAAAACATCTCCTGCTCTGAACAGTTACTGTAGAATTGGCAACAGGGAGCATCATGTCAGACTGAAAAGAGCACACCACTTCCTGCAGGACATACAACAGCTGATAAGTACTAGAAGAGGAGATTTTTAAATAGGAGTGATTGACAAAGCTATATAACTTTCTGATACCAGTTTTTTTTAAATCCTTTTTTTCCCTCCAGATTACTTCTTTAATAAGATGAGGGGCATAGAAATCGCTTTCGGGTACCCACTAACTCTTCCTAAGACTATAATTCTTCTAACTGATTAAATAGCAGAATTTGCCCCAAACTAACTTGGTTCTTATTAATCACAACCTCTAAAGAAGATGAAATGTTCAGTGGTCTGGGAGTCTTGGGAGATTTGGAAAACTAATTCAAAAGCAAACATTGTAGCAGAGAAAAATGGAAACTGTGCAAAATGTGGAGATTAGAAAGACGTGGAAGACTACAGGTCACAGGGTTAATGCGTTTGACAACCTGGAAGGGACCAGTGAAGCAAGCATTTAGCCTTGGCTTGCAATTACTCAATGGTTTTATGGACTATATACTGTAGATAGAGAGTGGATATTTAGCTCCGTCGCCAATCTTCCCGTGTTAAGAGTTTTGAGACAAGATGCCTCCTACACTCAAGATGGCATACACCTTGATAGAAAAAGCCCCGAGAATGCTTGGGTAAGAAAGAACTGTGGCAGACAAAAAACGGGCTTTTGAGCTGACTGAATACACTACGGGCCACATGTATCATCCGGCGAACGGATGATTTTCGGCGGAAAGTGCCGATTTGCGTATTTTTTTTGGGCGATTTGCGAATAAAATATTCGCAAATCGGCACTTTCCGCCGAGTACGCCAGGGGGCGGAAAGGGGGCGGAAAAGGGGCGGAAAGTGGGCGGAACGGAGGGCGCGGACTCAGAGTCCGCACGATTTATCATCCGTTCCGCCAAAATGTACGCCGAAAACCTTCTCCAGTCCTCAGCTGGCGTAGGTTTTCGGCGGTGCGCAACGGCCGCACGGGATTTATGTAGAGGCAGTCCGCCTCTACATAAATCTCCGTAGCGCCGGAGCTGCGGGGGCATTTTTACGTCCGGCGTAAAAAACGCCGGACTTAATAAATGCCTCCCTACTACTTCAGCCCAAGGATTACAATTGAGAGGAGCTACCTGCGACACTGTGGATAAATTGCCAGTAGTGCTTAGTAGCTGCCAAAAAGCACTGCATCATTTTCAAATCTGTAGAATGAGGTCAGAAAAAGATGACAGCCATGGTTTTGAAATCAACCTTCAAATATTTGATGGAAATCATGTACCCAAGAAATGGTGACTCGGGTACCTTAAAGCATCATTTTTCTTTTTTGTATAGTGCCAATAGATTCCACAGCGCTGCATTTATCCGGCTTTGCAATGAGCAAATTTTCACAAAGACACTGTACAACACTGTATACATGCTGCCAATGGGAAGACAGAGCTCTAGAGAAGATAGGCATGTCATCTAGGTAATGCCTAGATGCTAAGGAAGGTTGAGGAACACCTTAGTGATCAAATATTAGAAGACAGCCAGTGCATTACAAAGCCCACAGGGGAGACCATGTTTAATATTCATCATGAGTGTTATCAGGGCCTTAGGGGTGTGAAACCATGCAATTGTGCAACACCCGGTGTACCCAGATAAATGCCAGGGCTGCTGCTGGGTGCCACAATGATCCCATTAACTATAAGGCTATGTTCACACATTCTATATTTTTGTAAAAGTATGGCCGTTGTTGCCGATTGCAACAACGGCCGTGCTTAAAACTAAAATATACATTACCTTGCCTTCTATGAAATCCCTGCCGCAGCCTATACACATAGTATACGCTCCGGCTGGGATCCCTAGCGGGGTCGTACAAAACTGACATGTTAGTTTTCTGCATCCGCTATTCAGTGAATAGTGGCCGCGGAAAACTCTGTCAGTGCACACTATGGAGCCAGCGGCTTTGGTTGTGTGCAGTGGAGAGTTTTGATGCGGGCGCGCACGGATGCGTCTGCATCAGAACTCTTCAGCGCTAAAGATCATCCAGACGGTACTCCAGTACCGGCCGGGATGATCTTTAATGAGACCGTCTGTTCCGTAACCATATTGGGTCACTGAACAGCCAGTCTCATACAGCGTGTGAGCATAGCCTAAGCATGTATAATGAGACGAAAGCAAATTTTACACAGGGTGTCATCTACCTTAAGGCTGCCCTGGCAGTCTTCCACACTTCTTCTTTGATATGGATAAGGTTATGAAATTTAGATTTTTTGAAGATCATGGTCTTTTAAAATAATAAAATAAAATAAAGAAGATGGGATTGCTTTGGGACATTGCTGTCACATCACAGGAGCCAGAAAGTGGAGACGATGAGCAGGGGCCAGCTGTGGGAGGCTGGAGTCGGTAAGTATGATTTTTTTTTTTTTTTTAAATGTACCCTAGCCATATATAAAACGACCAAAGAAGCTTATTCTAATCCTGCAGTATTGTCTATTTTGTTAAATACAATATACATGTATTTAAATGTATACAATTACTATGTTCAACATCCTGCTCTTGCCTTACTATCCATTACTTTGTATGGGTATAATATGATACACTGTTTCTAATGTGCTCCGTTGATAATAGTACCATCTTTTGAAATCTATTTCTTATTGGTCAGCGCTGCTCTTTCAGCTATCTTGCACATATCCACTTGCATACTATCATTAAGGGCTTTTGAAAGCCTGAAACGCATAAGTGGTGGATTTTTTTTTCCATCTTGTACGATGGAGTATATTGAATACTAAATAAAAGCTGAATATTTTATTCCAAGGTTTCTATCCTGAATGCTGTCCATTTTCTATTATACAGTGGTACCTTGGTTTAAGAGTAACTTGGTTTAAGAGCATTTTGGTTTAAGAGCTCACAGTTTTTCAAAATTGTGACTTGGTTTAAGAGCATTGCTTTGATTTAAGAGCTCCCTGTACTGGGTGGGAGCTCAAGTGGGGGAGGGGCATGGTCTGTATAGGGTGGTCTACAGCACTGTACTCTGACCCAGGAAGTCTCCCTCACCTTCCAAATCATGGCAGATCTACTTCAGGCTGGGGCTTACATCAGGGGACAGGACTGTGGAGGTAATCTCTCCATAGCTGTAACCCCTCTCTCCCTGGACAGAGAGTGCTGCTATACTGTGCCCACATCTGCCCTGCTCATTCCTTCATGCCCCCTGCAGTCTCTGTCAGTCCTTGTGTTTCCCATCCTCTCCATTACTGTACAGTAACTTATAATATCAGATATTCTGCTGTTTCTTAATGTTTGTTTCATTTGTTTTACTTGTTATTGAGAATAATAAATCATTATTTTTGGGGTGTGGAACCATTTGTCTGCATTTCTATGATTTCTTATGGGAAAACTTGCTTTGGTTTAAGAGTGGATTTGGATTACAAGCATGGCCCTGGAACGAATTATGCTCGTAATCCAAGGCACCACTGTACTTATATTTCAGTTCCATCCTGCATTGCCATGCATCGGGGGAACCATGCGTGAGCTGTATACATCTGTTTTTTATTACATTCTTTTTTGGGGAACGTAAACATTTTGCATTTCATCTTCTATTGCACCACTACCATTACAAGACAAACTGCTATATGCATCATTTAACAAACATGGTTAAAGACGACCTGTACTTGGCTTAATTAGAATAAATACTCTCATATAGTTCTGAAAGTTAGGGATGTTAGGGACACATAATTCCTGTTGTGCCTATTCTCTATGACAGTGGGTTAATGCAGCCGAGCGGGTTCTTCTACATTGCTTCTATACTTCCAATGAGTGGATGGGAATAGTGGAAACAACATCGCAGAGTGAGTTATGGTATTTCAGTAACTTGGGTGTTATGGAGACTCAGTCATGATTGTCTATGATGGATTATCTCTAGGCCAACATGACCCTGCATTAATATTTTTTTTAACTTCTCTTTGGTTTACAAGTATTTTTTAAGGTTTAACAAGAACTCTATAAGTGTGTAGATGAGTGTGCTCTTCAATGTGTGCCTGTCTAGGACTATCAAGGTTGATTTGTTCTTTGCTCTGAGTTTGCTTTATATCTTAGGTCAGTTCATCTGTGTTTTATGTTTGTCGATTTCCCCATACCTATTACTCTCTGGCAGAATCATAGATCATGGATGTGAATTTATGGCATGTACTGACATTGAACAAATGTTTGATTCGTCTACCTATCTGTTACATACAGAACCTTTAGCATAAATCCAGTCAACAGATCTGTCCGGTATGACTCTTCAGGGCTACCGGCAGACCCAATTTTAATTAGTGAAGTTTTAAAGATCCTGGCAGTTAAATGACACCTGGGGCTTGCTTGGACGACTCTTTTAGACTAGGTATAAATAAGAAAACCTGGTACAGTATTAATAAGTAAAGCATCGAGATGTTGGATTGAGGTTGTCACATCAGGGTTAAGATTTTGTTGAAGTACAAACACCAGCATGACAATGGGAAATGGAAGAATAGGCAAGGATGCAGCAACATAAAGAGCCCAATAAGAGGAAATTGAAGGGCAGTTCAAGTGGAACAGATGCAATTTAGTGTCATAGAGCTGGAACTCTATGCACCATGAACATTGTATGAGAATACCAAACATTACAATTTTCATTTCGAGACATATGGGAGAAACATACAATGAAACATTTAACACAGGGAGAAATGTGGGAAGCAACCTTATGCAGAGATCCCCAATGATATCCCTCAGTGCTAGCAGAGTAATGTTATGCAGTTATCTCCGCAAAGAATGACCCCAGTAAAAACATATTTTATAGGTTTCTCCACAGGGAGTTAGGGTACAAAACAAGGCCCTGCAAAATTATCTACGATGCACGAGGCTTGAGAGCAAGGCTCTGCAGATCTGTGTAAACGGTATTAGACTTGTGAAGTCATGCAGGGTTGAATAAGCAAACCAATGGACTGCATGGATGAAGTAAGTAAAGTAATGAGTTGCAGAGTTATGGCCAACAGAACAATGAACCAGAGGTCAGATACTTAAACAAGGCTACTTCATCTGACTTGCGTACCTTCTCACATTTATAGACATTTTATAACGTCCTTTCAGATCACTGGCTTTCTTTCATATTACAAGCACAAACAAACAAGACCCTTTCACCTTTCATTTAATAGTATAGTCCTGTACTTTATCACTGATTTTCCAACGTATATGTTGTTGTAATAAAAATAAAGGACACATTATTTCTTCAGCTGTGGCATAAATAAAAATGGACCCATTAGGCATCTGTGTACTGTACACTGGCATTTTCATGTCCAGTGGGAAATGGATGATATAAACTTAAATGACTAAAGATGTGAACGTCTGTGATCCTAGTCAATTTCTGATTAGGTCACTATCTGTCAGTGAAGGATGACATAGGATATGGCTGGTTCTATAACACTAACACATTCCATCTGCAGTCACTTTTCAATGTCTTTAATTCTCATTGGAGCACTAGTCAAGGTGAAGACATAGAAGAACTGCACAATTCTATATATGTAATATCCTATACATCTGTTCATGAATATGGCCACTACAGATGGCACAAGGCTATCCAATCTCTACTCTATGTACATGCCTTCAATAAGATTTCTCTTGGCCTTTGATTTAAAGAGGTATTCCTATCTCAGCTAATACAGGTAAACTTGTAGGGTTCATCAAGTTAAATATTTTTGCAATTAGATTTAAATTGTTAGTTTGTTGTCTAGGTTACCAACCACCAACCTGCTCTATAAGCAGTAGTCTATTCACATTAGTTGCTTATACTCCTTTAAGTTCTGGGTTCTAATTTATGAATACAATAGTCCTTTGTTTTGATGGCCTACTCTTGGGTACTGTTTTTATGCAAATTCATACACATTTGTTATTTCTGAATCTTCTCTGTCTGAAATACATATGATACCAATAAGATTGAATATTGGTAACAAAAATATTGGTATTGGTGCAAAATCATGCTAAAGGATGTTGCCGATGTTAACAGGCTATTGCCCTTACCAACCAATCACAGCTCAGCTTTCAATTCTAGTAAAATGAAAGCTGAGATGTGATTGGTTGCTATGAGCAGTTTACACCAATTTTAATTTTACATGCTTTGAGAAATCAGGGTCAAAATGTCATCACATGCACCTATTTAATATCTTTAGTATGACATTTTCACATAGGCCAATAGGTCAATTAACACCTCTTTGTTGTTATATAACAATGCTTCAACGTTCTGTTCAATAAAGTTAGAGGGAAACTGAAAAATCTATATATTCTATTGTTTTTCAAAGAAACCATTTTGAAACTAACATGACTAAAATAGTCAAGGGCTATATTGAGTGTATGGTTGTTGAAAGCTGGTTGTAGAGTGTGGCAGAACACACTGTCAAAATCCTGATGAAGGCACATGCCAGAGACTGAATTGTCCCGGCAGTGTGGTTAATTGAATTGTATACAATGGTGCTGCCAGAAGAGATCCGTCTTTGGTGCATGCCTGCATCGGGAATACGGCAGCAGGATTTTGACAGTGTTTCCTGCCACCCGCTAAAGATGATAGTTACACTTTAAATGTTTACTTACATTCATGTACTCAAGCTTTTTTTGTTAATAACAGACTTAAATCAACCTCTTCCTTTGTAAACATAAAAATTAGAGTGTATTTAGAACTCATGCTTAATACTACAAGTAGACAATCAGAGCGGCATTTATCATGGGGAATATTGAACATTGATCCCTGTGTAGGCGGGCATGCAGCATTCAATGTAAATGCTTGATGAACTATTGCTATGAGAAAGCACACTGCACTATAGCATCATTAGTCTTCTGTTTAAGGCACCAGTGTATTCTGACCTTTCTCCTGTAATAAGCATCAGTAATACTTATATTTTCTGTCCATAAAAGATCGACTCCTGCAACCTGCCTACAGGCACCAATGTTCCAGTGCACATGAATAACAGCTACATGAACTGCAAGAAAACAAAACTATCCAAAATAACAGCTAGGTATTGGAATCTTGAAGGCTCTGATATGACATACATCAGATGGGGAGCTAGGTGTGCACAAGCGTATAAATGTTAGGTACACAAGTGTAGAAGCGTTCAGATGAAAAACTAGGTGCATGCATGTATATTGGTTTTCAGATACAAAGGTAGGAGTGTATACGTTTTTACTTGGAGAAATATGAGTATTCAAGTGCATGTGTGTTCGGATAGAAAGCTAGGGAGTATACAAGTATATAAGTGTTCAGATAAAGAGGTAGGAGCGCACAAGTGTACAGTTGCTCAGAAAGAGAGCTAAGAGTACACAACTGTATTAGCTCAACTCAACTGCAGTATTGTCTCAAGCATATTTCAAGAAGCTAGTCTTTTATAAGTGTATTCCAGTATTGCAAGCAATTATTGTCTTCTCAAGATTGTCAAGTTCTTATCAGTGTTTGCGGACTCTGTATCTCTGCCTAAAACATGTGAGAACCCTGCCAGTGTACTTGTCGCCAGGCTACTGTATCCCAGAAACTGTAAGATTTTTTGTGCTCCAAAGCGTTACAGTAAACTATTTTTGGTTAACCTTATCTTTGCCTCTGTCATCATTTGTTGAACATCTGCAGTTGTGCAAGACTCCCTTCTTGACACTAGAGCAGCTACTACAACTTCAGCGGTATCCAGGGGTGGCAAGTAGAGATGAGCGAATTTGCCAAAGTTCGGGTTCATATGAACCTGAACTATCTGCTTCTGATTCCCAATGTCTGCAGCCTCCGCCAACAGGGTGGATACAGCCTTACGGACCGCCTGGAAAACTGGGATACAGACATTGGCATAGGCTGTATCCCAGTTGTCCTTACGCTGTCTCCACCTTTTTTACGGAGGCTGCAGACAGAGGGAATCAGAAGCTGATAGTTTCGGTTCATACGAACCCGAACTTCGGCAAATTTGCTCATCTCTAGTGGCTAGCTGGCCCCACTCCTGGCTCACCGTGACAAGCTCCATCCTAACTCAACATCTACCATCCGGGTTGCTGCGCCAACTGGGATGCCACCCCTTTCACCATTCATCCTATTTTTTAAATGTAATTTTGACAGTCCCTTTAAGTTTTTACTCTGCAATTAAAGTGTCACTGCCGTGAAAATTTGTTTAGCAGAAATCAATAATCCAGGCGATTTTAAGAAACTTTGTCATTGGGTTTATTAGCCGAAAAATGCATTTTGAGGCTATGTTCACACTGAGTATGATTCCATCCGTAGTTCGTACGCTGCCGTACATGTGCGGCTGAAACTATGGGTGTGGGAAAAATCGACATGCGGCCGGATGCGTACGAACCACGAACATACGCCCGTAGTACAGTTATGCTTCCCTAGCTTGTTTCGAAGTGATCTGAAACAGGTAATTTACTTGGAAATCTTTGCCCAGACCAATAAATCTCACAGAACCTTTTGGATCGAAAAATCAAGTTCAATTTGGCTGAAATAAGTACTCGGTACGGGACCGCAAGGAAATCCACGGCCGTGAGTTTTAACATTTCCGTCCTCAAACAATGGTCTTGTTCATTTTTCACGGGGCCGTATACGATCCGGCCGTAAGCTCATACGTAGTGTGCATTGTGTGGGCGTATATCGTATACTTTCAAGTGAACGCATCAACCTCAAAACTACGTGCGTATATTCGCGGTTCGCACTACGGACGGAATCATATGCAGTGTAAATATAGCCTTATCATGAAAAAAACTGTTTGAAACTCTCCCCCCCTGTCTACATTGTTCTCCTATGGAGAGAGCTAAATAAAACACCAAAACAGGACAACAAAGAGTTATTCTACGCATGCATCACCCTCTATCTCCTCTGACAGTCAGCACTGACCTCTCTGAGTTCTGAATACAGAGTTCACCCAGCTCCGTGACTGTAATCCTCTGTTATCTGTTGTCGGCTAACTCCCTCCTCCCCCCTCCCCTCTCCCTAGAACAGACTGGGTACGTCTGATGCAAAGTCACAATTTCCTGATTTCTTGCAGTGGATGGAAAAGAAGAGGGAGGGGGGGGGGGACCTGAGAAAAGGCTTTTTAAATGCAGATAATGGCATATTTGGCTAATAAACCCAATTACAAAGTTTCTTAAAATCGCTTGGACTATTGATTTCTGGAAAAAAAAAAAAAAACAACCCACAGTGACTCTTTAATCACTGTTGGCTAGAACAGAGAAAAGCTAAGAAGAGCTTTGATGTTCTAGAGCTCTTAGTGCAACTACACATTACAGGGTTGCTTATTCATTTGAATGGGTGATGCTGTATAATACTATATTTTCCCTGCAGTAAATACCACCAGGCACATTATTTTTATATGCAATTTGATAACCACCCATTTATTCCTACTGAAAATAATAAAATGATTTTTGGATAAAGAAGGATAAGAATACAAAGAGAACAATTTCCAATTTAAAACCTTTTTTTTCTCGTGAAGCCCATGTTTAAACATGGACGCAAACAGTGTCATATTTATGTTCACATTAACTAAAGGCCCGACAGAGGCTTTGAAGTACTTTTAAATGCATTTTGCTTTGTGGGTGGGGACCTATACACAACATGGGAGACTGCCAAAGTTGATAATAAAAATCAACAGCATTCATGCATTCTGAGACTCTCAAAGGCCGCCTTGCAGACCCAAAATAATTCTTTTCTTTGGCTGAATCAGAGCCCTACAGTATAGCTGGCTAATGTCTTTTACCTATACAATGCTTCCATAGCATCACGCTGTATCTCTACAATCTCCATGAGTACAAAACACCCCTGATTGACCATTAAATCCCTTTAAATCCTAACATGACTCACTTCAGAGCAAAGGATGGCAGAAATTGCCTGTGTGTCTCCTCTTTTCATGCTTTTTATGATTAGCGATTTGTGATGGGGTGAGAGTTCTTTCTTTCCATATATCGTACAGCTGCAACTGGTTCATTTACACCTTGAGGCCAGGTTCAGACTATGTAACTGTGCGGCTGTATTTGCGGCTGTAATTGTGCGGCGGTATTTTTGGTGGTTCATGCGTACGCTGGAAAGTATAGGATATACAGCTGCACAGTGCACACTATGTATGAATCTACGGCCCGATCGTAAACGGACCCGTAAAAAATGAACAAGACCATTGTTTGCGGCTGGACATGCGGCCGAGGATTGACAGGCGGTCCGTACGGAGTACTTCAAAAATAGCCGGCAATGATGCCGAATGCCGATGCCTCTAATAGTTAATATATTAAATTAATAAAACACATTTTCTTTGTAATAAAGTCCCTTTCGTTGGTCAATAATTTAATTCTAACGAATCCATCATTTGGCAATTAAATATACTGTTAAAATAAATAGATATATAAATAAATGTATATTTATATATATATATTTATTTTTTGACAGTATATTTAATTGCACAATGATGGATTCGTTAGAATTAAATTATTGACCAACGAAACTGAATTTATTTAATCGAAAATGTGTTTTATTAATTAAATATTAATTAGTACAGGAAGCTCCATAAGCCGTTAATTCATATGCCGGCAATAGAGCTTTCTGTACTAATCATCACTTTACTTTAATGAAAACATCAAATGTTTCTTCTAATTATGTTATCACAATAGCATTATTAGAAGAAACATTTAGAATTATATGTGCGCTCAGCTGATTGGCTGATCGGCTGAGCGCACATATAATGAGCCGGTCCGCAGCACAGTCACTTCATTGTGCTGCGGACCAGCGAAGAGGACACATCGGGGTGAGTATAGAGCTCTCCCCACCCCCTCCCCAGCACTGCATCCCTCCCAGCAAGAAAGGGGGGGTCAGTTAACCCCTTCCTTGCTGGGATGGGTGCAGTCTGACATCAGTCTGGCCCCCAAGGGGTTAAGGGGGATGCAATACATCCTCCCTTAACCCCTTGGGGGCCAGACTGTAAGCAGCGATCTTTAAAGATGCTGCATACTGTAAGGAGCACAACACCACTCACAATGATGGGTGTTGTGCTCCTGTTTGTGTGTTTTTTGTGTGTTTCTCCATTTTTGTTTTTCAGATATCAGTATCCTGTGGATTACGTCGGATTTCGTGGACTACGTCGATGACCAGCGTTTTTTTAATGTTTTTTTTTAATAAAATGGTCAATGAGGGGTGTGGGGGTGTTTTTATTTGAATAAAAAATTTTTTTAACTTGTGTCTTGTCTTTATTTCTTTACTTTATAGACTTAGTAGTGGAAGCCGTCTAATAGACGGAATCCATTACTAAGTTGGGGCCTAGTGTTAGCCGGTATAAAATGGCTAACACTAACCCCCTATTATTACCCCATTACCCAATGCCACCAGGGGTACTGGGAAGAGCCGGGTGCCAGTGGTCCCGGAGCATCAAAATTGGCGCTCCTGGACCGGGCGGCAGCAGGCTGGTAAGATTTAGGCTGGGGAGGGCCTAAACCAATGGCTCTTCCCACCCTGGTGTTACCAGGCTGCTGTCGTTTGGTTTTTAACCCGGCTGGTTATAAAAATAGGGGGGACCCTATGCGTTTTTTTTTTTAATAAATAATTTAAAAAAAACGCATAGGGTCCCCCCTATTTTTATAACCAGCCGGGTTAAAAACCAAACAACAGCAGCCTGGTAACACCAGGGTGGGAAGAGCCATTGGTTTAGGCCCTCCCCAGCCTAAATCTTACCAGCCTGCTGCCGCCCGGTCCAGGAGCGCCAATTTTGACGCTCCGGGACCACTGGCACCCGGCTCTTCCCAGTACCCCTGGTGGCATTGGGTACTGGGGTAATAATAGGGGGTTAGTGTTAGCCATTTTATACCGGCTAACACTAGGCCCCAACTTAGTAATGGATTCCGTCTATTAGACGGCTTCCACTACTAAGTCTATAAAGTAAAGAAATAAAGACAAGACACAAGTTAAAAAAAAATTTTATTCAAATAAAAACACCCCCACACCCCTCATTGACCATTTTATTAAAAAAAAAACATTAAAAAGACGCTGGTCATTGACGTAGTCCACGGAATCCGACGTAATCCACAGGATACCGATATCTGAAATACAAAAAGGGAGAAACACACAAAAAACACACAAACAGGAGCACAACACCCATCATTGTGAGCGGTGTTGTGCACCTTACAGTATGCAGCATCTTTACAGATCGCTGCTTACAGTCTGGCCCCCAAGGGGTTAAGGGAGGATGTATTGCATCCCCCTTAACCCCTTGGGGGCCAGACTGATGTCAGACTGCACCCATCCCAGCAAGGAAGGGGTTAACTGACCCCCCCCCTTCCTTGCTGGGAGGGGTGCAGTGATGGGGAGGGGGTGGGGAGAGCTCTATACTCACCCCGATGTTGCCTCTTCGCTGGTCTGCAGCACAATGAAGTGACTGTGCTGCGGACCGGCTCATTATATGTGCGCTCAGCCGATCAGCCAATCAGCTGAGCGCACATATAATTCTAAATGTTTCTTCTAATAATGCTATTGTGATAACATAATTAGAAGAAACATTTGATGTTTTTATTAAAGTAAAGTGATGATTAGTACAGAATGCTCTTTTGCCGGCAATATGAATTAACGGCTT
The DNA here is from genome assembly GCF_027789765.1 of Dendropsophus ebraccatus. Taxonomy (NCBI): domain Eukaryota; kingdom Metazoa; phylum Chordata; class Amphibia; order Anura; family Hylidae; genus Dendropsophus; species Dendropsophus ebraccatus. The sequence goes on from NC_091454.1 coordinate 71,374,491, forward strand.
ATGGAGCTTCCTGTACTAATTAATATTTAATTAAGAAAACACATTTTCGATTAAATAAATTCAGTTTCGTTGGTCAATAATTTAATTCTAACGACTCCATCATTGTGCAATTAAATATACTGTCAAAAAATAAATATATATATAAATATACATTTATTTATATATCTATTTATTTTAACAGTATATTTAATTGCAAAATGATGGATTAGTTTAAATTTAATTAGTGAACAACGAAAGGGACTTTATTACAACGAAAATGTGTTTTATTATTTTAATAGATTAACCATGAGAGACATCGGCATTAGTGCAGAGGATCGCAAACCCCGGTAATAGCAATTCATGTAAACTGTGTTCCCTGCTTTCCCAGATGCATCCAGAGGTGTTTGCATCACTTTCTTAAGATTTTATTTGTTATTTTTAGTTGAACCAGATTTCCAAGTAAATGACCGTATGTTTTGCGCCGCATGTCTATTTTTTCCCACGGCCGGAGTTTCAGCCGCACATTTACAGCCGCATAAAAAATACAGCCGCACAGTTACATAGTGTGAACCTAGCCCGAAAGGTCAAAAACAAATTTAAGGAAAAAGTCATCCTTTCAAAGACGCGTGTGCATTCTTGAACTACGTTTAAGACCTGCTACTTAATCTCTTCGACTGATTCCCACTTGTTCCACACTGTCAGGCCTCACTTATGTGGGCAGAAGGCTAACGTCGTCACAAATCTCATTGACTTGACTAAAGTCAATGCAGCTTACCTTATCACAAGTCTCATTAACTTCAGTCGAATGTCAATCTCCCAGGTCATATATTTTCTATTAAAACTTCCTCTATGATCTACAGCCACAAACTTAAATGATATGAGTAATTAAATCTCTTCTTCCTTGTTAAACTTCAACAATAGGCTAAAGTTTGTTTCCCATATCATTTTGGTCACTTTGACACCTACAAGTTTAAAGCCTCAATCCTCTTAAACTGAGACTGCAGTTATAGAAAATCTCTGGCATAAAGAAATTTTTTATCTTACTGGACATCCTCTCTATCTAATTGCAGCATAGCTCCGGGACAAAAACTACTTATACAATACCTTCATACTTCAAAAATAAAGACGAGTGCCTCTTTTTCCCTGGAAAGTGCAGGGAAATAAGGGTCTAAGGCCTTGTTCACATCATGTTTTTAATGTTGGTCGCCAGTAGAGATGAGCGAGTACCAATTGCTTGGGTGCTCGATACTCGATTTCGAGTAACAAACCCCATTGAAGTCAATGGGTAACTCAAGCATTTTTGCAGGGGACCAAAGCTCTGCACAGGGAAGGTTGCGTGAAAACCTGGAAACCTCAGAAAATTATGGAAACAACACGGAAATGGAAACAGCAGGGGCAGCATGCACAGTGAGCATAGGTATAGCTGAACTGCAGATCCCAGCAAGCCAAAAGAATGTGAGCAACAGGACAAATTGACTACAGACAGCAGATTTGTGGGTAGAAGTATAGAGTATGTGTGTAACTGGTGCTTTTTTTTTTTTTAAGGCACCCGTTTCACAGGACACTGCACAGTGAGGATAGATATAGCTGAACTACTGACAAGTCCAAGTCCGCAGCCAAGAGTAGCAAAAAAATAAAATAAATTTAAGCCCTTAGAAGGACTGTTGGGTTCTTCATGTCAGATTCCTGCCTAACTGCACACTAATTCCCTGCCTAACACTCTTCCTGACAGACAGCAGCTCTCTCCCTATGGTCATCCAGCCTGCGTCTGAAGTGAGCACCGCGGGACCTGATTCTTATATGCCCAGGTAATCTGATCTGGCCAGTCAATCGCTGCTATCGACGTGCAGGGGTTCGCACGTGAAGCCTCTCCTGCATGGTGATTTGCTGAAAAAAAGCTGCCAAACATGCAGGAAGAGGAAGATGCCATTGTGTCGAGTATCGCGAGATGCTTGTCTGAGTAACGAGCACCATCAAGTACCCTAATACTCGAAAAAGGACCAAGTTCGGGCGAGCATGCTTGCTCATCTCTTGTTGCCAGTATACATTATTATACTGACAAAATGGTACAGTATGCTGACATATACAGTGGCATACTTTACAATGGACCCATTCAATTTAGTGGACCAGGCATAGTCTTCTGGTGATTGTATTCAATCCATTTTCTGCATGTATTTCGTTTTTGTTTAAACATAGAAACATAGAAGATTGTCGGCAGAAAAAGACCACTAGGTCCATCTAGTCTGCCCTTTTAGTATTTTCTTTCTTATTATCTTAGGATAGATATATGTCTATCCCAGGTGTGTTTAAATTCTGTTATTGTAGATTTACCAACCACCTCTGCTGGAAGTTTGTTCCAGGTATCTACTACTCTTTCAGTAAAATAATATTTTCTCACATTGCTTCTGATCTTTCCCCCAACTAACCTCTCACTTTTTTTTTTGTGCAGGACTTAAAAGCACAGTCTACATCTAAACCTAAAAGACCTACCGGGAGACTGTAAAGGTAAAGTTTGCATGCCTTAATGCTGGAAACCCAATATATACCAGCAACGCACAGCAAACAAGAGATGCAAATTAGGTCTAAGGTGGTCATTTGTAATAGGGCCCTAAAGATCTGAGGAACCCACTAATGAATGACTGCATTAGCCATCCACTAAATTCTCATGCTTTACTGAATGTGCATGTTTATTTCAAGGAAGAGGTGGTGGAGAAAGAATAAAAATCCACTGCTGGACTCGTTAGCAACCTATCTTTTATGGAAACAAAAAAATTGAAATCCAATATGCTAGATACCCCCCCCCCCCCCAAAACATCTGTCTTTGGGAAGATATAAATAAAATGACTGGTTCATTGGTCACTCTCACCAAAATCATCAGGTTTGGTTGACCTTGATCTAATATGCCCGTGACCTTATACAGTAGTTCTGTCCTTGGTCACAGCCAACATACTCTGCAAAGTACTTTCCCATGCACTCTTTGCTGCAGCTGTCCTCCGAGGGTCTGTAAATCATTCCAGTGCTTTAGACAATTACTTCTTAATCACTAAAATGCGGGAGTCATTTGAAGTGAAAATGTTAATGTATTCGAATCACAGGGACCCGACAAATTAACAGCTCCACACAAGTCTGCCAGTATTGTTTCTAATGACATTTATCCAAGTATAAAAAGAAAAACAGATGAAAATATGTTTGGATTAAAACTGCCCCATCAGAAAACCATAATGACCATGGTCAAATTAAACCCTATTGTGAAAATAAATGGATTAAGTGCAGTCAGAGGCCATAGTGATGGTAAGGCACACACAGTCTAGACAACAGGCCAAGCAGTTCATTGTATATCAAGTTCTGAGGTTGACTGATAAAGTAATGTCTCCTTCACTTATCGGTCTCCATTCCTTTCCCCCTCCTACTGTACGTCCTCGTTGGCTCAGTCACTCAGTATTTACTAATAAAATCTATGCAGGAGAAGGGAGAAGATACAGCTTACACAGAGCATTGAGATAAGGAAGCAGTAGACTATCTGCTATTATCTCTACCACAGCCATCATAGGGAGAAGAGGAGATCCTGCTCCCTTATCTCTTTCCTACCTGCAAAGGCAGGATGAAGAACACTATATACTGTAGTAGAATAGGTGATCAAACCTCTGTGGTGCACAGCATTGCCATTTGCTCTAATTTTGGAGTATAAGGGGGCCCATATACTGTTCTTGCAGATTGGCCCTGTGTTGTATTTGTTCACTACTGATTACTTTTTTAAAAGAATTAAAGAGGTATTTCAAGAAAAATTAGCACAGGATAGGGGACAAGTAAGAGATCATGGGGGGTCTGATCTCCAAAACTCCCGGAGATCTCCGTAAATGACCACCCCCACCCCGACTTCTGCTTTGGCATTCATTCCTATGGTGGTGCCGGAAAGAGAAGGGGAAACTGGAAGAGCACTTAACTCAGCTCTCTCCAGCACCTCCATAGGAATAAATATAGCCACTGGAAAGAGGAGAGTAAGCTGTAAGAGTGCTTACTTGGCTCTCTCCGGCACCTCCATAGGAATGAATAGAGCAGCGAGTCTAGTGCCGTACCCACGGCTCTATTTATAGCAAGAAGCCGGGAACCAATGATCAATAATGAGCTAAAATAATGGTTCTTTGGTCGACATTGCAATGCTCGCAGTAGGAACATGCTTAACAACAGCTGTTGTCAGTCTGTTGTCTGAACATAGCCTAAGGATGCAAGGACGTACAGCTACCAAGACAATATTTTGCTATCACATTATTTGTTTTAATATATGCAGATTTTTTTTCTCCATGAATACACAACACTTGCATGGGAAATTCTCAGCAAATTATTATTATTCTCTGAGTGTCATATTAATGTGTTGAGAAATATTTTACAATGTATCAAATACATTTTTCAAATCAAGCAATATCCTTTCAATCAAAACTAATGCTTTGGCAGATTCTTGTTATTGGTCACACTGTGCAAATGATCTGTGGTAAAGTGGATGACCGCCTTTAAAAACCAATGTCTTTTTAAATCTGAATAGGCCCAAAATTCTGTATCATTTCACTAACCTCTAATTGACAGTTGATTGATATATTTGTCACAGGCAAGTGCCGCTTAATGCTCTGTGATGGATATATCCTTCACTGGTATCTCGTGGGTACTGCTTTTTAAAATGAATGACCTATCCTGCGAATCAGCCATAGATATCAGATGGGTGGGGTCCAACACCAGGCACCCTACTGATCAGCCGTTTGAAAAGGCAATGATACTTGAAATGTTTACAACCGCTTCAGCATTTACTATTTCTCGTCCTTGTACACACCTTACTTTTAGTAGCTGTGGTGCAAGAACTGCAGCGTTGTCCCTTTTTTCAAGGGACGCTATTAGCAGGTTAGACTAACCTACTGTCAGCTCTCTATTGCACTTAGAGTGCTGAGAGTGAAAGTAAGGACCCTATTACACGGGACGATTATCGTGCGAAAAATTGTTATATTGTTCGAATTTAAACAATAATCATTCTGTGTAATTGCAGGCAATGATTGAACAATTATTTGGGTGTCGTTGATTGTTGATTTAGATCTGAACCTAAAATCATTATTAATCGTTCCCTAATCGTTGGCTAATTGTTCACTGTAATTCCACATTCGTTCGCTCAAGTTCCGCATTTGTTTATTTGTTGTTCAGTGTAATTGCACATTTTTCATTGTTTTCCTGGGATCAGATGGCGTAAGCAATTGTAGGAATGATCGCAGTAACGATCGTAGTAACTATTGTAACTAACGACCATCATTCTGTGTAGTATGGTGAACGATTTAAGGTTAAAGATAAACAATCTCGTTTGAGATCGTTTATTGTTATGGTGTGTTTACACAGACCGATTTATCTGACAGATTTTTGAAGGCAAAGCCAGGAACAGACTAAAACATGTTATATAGGAAAAACTGAGAGTTTTCCTCTTTTCAAATCCATTCCTGGCTTTGGCTTTCAAAATCTGCCAGATAAATCTGTCTGTGTAAACGCACCATTAGTCATTAATCATTAAAAATCGATTTGTCTAAAAGGACCCTTACAGAGCAGTGCCTTCAAACAGATGGTAGAAAAGGGTGTTAGGAGTCGGAACCTCTACTTTTTTAATATTTATGCTATACCCGAAGGAAAAGCTATCAATTTCCTTTTCTTTTCAAGGCTAGATTACACATGTGAGGACAATGGGATAAACAGGCTATCCCCCTGTGTAATAAGGCCAGCCAATTCTCATTCATTGGCTGATCACTTAAAGGGGTGGTGTGGCGCTAAGAAATTATTCACGGAATAACACACATTACAAAGTTATACAACTTTGTAATGTATGTTATGTCTGTGAATTGCCCCCTTCCCGTGTCCCACCACCCCCGCACATGTACCCGGAAGTGTTGGTGCATTATACATTACCTGATCCGTGTCGCGCATGTCCGCCATCTTGTGCCAAACGTCATCTTCAGATGGACGGCCGAACCGATCCTACCGTCCCTAGTGCCGGCCGCCTTCTGCAGCGTCATCAGATGCTCAGCCGCGATTAGCTGAGCATAACTGTGCTCAGCCAATCGCGGCTGAGCACAGTTATGAGGCAGCAGAGGGGGGCCGGCATCAGGGACGGCGGCAGCGATTCGGCCGGCCGAAGATGAAGTTTGGCACAAGATGGCGGACATGCGCAACACGGATCAGGTAATGTATAATGCACCAACACTTCCGGGTAAACGTGCGGGGGTGGTGGGACATGGCAAGGAGGCGATTCACAGACATAATATACATTACAAAGTTGTATAACTTTGTAATGTGTGTTATTCTGTGAATAATTTCTTAGCGCCGCACTACCCCTTTAATTTTAATTCATTAAAAAGACCATGACTTTTCAGCTGCACATCTCTCAGTATAATAGGAGACATGCAAGTGACAAACAATGGAGGAAGAGGGCCACACAAAAGATACAGTGATCATTTATGTGCCCTTCGCCACATGTAGGTCCCGTCCATGAGAGCTAATCTGCAATCACCCACCTGTGTAAAAGGGCCCTTAAATGGTCACTATTTGAGCTACTTGATCCAAAGGTAGCTGCAACTTAACCCTTAATTTCTCTGTTGTTTTTATTTTATTTTTGGGTTTCGCTTAAAACAAAAATGAGTTTAGCAGAGTGTGAATGAAGACTGTTTATAATGCCAAGTACAACCATTCCTCAATATGGGCCATGAACTTTAGGTTACAGCTTTTAATAACCATTGTGATCATTCATGAATCATACATTGGGTAGTTGAAATTGTAAGTTAGGGCTTTACATCAGTCATATATACTTGTACATTATATATTTTTGAAATTCCCCTTTAGCGACCACACAGGATGTGATATGTGACTTTTAAAATGTACATAAGAAAATGAGCTGTTTCTCTTATAGTGGACACTGCAATCGGGTAGAAGTATATGTAATTTGTCAAGAGATGAAGCTTACAGGAAATCTGCAGGATGTACTTTAGCTATGGACTCAGTGTTAATAAATTCAAAGGAACACTACGTTCCTTTCACACCACATCATGATTATTGGCCTTTTATGCCTATTACCGAAATCTACACAGAGACAGTGCTGTCACATTCAAGTGTGGGGTCGTGAGCAGAAAAGCGGAACTAGGCCTTGCACCAATAATCACATAAATGAGGACTTGTGGGGGACAGCTCCTAAGTGAGGACACAAGAATTAATTTGTATGGTTTTGTTCCGTATAAATATTCAAGAGGTGGCTCAGTTAATACAACCAACTAGAATTAACTACTGTCTTGGAAATGTGTCTATGTACAATGCCACTTTTAAAAAGGATCTTTTCTAAAATGAGTTGTGGCCTTTATTTAAAAACAATTCAGTTCTGCCATGCTATATCCATCTGTAAGCATGCATAATGTCAGAGCAACACGATATGTAGGACAGTAACAAATTCACTTCTCTACTAGAAAATAAGCATGGAGGACTTTGAGAGCAGAAGTAATCCAGGATAAAGTGGGATGTAAAGCATCATACATGATATACATAGACACACATTTGATATATGCCTATAGTGGTCCGGTTTAGGGTGATAATGAAGAAATAGTCATTTTGTTGGAACTCTACCATGGATCTTACGTTCTCATTTATGGACAAATCAGTAAAGGTCTGACTGCTGGAAGCCCCACCAATCCTAGTTTCCCTGGAACGAATGGAGCGCACCTTACAGTAAGTTCTCCATTAATTCTCCAAACATTACTCAACACTCAACTTGGCAATGTTCAGAGGCTCCATGGAGAATGAACAAATGAGTGGCAAACACTAGTGTTCAGTGAACTTGCCGAATGTTTGGATTTGTTTGTACCGAAACACTCAGAATTTGACTCCTGGTGGCTAAAGAAGTTGAATTCCGCATCAGGGAGTTGAGGAAACCATGGATACAGCCATGGGGGGGGGGGGGGGGGGCGCATGTCTGTCAGTCCTCCAACGAATCATCTTGTTATCCAGTCCTCTGGCTCAAAACGTAAGGTCCTCAGTAAATCCCTTCTTTACTGTTCAGTTGCCCTAGTAGGGTATTTAAAGGGAACCTATCATTAGTTTCATGTTGCCAAAACCACAGTCAGCAGGAAATGCTGACAGTCTTCCGTTGATGATTTAGGGCCCTATTACACAAACAGATTATCTGATTTTTTTTAAAGCCAAATTTGAAAAGAGGAGGAATCTAAGTTTTTCCTTTATTACCTGTTCTCTGTTTATAGTCCATTCCTGGCTTTGGCTCAGAAACATGTCAGATAATCTGTTGGTGTAATAGGGCCCTTACTCTGAATGATTGTGCTATTTAAATTAATCATTGTTGTACCTCTGGCCAAAACTGGATCTCCTACGCATCGGGGCAGTCCACAACCCTGACTGACAGACCTCCCTCTATATGCAACTAGGGATAGATCTGTCAATCAGTGCCAGGTACTTGTGGCCAAATGTACAACTATGATTACTCTTAAAAGGGATATTCCCATCTCAACTAATATGGTTAAACTTTTAGTGCTCGTCAAGTTAAACATTTTTGCAAAAACATTCATTTGGCAAACTTGCCTCCTCCTCCTCCTTCTGTGGTGTTTAGTAACCTAGACAACGAGCTGTCAACAACGGGAGCAAAAAAAGAGTGGACATATTATTTAGCTTGATGAGTCCTGCAAATTTAACTATGTTACTTGAGATGGGAATACCACTGGCATGGTTGTGATATGCAAGTCTGTTAGTGTTTTATGGTAGCTGTGGTTTGGGAACCATAAAATAGGGTTAGTCCAGAATTTAGAACAGGGATCGTGTTAAAAGAGAGAGAGAGAGAGAGAGAGAGAGAGAGAGAGAGCAATCAATACAATAGAAAATACAGTGGTATCTCAGTTTAAGAGTAACTTGGATTGAGAGCGCTTTGCAAGAACAGTCTCCCTCACCTTCCAAATCATAGAATATCCACTTCAGACTGGGGCTCACATCAGGGGACAGGACTGTGGAGGTAATCTCTCCAGAGCTGTTACCCTCTCTACCCGGACAGAGAGTGCTGCTATGCTGTGCCCACATATGTTCTGCTCATTCCTTCATTCTCCCTGTAGTCTCTGTCAGCCCTTGTGTTTCCCATCTTCTCCACTCCTGCTATAATGTACCTGCACTTACACTCAGCTATACACACTGCTGCTATAGAGTGCCTGCACTTATACTCAACCTTTCACACTGCTGTACAGAAAAATTTCTGTCACTGTCCTCCTGCACAGCTCTGTAATTCTCCCTTTCTGATTGGTCGAAGCTGGACACAAACCTATTCCCCATTGCTGTCATGTGACCAAACAGACCTGCTTTTCTATTCTAGCCTGTTGTACTACGCTACTGCATTATGGGGATCTGCAGTTTCATCCTGTATCTACAAACTGCTGCTGTTTTTTAAGGTTTATGCAATTACTATACATTACACACCACATGCTGATTGTACAGTAATGTACAGTAACTTAAAATATAACATATTCAGCTTTTTCTAAATGTTTGTTTTATCTTTTTTACATGTTCAGAATAAAAAAGAAAAACATTATTTTTGGGGTGTGGAACCAATTGTCTGCATTTCAGTAATTTCTTAGGCCAGGTTCACACTGCGTTTTTGCAATCCGTTTTTTGCGACGGACACAAAAATGTAGCTGACACTACTTTTGTGTCCGTTACAAAAAACGGATCCGTTTTGATCCTTTTTTTTACAATGGAAGAGTAAATTAGGAGTAAATTTGCATTACAAGCATGGTCCCGAAATGAATTATGCTTGTATTTCAAGGCACCACTGTATATTTAAAGAGTTATTTTACTCACTAAAATGCTATCACAAATGGCAAGAAACTGGGACTTGTGCTGAGTGGGAAAATAGTGACACATAATACTTCATTCTTTTATTCCCCTTAAAATGCAACTAAGGGTCTCTAGGGAAGGAGGCATTTGGAAGGAGAATAATCAAAGAATTTACATTGAGTCTTTCATTTGTGGGGTGAAATTACTCTTTAAGCCTGGGTTAACATAATCTGCACATGTCAATGGTTATAATACTTGTGTAACCATTTGGGAAATATATGTTTATCTATGTCACTCTGTGACATCGCCAATCATTAAATTAAATAATATCTTTCACTATGGTGTACATTTTAGAAACTATCTCATCCATAGTGACAGCGATAATATAGTTGACATTTGCTTATAATATTTGAACAAGACCTATTGCATTTCTGCTACCTCCATTAAATGTACCGGAGCTCAAACAGACATTAAGAATACTGCATTGTATCAGAGCAAGGACAAGATCCTCACTCAGACAAGTAACATGTTTATCACTTACCTATAAGCTTTAAATTCTCAGATATGAAATCAACCAACAATTACATAAATGTATGATTTCATATACATATAAGTTCAAATGCAATCAATTTACATACAATATATATATATATATATATATATATATATATATATATATATACGGAGTACTGAGGGGTGACAGTGGGAAATTAGCCAGACCCCAGACCACCAGGGATACTGGAATGAACCCCTTTGCTGCTAAAGGCCACCATTTATCTTTGCATTTACCTCCTCACTGTCCTAGATCACCAGTGATCCTGACAGAAACACCTTTAGGCTGGGATCACACGTACCGACTTGCAGTGGAAATCTCGCTGCTAAACGTTAAACGCCAAACGTTTAGCAGCGAGATCCGCTACGAGTTAAGGTCCTGGCAGGTCCCTGGGACTACATACAGTACTAGTACGTATGTAGTATGTAATGCAGCTGCCCCCTTAACCCCGTCGGCTACCGCTCGGCTACATTACCTCTCTCCTTGCTGTATATACAGACAGCGCGAGAGCCAAGCGCAGTGAGTCGGTATGTGTGAACCCAGCCTTACAGCTATAGACAACCATTCACACTAAGGGCCCTATTACACAGGACGATTATTGTGTGAGAAATCGCTAAATTGTTCGAATTTAAACAATAAAAATCATTCTGTGTAATAGAACCCTAACATTATCCCCTTTACAGCCCTATACCACCAGAGATGCAGATAAAGCATTCAATGTATTGGACCTGGAAGCTGTTTAATACTTTTGGCTCAGATGCTATTTGGTATTGCATTTTTGGCAGTGTTACAGCTCTTTGTTAAGGTGCTGTATGTTAAATTTTACTGGATGTTCTTCTGTATTGGCCAGCTTAGAGGGAACAGGGTCTCTAATGCAACTAAAAGTTATGTTGAGCCACAGCCAGCAGCCATAAAGAGAAGATGCCTATTAGATGGAGGACTCCCAAGTTGAAATTCTACACTGGAAACCATGTAGCTGCAGCCCTGTACATTATGTGGTAGTCAGCCTGCAAGAAGACATAAGGAAACAAAAAAAGAACAAATTTTTCCAAACTTCGTTTCGCCAGGTTTATGCCCTTTTGACGTAAAATTTGCGAACTTACTAACCGAACCTTAATAAACCGCACTAAAACAGCTAAAGAATTTTTTTCTTTCCTGAAAAAAAAATTGCTTATTTATATTAAAATTTACTTGGCTTTGAGACATTCATTTTTCATTAGGCTCCTTCTAAGACCATCGCTATTACACAACGCAGGGGCGTAACTACCACTATAGCAGCCATAGCGGCTGCTATGGGGCCCACCGCATCAGGGGGCCCCATGGCCTGCTCCTGCAATACACTGGGCCCCCTGAGCCATCATCATTTGCAGCAACGGGTGGCCCTGCTGGTCTCCTGGGTTTTGCAAATGTCCCTTTAACTGCAAGCACTCCTGACCAGAGCTAGCAGTTATGTAGTTATGACTTCACTTGACCGTTTAGTGGTCAGTCGGGGGGGGGGGGGGGGGGCAATCAAAAGTTTGCTATGGGGCCCAGCCATTTCTAGTTACGCCCCTGACACAACGTGTTATATTTAGTGTTGGAAACCCTTCAGTGTCACACTCACTGTTAAGGCCCTATTACACAAGATGATTATTGCCCGTATTCCGGCCTATAAACGTCTTTTGTAATAGAACACAATGATCCATCGACATAAACGATTTTGGCTGATTATTGTAGTCATTTGTCCTTCAACGCGTTGAAAGAGAAACGACTAATAAAGCAGCGATCTGCTGCCGTCACTTTACAACCGAGGGGGAAATTTTTTGCGCTGGGCTTAAAGACGTCCCTGCAGCACCAATTCTCCACAGATTTATGTAGAGGTGCTATGCCTGTACATAAATCCCATGCGCACGAAGTGAAACCTATGTCACCTCAGACCTGGGGTAGGTTTCCTTATTGTTTTTCACGCTGAAAAATGATAAATTTAAAATGATAAATGATAAGTTTCTTCCCCAGCCCTCTGGTGCAACAGGCCAGATGCGAAAATGTATTCACACAACAAGCATGTACAAATATATTTATTCGCAAAAGGCCCCTCTACGCCAAAAAATACAACTTTTAGACCTTGTCCCCCAAAGTGTATAGCAGGGAGCCAAAAATGTCTAAAAGATAATAAATCTGGCGCATGGCATGTAAGCGAGTTTCCTTGCACAATTGTAGCCACAAGTCAGTTGTATTTTGCTGAGTAAATCTCCCTAGTGTGTCTGGCAATCATTTATAGTTCTAATGCCTTACCCTAAGACAAAGCATTATTTCTTTTAATTAGTGAACTGGTATTTGTAGTATTAACCCCGTGCAAGATGCTTAGGGAATGCTAAAGCCTTCAGAGATTATTTGGACCTGATAAGTAAATCCTTAAACATAGAATGGCACCACAACATTTTAATTTGCATATTAATTATCAACCATAGATGAGCAAGGTTGCTTGGGAATAATTATATTTTTGGACAGCTACGTGTGGTGTTGTCTGTGTACAGTATGTGTGGGGGTGGATGTTGCTGGGTGTTTGTGTGTGCATATGTTGATTGGTTTGATTCAAGAGTTTTACTGACTAGATATTAAGTATTAATATACATCATTACTGTACATTGTTGAAGCGGAAGTCATTCTTAAAAAGACTATCCAGGTAAACTAACATTGTAGCTATCCATTGTGACATAACATACATTATATTGAAGGTCAGAATAGTTTGAATGCATTATTAGGAGAAAAAAAAGTCCAGAGAATGATCTGTGTTGTACAGAGCTGTAATATAATGCTTATATTCTACTATGGGCCAATACTTCATCTCTATGCACCTTTTATTTCATATAGTGGCACATAGAGCTTTTCTCTGGCTTTGTTAACACTGGCATCATGGGTTACAAGTCATCAAACTGTACCGGAATTTTGTATGGCACTGACAAATACACAATACATGATGGCAACCCTTTGACTGGATTCTCAAGAACTGTAATATATCTTATTTTATGTTGTATTATTGGTAAGATATGATCCCTTTCAGGCATGGACCTATCAGATGTGTGAGAAGTGCAGCTGCACACAGACTCGATAGACAAAGGGACCCACTGTCTTTAAAAAATACAGTACCTAGAAATTGGTGAGCCAATAATTCTACACATGGATCTTCCGCCCCTTTGCACCAATAGAAATATAGCCTATATGTTGCCAAAACATGCACCCATTGATACTCAAGGAGCCTTGTTCATGGTTCTTGCACAAAATTATGAAGCATGCATAGACCGTAAATATGACAAATAGATTGCATTTACTTTTTTTTTGCCCACTGGTTTATCTTTGCTTCCAACAAACTTACTTCTGTGACTTTTCTTTCCCCAAATCCCACGCTTGTGATGTTCTATACAGACCAGGGACATTCAGTATTACTTCAAGTAATCAAAATATAATAATAGATTATATAATAGAAAGTGTGGGTTCACCTAAGGTGACACTACAGGAATATAGGAAGAAATTGAATAATTAGCAAGTTCATAAAACAGTGTTATATATGTGATACCCCAAGGACCTGACTGGTTTTACTTAAAGGGGTTACCCAGGATCAGAAAAAAAAACTGCTACTTTTTTGCAAGAACAGCTGTTCCCAGGTTGTTTGTGATATTATAACTTCAGTGCAACAGAGCTGCACGACCACACCCAAAGGAGACTAGTGGTTCTGTTCCTGGAAGATAGGGTCTATGTTTTTCTAAGCCTGGATAAGCCCTTTAAATTTCTAGTTCTTATCCTATGACAATAAAAAGAAAGTCTGCAGAATACTTTATTGATAGCCTATGGTTTTGATTACATGCTGTCATAAACAACCTAAATTTTAGTGATGGGTTGAATCTTCAGTGGATTTTGCTTAGAATTTTTTTCCTGTGTAACAATAACACCACAAATAGACAATTCTGTGAATCGGTATGCAAACAGAAGCTCATAAGTATGGGTAAATCTTTACATAATTTTTACACCAAAATTAAACACGTATTCCACAGGATATACCATTAGTGTCCCCTAGATCAGGGGTGTCAAACTCAAATAAACAGTGGGCCAAAATTAAAAAATTTGACAAAGTTGCGGGCCAACCTTGATAATTATTGAAGCGCGAATGTCTGCGCATTGTAAGAGCAGGGTACGTTGTTCCTGGCACTGTGGTTTACGTCTCCAAGCCCTGTGCACGATAAATGACATGACATGATAAATTGCTATGACATGATTAAACCCCAATCCATATAATAGCCAATTTTCCACAAATTGCCTCACATATTAACCAGCCCTTCCAATAGTGCCCAAATAGTAGCCAACCCTCCCCAATAGTCTCATATAGTAGCCAGCCCTCCCCATAGTCTCTTATATAGTAGCCAGCCCTCCCCCCATAGTCTCGTATATATTAACCAGGCCCTCCAGTAGTCTCATCTAGTATCCAGTCCTCCCCATAGTCTATTATAGTAGCCATGGCAGGCCAGATGTAAATAAAAATCTGAATTGCCTGGCGGGCCAAAAATAATGGCCCCACAGGCGAGATTTGGCCCGCGGGCCAGAGTTTGACATGACTGCCCTAGATGCAGGAAAATTGTAAATAGAATTATAACCCCAAGATATATAGCTTACTAATATAGTGTTATCACTAATTGTGCCAATTGTGTCAGCATGTTATTGCTCCTTTCATGCCTATTTACCCCGGACAGGAAGTTGAAAATGAATGAGTTACATAATGTAGTATTATCCCATCAGCTCTCCAGCTCTCCCCGTCTTCTTGGATAATGCATCGTCCTCTGCTGTCTTAGTATTCAGGGTGGGAGGATTGTGATGACCAGCTGAGGGAAAGAAATACATCCTGGGAATTGTAGCACTGAGCAAATGCTGAAATGAGAACTATCTGCAGGTCAGACGAATCTAACCTGCTGATATGTCCCTCCTGCACAGGAGACGTTGAGAAGGAAGGTATGTGTCTTACCTTCCTACTTAGAGCTGTTTCGGTACAGTTAGTATTTTGCTTCACGGTCCAGTGAGACTGTTAGGAGCACTGGGGGCGGTTAAGAGCCCTCCTCGCCCCCACAGCACCGAACCAGTCTGCTGTTGACCAGCCAGCTCTACTCATTATCATTAGAAAGGGGTGGGCTTGGCGGGGGCAGATCAAAGCTATAGGGGTGGGCAGTGCTCCTAATGGCCCCAATGCTCCAACAGTCTCACTGGGCCGTGGAGCAAAAGACTAACTGCATTAGAATGGCGGGCAAAGGATCATACAAGCTCCCCACTCCGCCCCCCTTGGTGGTCATGCTGAGGCTATGGTGCACTGGTATAATTTGACCTGTGAAGATGGCATGGAAAGCTGCAGGTATTTGACCAGGCGTTCACCAGCTTATACAGTTGTATAGTACTGCACCCGAACCCTAACCAAAGGAGATTGATACAGAGTAATTATAAAGGGGTATATATGAGGGCATTATATACATATTAGAGAGGTCTATATGAGGGTATTATATACAGTACATATATACATAATATGGATAATATGGATAAAATACCAGTGGTGTAAGTACCATTGAGGCAGACCACACAACTGCTACAGGGCCCGGCAAAGCGTGATCTGCCTCCATGGTACTAACACCTATCAACACCCCCCTCCCCTCGGACCAGCACTATCATACTCATCTTGCCCCGGCGTTTGTTCTCCCATGTCTCCAGCCAGGGAACTGGGAGAAAGAAGTGAGGCGCCAACTGGGGGACTGAATTGGGCCAGGTGAGTATGTTGGGTGGGTGGGGATATGCCCGCTTAGGATTCATGAGGGCCCCAGTTTTTTATTTGGGCACCATGAATCCTAGCTATGCTCCAGCTAGTATCCATCTGCTGCAGAGAGACGAGAAACATACAGTGAAACCAGGGAGAGAAGCGCTCAAATGCATGCTTTTCCCAGCTCATTGTCCTAGACCGTGATCAAAACTTTTCTCATGTCACTTGTACACAAAAAAGGTTCCTTCATATGATATTCTTTAGCCATCCTGTAAAAGCTGCAGTCCACAAGACTGCACACAATTCGAGCCTAGAGCTGCAGTTCGTTAATTAAAATCTTTCAGTATCACTGCAAAAACTGTCAGTTTAGCCGTAGACTAGAAGAAGAAATAAATGATATCCATACATAATGCTGTATATGCCCAATATAACCAATGTATTTCCTATATTTATACAGCAGGGACAATGCTCAGTTAATCAATTATCAAAGTAAATTCCATTAGTATATACACAAATGGAAATAACTGAAATATATATTTTATGTTGCTATTGCCTTCTACTCAAATTATTTCAACATTTGTTGCTATAGAGATGTAAATTGTAATTTATCAGGTCATCTTTTCATGAAAACATTTTACAAATATTTATTTTGTATTGGTGTTACAATAAGCAAAATGAGTGGCAAAATAAGGCAACCTGTAGTTCTAATGGTTCTATTCATGTATTTCATAGTAAAGAAAAGCATTGTATAACACGAAAAAGCAATGGTTATTATTGTAGGTTCTATAAAAGGGAACCTCTCACCTTGGGAGAGCAGGCTGAACCCCTCTCCCCAACTAGATAGAGCCCCCCACCCCATACTTACCCCCTCCTGGCGGTCACAATGCCAGTCCCGTCTCTGGGAAATCTCCCAGGATGAAAGGGTCCTTTAACCTGACCCATTGCTATCAGAACATCCCCGGGATGAGTCATAGCTAGCATGAAGCAATCAGCAAAAATCCCAAAACAGGAAAGATACTTAACCAACATCTTTTCCCAAGCAAGGACCACTGCTCTTCTTTGGAAATAATTGATTTTTGGTGTCTAGAGGGGCTTTAGGTGGGTATTCAACAAGATTAGTTAAATTTTGTTAAAG
The DNA here is from genome assembly GCF_027789765.1 of Dendropsophus ebraccatus. Taxonomy (NCBI): domain Eukaryota; kingdom Metazoa; phylum Chordata; class Amphibia; order Anura; family Hylidae; genus Dendropsophus; species Dendropsophus ebraccatus. The sequence continues at coordinate 71,391,762 of NC_091454.1, forward strand.
GGGTAAGTAGTAAACTTGTTCGGTGTACAGTATAAGTGTACTCACAGCATTTACTGACAGCAGCTCCCTGTGTACCTCATAGAGCTAATTTCAGACTCCCCTCCTCCAGGCTGTGCTGCCCTGCTCGGTGATGAGTCTGTCCATAAGGTGGCCAACATGGAGGAGCATGTGACCATGCCCGCCTCTAGTGTCCTCCATAGGCATATACAGGCTCAGTGGTGGACACTGGGGGCTTCTCCATGTCAGCCATCCTATGGACAGACTCACCACAGAATTGGGCAGCACAGCCTGGAGAAGGGAAGTCTGATTTTAGCTCTATGATGTACACAAGGAGCTGCTGTCAGTAAGTGCTGTACTTACAGTTACTAATGCTATACACTGAACAATCTTACTATAAAGTGGCCAACCCCTTTAATAGTCTAGAAATTCCAATAGTCTGGCATTCATTTCTTCTACTTTAGGCTGATTTCCAGAATATTTGCTACCACTACGAATAAATTTTATATATTATTCCAATAATCCAGAATATTGGATAATCTGTAATTTGTTAGTAATTTTAATAATTTTACTGAAAGTTCAATACAACAGTTACATAGTTTGCAGCAGTAGCAGCAGTACAGCAAGCCAATTTTAGTGATGTCGTTTGTACCCCCTAGAGGGCAAAATTATTATTTTAAATTATTAATTACAATTGCTACAAATAGTTTTAACATATTCAAAGTATGTAAAATATAATCTAGACATAAAATGAAAAAGCCCTAAAAGGTTAAATTCTAAGAAATGCTAATGGAATTTAGTGAATTATGAAATTATACTGCTATAATTTGATAATACTTTTGAATATAAACCAAGAAAAAATTTGGTACATTTTCTAAATTCAGTGAATTAATCTACCAGCTCTCTAAAGACAGAAACTAGACCACCTGGCTCCACTTTACATGTGCCTGGCCAAGGTTTTCAAGTGGAACATGAGATTTAAAATCCAAAGCTGACAAAACAGTGTGTATTCATGTAAAAATGGCTTTAATACAAATTGAGATTCAACACTATTTTAAAGAATTTCTCTTCCTGATACAAAGCCACAAACTGGCCTCTTCTATTTATAACGTATAAGTCCACATGGAACCATTATTCTTATATATCCAAGGTATTCATGCCAAATGCGAGACCGAAGCAATCTCATGTGAAGCTGGAATATGTATTGATTTACAAAATAATATAACTGCTCTCGAAGCATAAGGGTTAACAGCTCAGGCACACTGGAGGCGGAAGCATAGTCGCAGCTTTGAATCTGTAGAACACTTGCCTCAAGGACTTTGAAGGTCACCCTGATCGAGTGAGTGCTAGCAGCTTGCAGAGAGACAGGGCAAGCAGGGGCAGTAGGGAAAGAGACAGACACTGTTGTTTTTAGATTTCATGTTGTCACGAAGCGAGCTTTGCCTACTAGACACAGCTGGGAATGGTATTTGGGAAGAGGTACAAGCAATAGACAAATCTAGACAATTTCAAGGCTTCCTACCTGCTTGTGTTTACTGGGATTTCATTATTGTCTTCAAACTTTACCTGCGTGACCCTTGGATTTTATGCGGAACAGCACTCCACTGTTGGGTTACCTTGAATAAATGCCACACAGAATGACTTTTTGCAGTGCACTTTCTTTCCACACTAGAGACAATAGCTGCTTATTATTTTACCAGTTTATAAAATGCTGTTATCTCTCCCTTTTATGTCATCCCTCTCTTGCACAGCATGTTATCTTGTTAAAGCCAGCAGAGAATGTGAGTGAGCTACACAAAAGGAAGAGCATTTGTCGGCCCTTGCTTTGTGCTCTTAGCGGTCGCCTGCGTTATCCAGCTCTTCCTGCCCTTATCAGCCAGCTCCTCTAATTCTTCCCTATATTTCATTTGCTTTATCAGACTCTGCTTCGATTTACAGTTTAGACAGAGTCTAAAATGTTTATTAGTGTTTCTAGAAATAAAACCTATTCCAAATTCTAGCATTTAGCCTTGGGCTTTAAATGTTTTAAGGATATTAAACTTATTTGTAGTATGGTACTTTATCTTTTTAAAGCCAACAAGAAAGGTATAAAAATTATCTTTGTCACTTTTTGCTAATCCATCACAATATAAACCCTCTTGTTTTGTGACTTCAGGCTATATTGTAATAATACGTACCAAGGAAGATCATACAGGTTTGTGTTATACAGGTGGAACAGTAGGAAAGATAGCCTGACAGACCATCATGATCTTTTTTCAAAATGGTGGCTCTTCACTTGGCTTCTTCAACTTTGGTAAGCCATCCCTATTATGTGTCCCAATTGTCCTAAAGACTGTTGCTGCCTTCCAATGACATGATGCTATTGTCCAGGGAGAGGCAATCTATAATAGGATGCTTAATTTAAGAAGTCACATAAAGTTGAAGATGTGAAAAACTAACGTCAGGCTGTTTTTGTGTACTTTGTGGCTAACCTTTAGGAAACATTGGGGGAGATTTATCAAACATGGTGTAAAGTAAAACTGGCTCAGTTGCCCCTAGCAACCAATCAGATTCCACCTTTCATTTTTCAAAGAGTCTGTGAGGAATTAAAAGTGGAATCTGATTGGTTGCTAGGGGTAACTAAGACAGTTTCACTTTACACCATGTTTGATAAATCTCCCTCATTGTTTATACTAAGAGAACTGCGGTGAGTGCTTGGCGGTTCTGGCATAGCACTTTATCCATGCAACTGCTGAGGAGGTCCAGACGACTAGACTGGTGAGGACACAAATAAATATTTGTAAAGCCATGTTTGGAAAACAGCTACTTTTATAGAACTATAGTAGTCTATAGGCCCTTTCAGTTTTTAATTCCATATACAGGCATGTCATTTTTATTTGCATGGCCCACAGAAGGGATCACATGCCCTCTGTCTCAGGATTTAGGGGAAGACAGAGGAGTGGAGACAGAGTGGATGAAGAAGTGGGGATTTTCAGTAGCTTCAGGGGGTGCATCAGCATGAGATACAGACAAATGGCCTACTTCATTAAATAGAAGCCTATTACAAACAAGCTTAGATTATGGATGGGGATTGATCAGGGTTAACTCTTTTCTAACAGTAGAACCTTTTAATTTACTGCTACCTGGATTAATTTAGAGGTCTAGTCTCTTGTCTGGATTCATTTAAAGTTCTGATCCAAGGCCTGAATTTATTTAGGGGTCTAGTATGTGTGTGCATGTATCATGTGCACAATGCATGTGTGCTACATATGTTCACTGTGTGTGTGCACTAGGCACTGTCATTTAAAAGCAAAAAACTTTAAAAAGGGTATGTGCACACTGAGGAAAACACGTGGAGGACTTGCGGCGGATTCCGGCACTCGTCTCCGCACACTCCTGGTTTATTCTCTGTCTGTGCCATAGACTCCATTCTATGGTCAGGCAGATTCGGCTCTCTGCCCAAAGAATGGACAGGTTGCGGAATCCATGGTGGGTGATCCGCCCAGGTTCCGTAGAGTGCACATTTCCTAACAGCAAGCAGGGAGAGAAGCAAGAGACTGGGACAGTCCCATAAACCTACATTAGTAAAACAGAAAAAAAAAATGCTTAACATACAGTTTTCCCAATTAATTTTAGTGATCAATCTGGATCTGGGAGAAGAAAGAGGAGACAGCAAAGCGCTGTACAATAATTGATCAGTATTGTGGTTCTTTATGATCCTAGCACACAGAATGATTATCTGCTAAATCAGGCTGATATTACACCATGTAAGAAAGACAACGATTAGCTGAGGATCTGATCGTTGTCTTTCAACAAGTTTAAAAATCATTGGCCAACGACTGTGCATCGCTCCGTGTAATATGAGGTGCGTGGCTGATGAGAGTATGTAGAAAATAACAAAGATTATACTTACCTCTCTACGCCCTTCTGTGTCCTTCTGGCTTCTCTTCGTTCACTGCAGCTGTGTCTGGCACTTCTGAAGCTGTATCTGAAGTGACAGACCGCTCAACCAATCACTGGTCCTTTCCTGTCTCTGTTAGTGAGTGGCCTGTCACTTCAGAGACATGTCAGCAGCAGCAATCGGGGAACATGGAGAGGTAAAGTATAGCGTTATTACTTTCTATATATGCAGCAAGGGCTTCGGGGACATCGCTTACTATAAATATATATATATATATATATATATATATATATATATATATATACAGCCTTTGTTGCATGATTGTCGAGACGTGTAGTAGGCACTGTAAACGAGCACTGATCTAAGAAATCGGCTCTCGCTTACACTACACATTGGGTCGTGTAGTTCTTATAGTGCACTACTTAATTCACATTGTGTTAAAGGGGCTTGAAGAAAGAGAGTATAACCATCCAGTAACCCTTTCCAGTTTCTTCCAGGCATTTTGAAGGAGCTTAGTAGTCCCTGCTGATAGGTGAATCTGTTTACAAGCATTACATATGCTTAAATGTCAAATCCAATGGTTGTTGTAACAGCCACATGCATTTCCAAAAACCTATAAAAGTTTACCATCCATTTTAACCATTTTTGAATACCACAGTGATGCTAACAATGTTTTGTCTTTAATTCCAATTTCCAATTTCATGCTTCTCCTTTAAATATCTAAGAATATTAATCTGATTTCTGTAATTACAACTGTCTTTATACAGTATGTCTTCTATTTTCAAGGAAATTGTGTTTTGAGACACAAGATACATTTGTAGACTTAGTTTGGCCCTTTTTTTTTATAATAATCTTTAAAGAACTGTGCTGACAAAGGAAACCTATGATCGTCTTTGCTTAGCTTAGCATTGTTTGCACTTTAAAAAGCATAACAAAAAATTATAGATCCTATATGTTTCATACTTTATGCTAATATGTTATTTATCATATAGGAAGTGGGTCAGAATAGAAGAAAGTGATCCATATTTGTCAATGTAATTGTTTCAATAAAATTGATGAAACATGTTCTGTTGATAAATATGGAGCAATCACTTTGCCCCAGATATGCTCCAGCTTTGAAGTGATAAATAGCCCAGCTGGAGAAGACTGTTAAAAGAGGTCTATATCACATATCTAAGGAAAGAAAAAAGTCAAAGATTTGCTTCAAAAAGGAAAAACAACAACTAAGAATTGCTAAAGTGATAAAAAATAGAATTACATAACACAGTGTTCGAGTTGGCTTCATTATTAACATTCAAAGTATTACAAAATGGCATGTATTACAATGCTATATTCAGCAAAACACCCATTCCTTACATACATGTAGCCATACTAGTATTCATAGTGATAGTTATGTTATACATAGTGTAACCACTAAATCTTTCACATAGAGGTCATGTTCACACAATGTCAAAGACAGAAAAAAACGTCCGATTTTGATATTTAAAAAACGTCCATTATTGCAGCAATTTAACTGACTGCAATGGCAATGCATTAAAGTCGATGAAAAGACGGACGTCCAATGAACACAAAATTATAAACATGATCATTATTTTCGGAAGTCTTTTGCAAACAGCGGACGTTTTTTATTAGTTGTTCACACACAGTTTTTCTTTAGTCACCGTTCTTTCTCTGTTTTTACTTTTAAATCCAATGGACCTTTTAATTAAGACACATCCAAAGGCCAAATAGCAACCCTAAACTAGAATAATGTACAAACACCAGTCATTGCACTAAGGGGAGGCCAGACTGCTAAATAATGTCCCTTATTTTAGACTCAAAATAAGGAACGTCATTTTAAAAGGAGCTGAAAAAACATTGTGCTAACATAGCCACATAGTAATGGTAGTAAATTGACAAGACCAATGACCACCATGAGTTGAGTAAGGACTCATTTACACTTCAAGTGTATGAAATATGGCTGGATTATGGACATCTCTATTACAAATATAAAAAAGAACAAATATCTAAAGTTAGCAAAAAGAGAACATGAGTTTTTAACTTCAACCTATTGGTTATGGGCTAAAATGGCACTTGTATGAATCCAATGGAACATTCTACATATTAGAAAAAAAAACATAGGGGTATTTATCAAGACTGTCATACAAGTACGCTGCTCTAACCTAAAGCCCTCATGCCCCATGCTGGATTTAAAGAGAGGTACACGCTTCTCAGTAAATCCGGTGAATCTGAGGCAGTTGCATGGCGGCTGCAGAAGTCTACATCGGCTTCAAGCAAAAATCTGTGCCATTTTCCCCAACATACGCAAGACACTTGATAAATTCCTCCTGTATGTTTTTCAATTCATAAAAACTGAAATAATGCTAATTTTAAATATAGATGTGTGAATGAGGCCTAGCTGTGTAAATGCACATTGGACTGATCTTGAGTTACAGCCTGTACTCAATAAGTGCTATACTATCTGCTCTGCTGGTTATTAATGGAAACAATCACATGCTTGTTATCAGATACATCCATAATAGTTAAGTTAGGCTGCTATAATATAGTCAGACAGTTAGTTTTCCTTGTATCAGATTACTGTATAGTATCTGATCTTAAGACACTTCTTAATATGCAAATTACAGCAGCCAACTCTTTATAGATTTTAAATTAGCAAAGAATACTAGAAGATCCCAACTCTAAAATTTCCACAATTAGGAATACTGCTCTGCACTGAAATATTCATTTTCTTACGTGTGGGAGCCTCAGCAGTGAAAACAACTCACACACACACACACACACACACACACACACACACACACACACACACACACACACACACACACACACACTGACCACCACTAATACAGAGCCATGGTGCAGCACTGCACACAGGTGTGGATTTTGCCAATGTGCACAGGCTCTTAGGGCCCTTGCACACTATGGTAATTGTGCAGATAACTTGCAGATTCTGTCACTCGCCCCCCCCCCCCCCCAAAGCTCCCGCTTGAAGTTCATGTACGAGTTCACCCACATGCGGCACCCGCCCCCCTCGTCTTAAAAGTATATCTTCTGAGATGACAGGGAGGTAGAATTGGAGCACTGGAGAGCAAAGATAGATAATATATTTTCTATTCCCCAGACAACCTCTTTAAGAATTTGTGGTGAAGCTATTTTTTGTGAAGCTATTTATTTTAAGTCTTTATTTATTTATTTTTTTAATTGTATATTTAAAGGGGTTGTCCGGCGATAAAAAATTATTCACAGAATAACACACATTACAAAGTTATACAACTTTGTAATGTATGTTATGTCTGTGAATGGCCCCCTTCCCCGTGTCCCACCACCCCCACCCGTGTACCCGGAAGTGTGGTGCGCTATACATTACCTGTCACGTGCCGACCACGGTCTCCGATCCTCAGCAGTGACGTATTCTTCGGGAGGCCAGCGGATCTTCCCGAGTGCCGGCCGCCCTCTGCAGCGTCATCCGAAGCTCAGGGGAAGGGGGCCATTCACAGACATAACATACATTACAAAGTTGTATAACTTTGTAATGTGTGTTATTCTGTGAATAATTTTTTATCGCCGGACAACCCCTTTAAAGGTGGGGCAGGTGACTGAAATATATATATGACACAGTACATACTGCACAGGTCACAGGGCATGCCTAGGGAAAACTGCCATAGATGTCAATAAGTCCTCTCCAGACTACAGATTTCTAAGATCCATGTGACTGCTGTAAAACAGTGCCCAAATGTTGTAGGCATCTCATGCACAATAGTTTTCCCTCACAGTCATGTACAGAAAATAGTATAAGTGTTTCTCCTATAAGAAAGCATTCAGATTTAATATTGAACCTGGTAAATTGATTCATCCGTGTCTAATGAAACCTCTACAAAACAACGTACTCTGTAGATGGTTTGAATATATTGCATAGCTATATCAAGCCCCATGTTATCCTATAGCTAAAGCGCTAAATTGTACCCCTTAGAGATGAGCGAATTCCTCATCTAAACGAAGTGAAGCACTTCATTTGCTCTTCCCTTCACTCATCAAGCCGCCAGCCTTTCAACACTGCTCCACTCCTTGCCGCACCTCCCAGGATGCCGGGAAAAGCGGAATCCAATCCTGAGAAACTTCTTTCAGTTTCCCAGGATTGGATCCAGCTTTTCCTCGGCACCCAGGGTGGAGCAGCAGAGAGCGGACTAGCGCTGAAAAGCTGTCGACTTGATGAGCGGAGCACAGTACCCATGAAACCCAATGACTATAAAAGAAATAAAAGGTTCTGATGTAATGCAATCATTGTATCATACCTTTTTTTTCTTAATCATGTCTAAACTAAATAGATATGGTGCATGCCATGTGACTAGATTCTGGTGCGTTTAATTTGGGGATGGCAATTATTTCCCAATGTACTGTATTTATTTTATATAGTAATATTTCACTGTTTCATTTGTTAACTACAGTAGACCAATGTAAATTAAGAAGAAAATGTTTTTAGATTTGGACAATGGCATAAAAGAATGTTGTGGGCACAAGGGGTGGTTTCGTTCTCTAATCTAAGAGCTAACACAGCACCAGTTTGAGGAGAAAAAAAACATTGAATATGGATATTATGATAAACTTTAAGGATCAAAAAGGAGAAGAGAAGGCCCACACTTGCCATATTCTTGACTCTGTTCTTAGAACATGTAACCATATAGTCTTCTTACAGCCAGGAAGCCTTTGATCTGGATGTGTGCCTCTCTGTAGTTAATGTAATTATCTTAAGACGTCATAGTTCAGGCCAGAGTCTGCAATTTCATAGCCACTCTTATGCTGTTCCGTGGAAAAATTATGACTCATGGGTAATTCCAGCAGAACCAAGTCTACTAGCAATAATAAGAAAACATGCCTATGACTGATAGGTTGATGAGGATTATATTGGCTGTTTGGATTAAAATGACAGGTGACACACACAGGCCAACTTCACTTGAGGATTTCCATCATCCATTAATCTTAAAGCAACACTCCATAAATGAATTATACATTGTGTTATACCAAAAGATCCGCAGAAAAGTAAAGAAGTATACCCAACATTTAGGTGTAACAAAAAGGGGAGTTTATGACTGGAAAATCTACACTTCTGCAGGAATCTGCTGTTCTTTAGAAGTATGGTACAATTCTACAAAATAATTAATCTATACATGTGAAGTGCTCACAAACCAACAGTCCATTGAAGAGTTGCGGTGCTTGTAGAATACTAGTAACAAGTGTCAGAAATAAATCTCGGCACTAGCTCAATCCGATGCTTGAAAGGTAATTAGAATACAAAATGAACATGAGTAACGTTGCATGTGTTCAGGCCCATCCTGGATGGGAAAGGTTTGGATCAAATGTTTCCCCGTCTTAAAGGAGGGAATCTTGGGGGACATGTAAATGAGATCACTAATTAGAACAAGAATGTAAAGCAAACAGGTGGGCACTTTTTCCCCCATCAGACTATAGTAAAGGAAGTGTACAATAGGGCTCCTTACCCTGAATCAGGAGATATAACTCTTATTTTAATCAAATGCTCCAGTGCTGAAATATAAACTTTAAAGTAAATTTGGAGAAGAAGCCCTTAGGGCATTCCACTGGGCTTCAAAAGCTCAGAAACATGCACCCCCTTTTCTCCTGCCTACTCTATTTAGTTTGACAGGCCAAACATTACTGGGCTTTTGCAGCCCAGGGGGACACCCTTTGATCTTTATCTTCTAATTTGCATAAAAATTTCAAAGTTTATCTTGGGGCTGGAGAAATGGATTGAAATAAGAGTTATACCTCCTGATTCATGGTAAGAAGCTCTACTGCACACTGCATTTACTTTAGGCAGAAAAAGCTCGACTGACAATTACGATTTAAACATTTTTTGTATGTCTTGACTATAGTCATTATTAGAGATAAGTGAACCGGGTTCGGGTTCGAGCCGATCCGAACCCGAACGTTCGGTATTTGATAAGTGGTGGCTGCTGAAGTTGGATAAAGCTCTAAGGTTGTCTGGAAAACATGGATACAGCCAATGACTATATCCATGATTTCCACATAGGCTTAGGGCTTTATCCAAGTTCAGCAGCCACCACTTATCAAATACCGAACGTTCGGGTTCGGATCGACTCGAGCATGCTCGAGGTTCGCTCATCTCTAGTCATTATCTTTAAAATCATTGCTTGCTTTGGATAATTGCTTATTTTTAGGTGGTTTACTTATCCCATGGTATCCTGGGGACCGCAGCATTTAGCTGTAACCTTCATTTGAACCTAGCAGCAAGCGTTTGGTTCCCCTGCAGCACCTCTATTGGGGAAATTTAACATTACATAGTTCTCACTGCATATAATTGTGCTGCTTGTGTATGGACATGTCAGGTCCTCCACAGCAAGAGACACTCTTTGTAGCCATCCTGGCTTTCTTAACCTCATCTCATTAGATTGTATAATTAGTTGTCTCACCAGCTGCCTAACGTCAGGTCCTGTCTTTCACCTCTCAAGCACAATGTGCACTGTCTACTTTTTATCTCTCGCCTACAATTGTCACCTGTCTCCCTTATCATTCTCTCCCTGCTTGTTAGCCATCTTTTCCCCTGTTTTTACATTTTTATTTTTTTTTATCTCTCGCTGCTGTCTTCCTCCTGTTATTTCCCTGTCTTGGTGAAATTGAGCTGATTTTATTGTTGTTTTTCGTTCTATAGTTTTTATTAGCAGTCTCATTACTACACTCTACATTGCCATCTGCTTCTGTCCTTTCCTCTTTGCTGTGGTCTCCTTGTCTATAGCTCTGGCTGCTTTTCCTGGGGTTTATTATTTATTGTATGTATGTATGTAGACAATATCTGACTCTGTTGCCCGTTGGTTGATTTATTTATTGTTTTCAGGGTTCAGTTTCATTTCTCTTGCTTTTGTGCTAACTGTCCTTGATAGCTGTCTTTTTCACCTTCAGCTAGTGCATATTTTCAGCTTTTACAGGCTGCCTCATTTTCTGTCTGCCCATGTCACCCATTGGTAAGTGTCCTTAAATAATGCCCTGTGGGTATCGCTGTCACCCCTCGGTCTGTGTGTTTGCTGTGCCAAGATGACAGCTCCCTCACTCAGGCAGTCACTCAAATTCCCTTGTTAAACACACAATAACATCCGACATTGCCTATCAAACAGCTAGTGGGAATCTTGTTGTGCTAATGGCTGGTTTCATGTTTAAATATAAATTAACAATGTACTGTTAATGATGACAGCCGTGCTAATAGCCCACTCTCTAAGACTGCCTGCCAGATTGGGGAAGTTCACAGTGACTCCCTTCCCTCCTGAGCAGAGGCATACTCGGCTCCCTTGATGTTTGTGTATATCCCTGGTGCCCTGCTACAGTTTTGTAAAGAATGAGCTGCAGGGACAAGCAAAATGCTAATGATTTTTCCTAAGTTACATATCAACTGCACAGAAATGGAAAGATTTCGAGCAACCAAATAAATCATGCATCCAGACTAAGTTACAGAATATACATTGTGAGTTGTTTCTTTCACACACATACAGGGGTTTTTAAAGGATAAAAGGCTAAAGAATACAAAAAAATGTGTTCCTAACACAATCAGAAAAAAAAATGGAAGCACAGAAGAATTTTTTTCTAATTAAAAAGGTCAGCATACAATTCTCTTGGGATTATTGCTTTATGTTCTATATAGGTGACGTCTAGTAGTTTGGTAGCACAGTCATTGTATTATCTTGATTACTACATTGTTATTAGTAGGAACAATTTTAACCCCCAAAGAATAAAGTGTTTTGATCCTACTTGGACACACATATTCTTTTAGTGATTAAGTGACACATAAATGCTGATAGCCCACTCTCTAAGATTGCCTGCCAAATTGGGAAAGTTCACAGTGACTCCCTTCTTTCAGTGATTAAGTGACACATAGGTCTGTTCATGATATGCTTTCTTTTTCAATTTTTCTTTTCTAATTTAGTTAGGCTTGATGCTAAAATAAACCGTGGTGTACTCCCAAAGGTGTTATATTGGAGGGATGGCCAGAGACACCACTCCTGTGGTGGATGGCCGAGATAAAGCCGGACCTTAAGGTGTTGGCATGTGACGCCAGTGCCTGGAGGTCACACAGGTGTGATGGCATGCCTGCTTTTAAGGTGTAAGGCTGGTTGTACCTTTTTCCCCTGTGGTCAGGGTCCTGCCGGGTTGCTATCGTGTCCCTTGGGATTGTGTAGTCACGTATGGCCAGAGTGGTATAATGACCCATCCGGTCTTAAAATAAAGTTGAGTTGGTTTACTACTTGTAAATGTGCAGCAGGTAATACAGAAGGTCTCTGAGATACACTTGACAAAGTTCCAATAGACACTTGACAGTAAAACAACCAGATCTGTAGAATAAGTGCAGTGTAGGATATAGTCATGTTGGTTGAGTTGTGTTGCGGTAGAGTAGCAGAGAGGAGGATGCCATGAGAGTCTCAACCCATGTAGTAATGTGCTTTGCCAGGATGTTGGAGGATGAAGTAGAATACTTAGAAGAAAAATAAGAAGAAGAACACCTGTGCCCATGTATTAACATTGCTGTAGTCTTCACACCACCTTATGCCCACTAGCTTTGGCTGAACCGTACTAATGGGTGACACAGGCCCCAGACCTTGTTACCTGGGTTTAGTGGAATGCTGAGGGTTCCCTGCTGACACCCGCTCTGTGAGGCAGAGTTCGTAGGCTTACTGCAACTTTGCTCTGCCCGGATCAGTTCCTGGCTCGGTCGCTCTATAGTGGATACTGTCCTGCTCTGTGACTTCTCCTAGTCCACGGCGTGGGTTAAGGTTATCTGTTGGCTAGTCCTCTCCTGAGAGGTTTAACACTGCATAGTGCTTGGTGTATGTACTTGTGAGAAGGTTGGTAAAAGTGTTCTGTCCTGCATCCTACCCATGTGGGGTACTGGCTAAGACTGACCTACTCTTCCTGTCTCTAGTATGACTCATTTTCTCTACAGGGTGTAGGGTGTGCTGTGATTGGGTGAAAAGAGTGCAATAGAAGAACAGAGAGGAGAGGTGATAGGAAAGAAGAAAGCAAAAATATTACTGGTCTAGAGATTCTGGTAACACATTAACCCTTTACGATGCTTTAGCTGTGCAGCTTCCATAAAAACATACATAATACAGCAACATCTAGTGGCCAACTCTTAATACTACTTAATAACACAAAATGTACAGACTTTTGCGAAGGGTCTAAGCAACAGTAGCACCCCTAGGGGGACACCATAAAACCATTGGGCCATGTTCACATGGCGTAAGACACCAGCCATTCCATGACCCAGCCGGGTCACAGAGCGGCCAGTGTCAAAGAAGATCATCTCGGCCGGTACTGAAGCAACGGCCGGATGATCTTCACTGCCACTGAATTGGGATGCGGGCGCATCAGTGTGCGCCCGCATCTGAATTCCCCGCTGCACATAATGGAGCGTGCGGCGAGAGCCGTAGGCTCCAATGTGTGCACTGACATGTCAGTTTTTTTGCAGCACTGCTAGAGATTCCGGCCAGAGTATATACTATGGGGGACATTTAAGAAGTCCGGCATTGCCTCTACATAAATCCTGATCGCATGGAGCCAGTCCGTGTAAAAATTTTGAAACCTACACCAGCTCAGAGCTGGCGTAGGTTTCAGTATAAATGGGACGCACACAGAGGCATGCAGCTGCACCCCCCGTAACGCCCCCTCTCTGCCCCACTGGCGGAGGTGGGGCAGATGTGAAAAATATATATTTTTACGCCGATTTGCCCCATCTAAGCCTAAAAAAGGCATTTACGCCTTTTCATACATGTCCCCCTATGTGTATACACTCTGGCCAGGATTGCATAGAGGGCAGCACTACATAAGTTCTGTAGTAATCAAGGCTGTTTAAATCGGTAACAACGGCCGTGATTACTATGGAGCTTACATAGTGTGAATATAGCCTAAAGTTGGAGTTTTTTTTTTTCTAATGTTTTGATATATAATCTAGTAGCGTCTTGGGTATATTAAGCAGTTGTGGAAACAGTTTGTGTTTACATGGGGAGTATATTATATATATATATATATAATATTATATTATTATATATTATATATATATATATATATATATATATATATATATATATATATATAATATTTTAATTTGTATTAACTGACAGAGGTGGTATGGGTCTGCTATGACCCAGCAGCTCTGATCTGCTCTGAGGAACCTGACAATCATATGATCATGGGGTCCAATAGAGGCAGTAGCATTGCCACTGCATTTTTTCATTATATATTGCTTACTAAATGCTATGTAGACTGTAAAACCAATGACAGGATTGGTTACAAATAGAGATGAGTGAACCGGGTTCGGGTTCGAGTGGATCCGAACGTTCGGCATTTGATTAGTGGTGGCTGCTGAACTTGGATAAATCTAGAAAACATGGATACAGCCAATGACTATATCCATGTTTTCCACATAGCCTTAGGGCTTTATCCAAGTTTATCAGCCACCGCTAATCGAATGCTGAAAGTTCGGGTTCGGATCGACTCGAGCATGCTTGAGGTTCGCTCATCTCTAGTTACAAACCAATTGTATTATTTCCTCATTGTCCCTGTCTGTCTCTGATGGGAGGACACCTTACCTGCTTCTGCTAAATTTCAAGAGCTTTAAACCCATTCTTGCAGTACATTTATTATAGGATAAATCAGTTTTTCAAATATAAAAATACATAAATTTAGCTTAGTTTCTTATCTACAGCCTTTTTGTTTTCACATATAGTGCTGGCTGCATTGCCATATCCACATAGAAAACTAAGAAGTAGCATGACAGGTCAAGTGCAAAAATGATGATCATGCCACATTCATACTCATTATTTCACATGTATTAAAGTCCATTTGGGTTCTAGCTTCTGCCTTGCCTTCATATTTTCAGTGAGATGGGCAAACCTGCAGCATTTAAATAACGGTGGCTGAAAAGGTTGGATGCAGCCCTAGGGAGTCCTGGAAATCGGCATATAGGCGTATCCATGTTTTCCAGGCAGCCTTAAGGCTGCATTCACATTTTTTAGTGCTCGATAATCAAATACCTCACAATCAGGTTTAAAGGGGTTGTCGAGCGGTACATGGCCACTTTCCTCCAGAGACAGCACCACTCTTGTTTCTAGAGCGGGCGGGGTTTTGCTGCTCAGTTCCATTGAACTGAATTGAGCTTAATTGCAAACCGCACCTGAACTGGAGACAAGAGTCGTGTTGTTTCTGAAAGAAATTGACCATGTTTTTATAGCACTGGATAACCCTTTCAAACGAACCCGAACGTACTAGAGGTTTGCTCATCTCTAGTAGAGATGATCGAACATCGGAAAATCTTAGGTTCTATAGAACTCGAACCTTGTCGAACCTTAGGTAATAGGCTGAATCCCGGAATTCCAGGCGGTACCCAGGCTGTCTCCTTCTTCCCTGCGGACCTGGAAGGCATCGGGAATCAAATGCAGAAGGTTCGACAAGGAGTTCTATAGAACCTAAGATTTTCCGATGTTCGATCATCTCTAATCTCTAGTACTTACATTTATATAAATTTTTGCTGAAGGTCACTTTTCTAAGGTCATTAAAAAGGCCGAAAACCAATAAAAAACCTTGATGGTCCTGCTCTTTATATAGAAAGTCATGGTAAATACAGTTTTGTCTAAAACAACTAGCAAATATGAGATCTTCTTGATATACCACAATAATATATATATATATATATATATATATATATTTTATTTTTTTCCCCCCTATATTCATGTATTTATTTTAAGTTTGTTAATGTAAGACATAAGGCAACAAAACCGAATTGGGGGTTAAAACTAATAAAAGGAACAAAACAATTCAAGAATTGCAAATGTCATAGAACAACACAGCATAGCGGCTTCAAATGTTGGATTTCTAGAGAAGGTATGTGAAGATAAAATGCTTGTATGCCTCACATGCGGCTCTAGTATATACCTATATAAAATGAGACATGTTTGTCACACAAGATAAGGGACCTACATAAGCAGTCATCTCTTTTGCCAGAAAATAAGACACATACCCGGCACACAGAGCCAATTTGTGTAACAGTCCATCAAGCGCTTAGCCTCTCATATAAGCAAACACTTGCAGATGGATTTCATGTTATTAAGGCTTCTAGCTGCATCTGTGATCCAGATTATTTATACTGCGCTTTGAAACACTCACTGACTCTAACAACTGAAATATGTAGGTCTTGAATTTGATAAGAAATCTTTAGACCATATTGAGAAATATTAAAAAGCAAGCGACTGACTACAGTTGGATTTTTTTTGTCATTTCTTAAATTCTATTTTTCAATAACTCTGAATTAAAGTGGTTTATTAAAAAATTTCACATTGAATGTTTGCATGGAGGAGGAGGTGGTTTGTGTGAGCCCGGGTTTGGCATTTGCTTGAAATTATCTGCAACACAGGGGTGTGCAAAGCCCTCGAAGTTATTCTTTTACAAGATTAATTTAATGGACGCTGAGTGAATGTCATTGGAAATTTAGCCATACTTTTTGTAATTATTCTCTGTGCCTTTGTTTCCAGGGAAGAATAGTAGAAATTAATTGAAGTTAGAACTTTTCCACCAAAGAAAAAGCTTCTTTATGGATGGCAAGAAAAGTTGTAGCTCAATATTGACCTGTGTTTTTTTACAACTGCTCCTTCGTCATATTATTCTACAGAGGGAATCCAGATACGGTAAATGTAATTCTATTCAATCAATGTAATGCTGTAAAATCTCTTTAAGTTTATTTTCTCTGTTCGTCTCATGAGACTTTACTAAGCATTGAAAAATACACACCAATCAGCCATAACATTAAAGCCAATAACAGGTAAGTGAGTAACATTGATTATCTTGTTATAGTGGCACCTGGCAAGGGGTGGAGAATATCCTATGTAGCAAATGAACAGTCAGTTCTTGAAGTTGATGTTTTGAAAGCATATAAATAAGTAAGTATGTATATAATCTTAGCACCTACCAAAAATGGTCCACAAAAGGGTAAGGAGTAAACCTACAAGAGGGTCATGGATGCTCAAATCTTATTGCTTCATATACAGGGTGGATGCTAACCTTTGTCCATTGCCATAAGTGCCTACAATGAACATGTGGATCATCAAACAATAGATGCATGTGGCCTGTAGTTTGATCATTCACATTTTTTTACATCATGTAGACAGCACAGCTTGTGGGAATTACTTTCCTGGAGAAGAGATGGTGCCAGGGTGCAATATATAGAGAAGGCAATCCAGCAGTGATGTTCTGGTACTGGCATTCTTAGACCCAACAAAAATGTTAGTGCAGTCCCCACCTGGATTCCACACAATGTCGTCTGATTGTTGTTTTTCATTGTCTTTCAACATGTTAAAAGACAAATGACTTGGATAGCAACAATCTCTTGCCGTCGCTCCGTGTAATAGGAGCGGCAGCAGCAGACCCCCACAGCTCCCCGTACCCCCCTCACTTACCTGCTCACTGTCAGTGTGATAGCGCCAGCAGCGAGCGCTGATCCGACAGGTCGGTGCTCGCTTGCTTCCTAGCTTAACTCTACACCTCTCCAGTCCATCACAACTCTGCTGCCTGATTAATCTGCCTCTCCTCTTATTTTTTTATGCTTCTCAATTCTTCTAATCTCTTCCCTTGCTACCCATTTCCCACTGAATTTAGTTCAAACTATTAACAGTAACATACAAGACTGTCTACAATCTATCACTTCCATATCTACTTCCTCTGACCTTATTTCATGATGCCTTTGCTAAAACAATCTAATTTTCACAAAACCTACTTCCAGACATGGTAAGATAGTGTTATCTTGTTACTGTATTTGGGAAGGGGGGGGAGCTCAAATAACTCATCCTTTTACTGTATAGCCATAGCCTGATCCAGTAAATCTATTTCACATAATTTTGTGTGTGTACAACGTTGCTTTCCTCCCCCTAATAACTGACACTAGGTTCACACTGCGTTTTTGAAATCCATTTTTTTTCATCCATTTTTTGCAAAAACACGGATGAAAAACGGATGAAAAAAATGGATGCATTTATGTGCATCCGTTTTGATCCATTTTTTCATTTACTTCCATTGTAAAAATTTTGACGGACACAAAAGTAGTGTCAGCTACGTTTTTGTGTCCGTCCCAAAAAAAAAAAAGGATCCGTTTTTTTTGACAATGGAAGTCAATGGAAAAGCGGATTAAAACCGATGAACACAAATGCATCAGTTTTTTGCAAAAAACAGATAAAAAAACGCATTGCAAAACGCAGTGTGAACCTTGCCTTAGTTTTATAGTGCTTACTCTGGTGATCTAAGGCATTAAAGGGGTCACAGTCTATACCCCTGAAGGTCTAGGGTGATGAAGAGATTTATGATAAGATTTCTTGGGGTCTAGGACAATGATGAATTTGAGTAAGGCAGATAAGGGTATAATGTTTACATCCTTGGTGGTCTAGGGTTGAGGAAATAGTTATATCTGTATACCTGTTACTATGATTCATTGTGTCCTTCAAGCGTGTATATACTTTACAAACATTTATGTATTCTGATTTCTTTTATTGGACACAAAAACAGCTTTTCATAGTCACTATTAAGTACAAAGACATTTGTTTCCACGACATCTCATTTAAAGGAAAATGCTGTTCTGTTATTCTGACATTCTGCCAAATTCAAACATAATTTGGGCCTTCTGAGATCCAACAGCCTTGATAAAGGCTGGCATTATGGGGATCAAGTGATTTATCTAGTAATTGCAAATATGTATGCATTACAACTCTCCGCTGACCTTTAGGTCCAACTTTATGATTTCATATCTAATCAGGTTATTAATGTGCCTCCAGAGGGGGAGAGAGAGAGAGAGAGAGAGAGAGAGAGAGAGATGCTGGATGGACACTTAACAGTTAAATGAAAAATTTGTTAAAAAAATAGGTGGGAGAGAACAGCTCTGCCTTATTGCTATTGCCATGCATAAAAGCAGATTTTACGTTTATGCCTGAAATGTTGATATTCTTAATTTGAAAATTGTATGTATGATCATAGAAAAATGTTCAAACTATCTCATTGTTCTTTAGGCTGGCCATAAAGTATATGACCATATGTCTCTTCGATAACGACTCTTTGAAAGACATCTGTGTGTTTGAACCCCTATTGTGTAGTTGGTGCCAGCAACATAGGGGGTGCTGAATTACTTTAAGCTCCTCTAAATCTTTTTTGAGCAAATCTAAATTTAAAGCCTTTTGATGAGAAGGCACTTCTGATCATTCATATTCAATAGCATTTTATTACTGATCATTATATTGTGTTATTAGTACTTTTCATTGTCTCTTACTTATAGATCATCACAAGGAGGATTTGGCTGAAGGTTAGTTTGTCTTTTTAATTAATATATAATTATTTATATTTAAAACAATGATTGAAATTGTTAAAAAATATATATGTTATAGGTTATAGTAAAAGGTATTGGGACTGTAAGTGGTACAGCATAAGCCTTTTAGACAAACAGATTTCTTGGCCACGGGGGCCACAAACGAGCACCTTTCAGCAAGATCAGCGCTGGTCTGCAGTGCCTTTATACAATACTCTTATCATCTGTGCAGCCTGGGAAACTGACAGCAAAAATATGCATATATCTGTGCTGTCAGTTTAAAGATTACAAGCGTCAGTGTATACTTACATCTGCGTAGCTTGTGATCTGGCATCCAGGTCTCCCGTCTGCTGTCTGTATCTTCTGGTCCTGTCTCTTTCAGCTGTTAATTATTCTGAAGGAGGTGGGGCCTGAAGATACAGCTGACGGTCAGAAGATGGAAGACCTGGATGCCAGACAACCAGCTGCATGGATGTAAGTATACATTGCTGCT
This sequence comes from Dendropsophus ebraccatus, assembly GCF_027789765.1. Taxonomy (NCBI): domain Eukaryota; kingdom Metazoa; phylum Chordata; class Amphibia; order Anura; family Hylidae; genus Dendropsophus; species Dendropsophus ebraccatus. The sequence continues at coordinate 71,411,487 of NC_091454.1, forward strand.
TGCATCTTGAGGCTGGGTTCACACTACGTATATTTCAGTCAGTATTGTGGTCCTCATATTGCAACCAAAACCAGGAGTGGATTGAAAACACAGAAAGGATCTGTTCACACAATGTTGAAATTAGCGAAGCGCTAATCTAGTTTAGAGACGAGCGAAGCAGCCTTTCAGTGCTGCTCCGCTCCCTGCCACTCCTCCCAGGATGTTGTGAAAAGCTGGATCCAATCCTGGAAAACTTTTCCCAGTTTCCCAGGATCAGATCCAGCTTTTTCCCGATAATTGGCCTGTGTAAAAGGCCCTTAAGTTGACTTAGTTTATAGTCTTGACAAATAGCTACTATGGGGGGAATTAATCAAGAGTGGCATTTCAAATCTGCTCTAATCTGAAATTTTTCAAGAAATCAGAAGCATTTTGATAACTCTTACCCCTCTTTGGCCACCCTAGAAATGTACATTAGCTCCAAGTTGATGTAGATTTTAGCTATAGTTACATCATAAATGTGTGACTTTTGTGTGACTTTTCACTGGTCTGCACTAGCAACAAACCTAAATTAGCCCCCCAAATTGACAGTAGTTGTACTAGGCATGGGTTTTCTACCTATTATACAGTATGTGTTGTAAAAGCAATAAAAGAATAAAACTTTCCATTTAGTATTGGCAGTCATTTTTGAAAATGAAAAAATTAATAGCAGATGAGACAATTACAGATGGAAATAGATAACACAAAAGTCAATAAAGAACGGCAAAACAATAGAAATACTCTGGAGGAGGACTGAGCAGCATCCTGTCTTCCTGACATACAAACAGCAAATTAGAGAGGTCTTAATTGTCTGTGGGTTGGAAAGAAGAGAAAGCTGTGACATGAAATGAGCGACGGCTAGGCAGTTTTTAAAGCCTCCTGTTTACTGAAATTCTTATGTGCCAGCATGAGACTAGACACTGCATTGGAGAGACACAGACCTTTGATCAAGTTCTTGAGCCCTAAGGACATTGGAACAATTAAAAGATGGAGCGATTCCAGAGCAACGTTTTAAAGTTTTTGTGTCTCGCAACGCTTTACATTTTCCACTAGGTGCATGAAGTTATCAAATGAAAATAGTACTACGAGTTCAGAACATTAGTCATACATAGTTATGAGTACAACAGTACGTAAAACCACATACTTAAAGTTACATTACACACAATTTTAAAATCATACTGTGTATGCCTTATCCAGAAGATCCCCTGCTTCTGTCCAAGGCATCACTGCATGCTTTGTTGGTCAGTTAACATTAGCTGGGCACCAGGTGTAGTAAGTAGCAATGGATGTCACATTGTCACTTATACACATATTCACTAGACTAGACAATCTAAGCATGTTCCAGTGAATGTTTGGGTGTGTTCCCACTACGGAATCCGCACGGATAACATCCGGTGGATTCTGTGAGCTCCCCCCCCTCTCCCCCCGTTCTCCTGCTTGGAGATCTGGTCATCCCATAGGCTCCATTCTATTCAGGCAGATTCCACCCTCCGCCCAAAAAAGAATCAACATGACAATTCTTTGGGCGGACGGCGGAACCAAACCCATTAATGGGGAAATTTTGAGGAATTTTAATTCATCTAAAGCTCATTAGCTAATGCTGCGTTTACACGGAACGATAATTTGCCCGATCGTACGATTAACGATGTCGGAGTAACGATTTTTTTTTCATAACGATCAGCGCTTAGACGGTACGATATATCGTATGGAAAATTTGTTTTGCAATCGTTTTGCGATCGCTTAAGCCTATCTCGCACATAGGAAAAATCGGTGAACGACTGTTTACACGGAACGGTATGCGAATTTTTTGCAAATGACGATTTAAGAACATGTTGTAAGATCAAAATTAACGATTTCTTATTCGTCGTTTGATCGTTCGCAGCGTTTACACGTATCGTTATCGTTCGAATTAGTGCAAATTTGCACGATAATCATTTCGTGTAAACGCAGCATTAGCTCTACATATTAGCGAGGGTAGTAAAATGAAATACTTGCAAGGGTAAGAAAAAGGAACTATACTGTCAGCTGCCAGCATGTCCCCAAGTGTCTAAATTAGTTACAGTACCAAGGGACGTACATTGTGTAAAAAGGGATGAAAATATATATATATTCTTTAGATGGAAATGATTCAGGCAAGTTTATCCAGGGACTCTTAAATGGTGGTATCATGTCTATAACATTTTGAGACACCTCCATGAATTATGTTTGTTCTACTAACTGGTTGGGGGTCTTTGACTGTGACTCCTAAATTACATACATGGCTATTCTCACATTTTTAAATCCAAACAATATGATTTCTTCTGTAGCTTTAGGCAATATATATTCCAATAAAAATAAACATTTTACTGACACAAATGACCCCCTACCATTTCTTCAGGGGAACAGTGTAGGCTCATTCCTTAATAAGCAGCATGCAATTTTAATAAAGTAAATGGAGAGAAAGTCTAATAGGATTCTATATATACAGATTTCAGCAAATATTTCTGAAAGCATATATTTTATGGTAAAAAGTCTGCCAGATATTTTAATTTCCCCCTGGAATATTCTATTACAAAGTGTAGATGCTGGATAGAATTTTCACTTAGCTGGAGTGCAGTTCGGCACCATAAGAAAGGCTAAGTGTAACAAATGCTGGACACTTGGTTATGCGTCCGGTAATGATTCCATATCATAGTGCTGAATGGGTGGAGTCCGGACTTAATCATAGCTGACATTTTTACAATGAACACATTTGAATTTCATATCCGGGAATTATTGAAATGTCAATACACGTGTTGTATATCATGTTCTGAGTAGCAGCAGGTACGTCTAGCTGAATATCTTGATGAATCCAGAGTTCATTAACTATTGTTATGTTTCTGACACATTGGGGAGTATTTACAAAGCAGACAAAGTACACAACCAGAGTTAATTTCTCCAGCAAATTTACACTGCTGTGAATGGATTTCTCCAGAATCTTTCGCACTTGATTACTGTTAAGTCTCCGCTAAAAGGCCCGCTCCTTGTTTGCTATCAAATTTTAATTGTATGTTTACCAGCAAACTTTCAGGGCTAGTTTACACGGGCTGGATTTAGCCGCTTTAGAAATTTACTGAGGCTGCCACATTACATTGTTGCAAACAGGATTAAAAAAAAAAAAGAGCAGAGCATACTTATGAATAGTATCATAGGAACTTCACTGTATAAATAAGAAGCATGAGTCCTACGTTTTTGGTGCAGATTTGCTAGCTTTATTAAAATTGTGCATTGCATTTGGCGAAACCAGTTTAGACACACTTCTACAGTATAGCTTCCTGTGGATAGAGTTGGCATATCTTTGGTTGCTCTCATGCCCTTTGCTACTATGTGGCGTAACCTGTGAAGGACTTCTCTCTACTCCCTCAATTGTTTTTTTAAAAAGCCTCTTGGCACATGACCCTAGCATCATAGAAAGGGTGTGGAGGAGTAAATACCATAATAAAAAAAAACAAAAAAAAAAAACATTTGATATATTGTTTTGCTTCCATACAACATAATGAATATGCTATTGTTACCTAACTATGCTCCCCCCCCCAGTCCTCCTACTGTGTCTTTGGGTCGCCTGCTGAAGATCCCACTGCAGGTACTAGTGGTTGGCTGAGCAGGCTGTCACTGCTGAGACAAGTCTGTCTCAGAAGTGGCATTGGGAGCATTCAGCGTGGGACCTCAGGGGAGCATGGTGAGATAAGAATAGAAGGGCAACAATATCACAAAAGTTTTTCAATTACTGAGCTCTCTTTTAAGGATAATACATTGTGAAGCCTCATCCATACATTGGTTTTGTTTGTTTTTTAATGTACTTTGTTTTGCCACTTCCTCTTAAGTCGTATTTACCAATGACACTTTTTTAAATATGTATAAATTACCTGTTAACTTTTTTTTGCTGGAAAAAGTTTTTTTTTCTTAACCCTTAGGCGACCCTGGACGTACCCGTACGTCCAGGGCCGCCTCCATGTGTTCAGAGGGGTGCCGCTTGTAGCCCGGGACCGTGGCTATCAGCGGTCATGGTCCGATCACTGTGCCCGCTAATAAAGTAATCGGATGCAGCTGTCAAAGTTGACAGCTGCATCCGATTACTTGATGCAGCTGTTCCCTGGTGTCAAGTGGGGTGGATCGCTCCTCCGGGACGTTGTCCCGGAGGAGCAATCTACACATCTTACCATGTCCGGGGTCAGCGCCGTAATGGCGCTGACCCCGGCTCAGCACTCGATTGCTTCCGGCTGCAGCAGCCGGAAGCAATCAATGTTCCTTTCTCATCGATCTATGCTGCATATCTATGCAGCATAGATCTGTATGAGAAATCAGAGTGCTTATACTAGAAGTCCCCCAGGGGGGCTTCTAGTGTAAGTGTAAAAGAAAAAAAAAGTGTTGTTATTAATAAAAAGCCCCCTCCCCTAATAAAAGTTTGAATCACCCCCCTTTTCCCATGTTATAAATAAAAATAAATAAACATGTTTTGTATTGCGTAATTGCCCAAACTATTAATTTATCACATCCCTGATCTCGCACAGTAAATGGCGTAAGAGCGAAAAAATCCCAAAGTGCAAAATGGCGCTTTTTTGGTCGCATCAAATCCAGAAAAATTGTAATAAAAAGCGATCAAAAAGTTGCATATGCGCAATCAAGGTACCAATACAAAGAACACATCATGGTGAAAAAAATTACACCTCACACAGCCCCATAGACCAAAGGATAAAAGCTCTATAAGCCTGGGAATAGAGCGGTTTTAAGGAACATATATTTGTTAACAATGGTTTGAATTTTTTACAGGCCATCAGATACAATGAAAGTTATACATGTTACATATCATTGTAATCGTAACAACTTGAGGGACATATATAACAAGTCAGTTTTACCCCAGGGCGAATGGCGTAAAAAAGAAAAAAATAAAATAATTTTTTTCTGGTTTCGTAGTGTACTTTATGCAAAAATTCAGCCTTTTATTGCAAAGTACAATTAGTGTCGCAAAAAATAAGGGCTTATGTGGGTTTCTAGGTGAAAAAATGCAAGTTCTATGGCCTTTTAAGCACAAGGAGGGAAAAACGAAAACGCAAAAATTAAAATTGGCCCGGTCCTTTAAGGGTTAATCATGTAAATTTTTATTGAGTATAAGCCCCCCCACAACAAAATACCCCTACACCCAGAATTCCATCTTTGGTACAAAAACTGGTATACAAAAAGCCAATCATATTATTGGTACAGTATCAGCACAAACAAAAAAAAAACTAATTAATATGGTAGTTCTGATGAACAGCAATGTTCAAACTACTCAAACGAGCCACTCAAACATGTTAACTTCATTAATGCTGCGTTTACACGTAACGATTATCGTGCGAATTTGCACGATAACGATCAAATTCGAACGATAACCGTACGTGTAAACGCTGCGAACGATCAAACAATGAGCGAGAAATCGTTCATTTTGATCTTACAACATGTTCTAAAATCGTTGTTCGCAAAAAATTCGCAGATCGTTCAGTGTAAACAGTCGTTCGCCGATTTAACCAATGTGTGAGATAGGCTTAAGTGATCGCAAAACGATCGCAAAATGATCACAAAACGAACTTCCGTACGATATATCATACTGTCTAAACGCTGACTGTTATGAAAAAAAAAATTGTTACTCCGACATCGTTAATCGTACGATTGGGCGAATTATCATTTCGCGTAAACGCAGCACTAAAGTGTCAAATTTCCTTCAGTGAAACCTGAAACCACATTTCCCAAAGCCTACACCATAATGATGTACAAATTCGGCAGTATAGTGAAACCTTCGATCATGAGTAATGTGCAACCAACCAATCAAACTTTAAAAAATGAAAGGTGGAATCGGATTAGTTCCTTGGGGCAACTAAAACCATTATACTTTACACCAGTTTGATAAATCTACCCTCAAGTGTTCTCAGTTATAAAGATCCAGGGCCTGTGTTTGCTTATCTTTCCACTGCAGCTCCATCTGGCAGTGTTCTCTGCAGCATCCTTACATCCTGCAGCTAGTGTCACACTTACCAGAGGGGAGGGGGAGGCTGAGGAGCCAATGAGAGAGCCGGCTGCACATACAGTCAGCCTGAGCTTCCTGCTGCTTCTCTATACAAGGAAGAAGCTAGAAGATTCCCCTTTCCAAGCCCTGCCCACTCAATTGCACAAGCCCCACCCACATCACATCACATGCCCCACCCACCTTACTCCATTTCTGTTACTGACATGGAGAACTCTATGTGTGAGTACAAACAGCTACAGGTATGGGAATGAAAGGGGGGGGGGGGGGGTAAAAGATGCAGAGAGTATAGTATATTTAGTATAAAAAATGTTTTTTGGGTTGTGGAACAAATCGCCTGCATTTCAATGTTTAACTGTACATCATAAGGCATACCTGTGCTGTACATTTATGCAGCAGGCAGCTTTCTTCCAAAGACAGCACCACACCTGTCCTCAGTGTGATATTGCAGCTTATCCCAATGCGCTTATATGGAGCTGAGCTGCAATACTATGCAGAACCTGAAGACAAGTGTGGTGCTGTTTCAAAAAGTCTCTTCAAAAAAAGCAACACAGTGGGTAGTGTCTGTATATTATATCATATATATCCATATGTATTATAAAATCGTAGTTTACAAGATCTATTCATAGGTTTAGAAATATATGTCAACTTTCTTCCAAAAACAATACCACACCTGTCCACAAGTTCACACTAGTGTGAGAATGCTAGAGTAGGACCATGTCTCTGAGGACACCTGTCACAAGTCACAAGTTGTATAGGGTATTACAGCTCAGCTCCATTAACTTCAATTGCTTTAATCTGCAATACTAGACACAATGCATGGACAGATATGGGTCTGTTTCTGGGGAAAAAAACGACCATGTTTCTTCTAATGCTGTATGATTCATCTTGACTTTTAATATAGCATTTATCACTACATCTGCAATCACAATTTCAGGGACCCAGTTCGCGCTCTCTTTCCATTCTATCTTTTTGTGTTGTGGCTATTGTCTCTGCTGTGGACCATTTAAGGGCTAGTAGCTATTATAATCTCCCCTTTTCTATTGGTTTTCTAGGCGTTATGAACAATATATCCTTTTTTTAAAATATAGTTTTCTATATAGTGCAGTACTTAAATAGCAGCTCTCTATTATACTGTAATTGCTGATAAGGCCTGCAGACTTGTAAAATTAAATATCTTGTTTCACTGCTCCCTCAACTACAGGCTAGCCAGAATTTAAAGCTGCTTCATCTCTCATATAAAATGTATAGTGCTAGGTGCTTCATACAGCACATCTCTTTGGGACAACATCTGTCCTGTTATTTTACATATCTTCTGGATTGTTACTGTTTATTTATAATTGCAATATTCAGATGATTTTTCCAACTTTTTGTATGTTTGAAAAAAAGAAATAAAAATATAATAGCAAGAGTGACATAGAGAGCACTAAAGAAGCAATGATGTGACACAAATAACTAGTTGTGTCAGTTGTCATAAAATAAATGGTACACTTCAGTTATTCTTGTGGCCGTATAAGTGTACTTTACCACGTTCTACTCATGCTCTATGGATAATTATGGTCAAAGGGCAAGCTTAGGGTTTATAGAACACTTGGATTAACTGTTTCACAACCAGATTTCTTTTACTGATTCCTAAACGTGGCAAGATTTAGTAGATAGACAGACAGATAGATAGATAGATAGATAGATAGATAGATAGATAGATAGAGAGATATACCGTATATCATAGCTGATAAGTGAGTGAACCATACAGCAAATTGCCTATTGCTTTAAACTGATCTGTGCACTAGTAATAGTAGTATTAGAATTAGCAGTGCTGTTCATCCCATGGGCTTCAAGAGCAGGGGATGGGCACAGTTAGCAAATTTCTTCTGAATTCACTGAAATATTGTATTTACCAGAAATTGCAGTATTATAAACAACCAAAAGGAGGCGAGAATGAACTAAAGAAACCATTTACAGAAATCTGTGTCATGTCTTCTACTCATCTGTCCACTTATGTGTAACCCAATCTAATAACTTGAATGGTATTGTCAGTGGTTATTAAAGTTACTGCATGAGAAAATATAACTGGGGTAATTGTGCAAATAGAAAACAGTCACTTTGTCTTTACCTTTAAACCACTCACAAGCAGTGTGAACTACCAGAATTACCTTACAGAGCAAGAGGACCTGAACAGCTTTGTGATATACATCTTTATTTTAATCTCTTTCTGACCTTGCTGAGTTATTAACAGCCTTTTCTTGTGCATAAACCTCCTGGCATTACCCCTGCAACACCTCCTGGCATTACCCTCACACCTCCTAACATGACTACTACAACACCTCCTGGCATTATTCCTGCAACAACTCCTGGATATACTCCTGCAACACCTCCTGGATTTACTCCTGCAACACCTCCTGGCATTACTCTTACAACACCTCCTGGATTTACTCTTGAAACACCTCCTGGATTTACTCCTGCAACACCTCCTGGCATTACTCCTGCAACACCTCCTGGATTTACTCCTGCAACACCTCCTGGCATTACTCTTACAACACTTTCTAACATGACTACTACAACACCTCCTGGCATTATTCCTGCAACACCTCCTGGCATTTTACTCCTGCAACACCTCCTGGATTTACTCCTGCAACACCTCCTGGCATTACTCCTGCAACACCTCCTGGATATACTCCTGCAACACCTCCTGGATTTACTCCTGCAACACCTCCTGGCATTACTCTTACAACACCTCCTGGATTTACTCTTGAAACACCTCCTGGATTTACTCCTGCAACACCTCCTGGCATTACTCTTACAACACTTCCTAACATGACTACTACAATACCTCCTGGTATTACTCTAACACTCCCTGGCATTAATCCTACAACATCTCCTGACACTATTCCTACAACACCTCCTGATTATACTCCGGAACACCTCCATTGTGTTACTTCTACAGAAACTCCTGGCATGGCTTCTGCTATACACTGAAGACATGGCACACACTTTATGCTGGAATACCTTTTGATGTATAGCCGCCATGGGTAAACCACTTGTTTCCATAAATACTAATAAAACAGGTGGAAGGGGGTGGCCCTGACCCTTGTCTATTAGCTCTATGTCATACATGCAGTATTGGAACCAAACACAGGAAAGGACAGATTAATCGACTATTACTAGCAGTATACCAGTATCACTATTATGTATAATACTGGTATATTGTATGGAATATGATTTTTTTCCAGTCACACTGACTGACTGCTAGTTCGCCAGCCTCTCTTCCTGTCAGCTAACAGACCACAAGTGAATCGAGCATCAGGAGATCTGGGTCTATATATACCCAAGTCACCTGATACAGCCGGCCAATCACTACTATGCTTGCAGCCAACATAGCTATGGAATAGTGGGGTGTGCCAACCATAGTAGGGTGTGGCTAATTAAAGCCACCAAGCATGTGTGGCGGACTATCATTTTTAGTCATCTTCAATCTCTATTCAAACACTATTTTTTATAGCCAGTTTTTAGTAGTACAAAAAAAAATATGGCATTTTCTTAACAAGCAAAGTTGTTGAAATTAGAGAAGAATTTGGCTGGTTATTTCACATTCTTTCCAGCTGATTTTTACTGCTTTACACTCGGTTTCTGTTTTTCTCACTTATTGCCGTAAATAATGAACATTCTCATTATTTTAAAGGCCATTGAAATTACTTTTTTTAACAGTCTGTGCACTGACAGTTGCACTTGTATGCCTTTTAATTAAACACAATAAATTAAAACGTTAGATTTTTATGGTCAATATTTTGTGTTTAAAACATTTCTAAGTTTTAAAAGGTATGAACATAGTCTAATATGGAATTTAAAAGCAAAGGTTGTGATTTTACTATCACTTTCCTAATTTCATCATTATTTACTATTACATGGTCAAGGAAAAGGAAGACCCTCTTGGAGCTTTGGAAGCAATAAATAACAGGATGTCCACATAAAACAATGACCTCACATTTATAAGTTACATGTGATTTGTCTTTGCTGTAATAAATATAGGACTGGATCTCCTCTGGACCCATATAGTTTAAAGTAATAGCCGGATCATCATGGGTTCTTGGTGAAAAAGTAATACTGTATAGTAGATCACGGAAGTGATGACAACCTTTGCGGGATGTACGTCTACAATCAAGGATTCATGTGTACAGTGCAATCTCTGCATTGCATTACAATGTCAATGAGTCATTAACATAATATGTGATTACACTTCCATTGCCCTCTTTGGTAGAGCGGTGGAGAGGGCATATGTCTTTCTGATATACTGTGTTTCTAAAGTATCATCGCATTTACTGATCATCACATTTGCTGCTCATGTCTAACTTCCTTTGACCCCATACTAAATCTCAGATTACTCTTTCCTTTTATATGAACAAAGGTAATAGAGCCATTTTTATAGTGTCTTATTTTGATCATTTAGTTTAATGCTAAGTAAAACTATATATTAAAGCTGTCTGCTATTTTTTTCCCGTTTACGTCATGGATGGTTGACCAAGGTTATCCAGGTCACTACTCTCAAAGATGTTTGGTCAGCCACCAGCAAGAAATCCAACATGGTTTTCAATAAATAAGATTATGTTGTCTCTTATCAAGCTGCCAGTTCACAAACACATATATTACATATGAAGAGTCTTCATGAAAACAGGGATGATACTATATTAAATTTGTGATGGAAGACTTTCTGAGTTGAATCTTTCGTAAGATATTTATTACAACTGTCTGTGTTTTTTATATCACTGCAAGAGGAGTATGGTACTATATTAGCAGCTGATAAATGTACTTAGAAGTGTAATTGTCTCTATATAATAAATATGCTTTTCTGTGAAAACAATGCAGTGCCGAGAAGACGACTAGTAGGGGATTGTATGCTGAAGTTTTATTAGGACCAAGATGGGAGATTATATGTTTGAAATTTTGATAAAATCTAATTTCTCCTGCAAGGACTGGTCCTGGGGCTACAGACTCTCATTGTGTCAAGGAAAGTAGCTATTCCTGGTATTAGGTAGGATAATGGGCATCCATTTTCAAGTTTTCTTGTTATACTTATTTTATAGCTATTGACAACCAAACATTGCAGCCCATTTAGGCTTCTGGCCAGAATGTCTTCGTCTTAGAGAGTCCCTTAAACTTTCAGTGACCTCCTTCAAGCTATAGCGAGGTTAATAAGACACAAGATTTACTTTTACTGAATTGATACTGGAGATGATCATTGTTTATGGTAAAATAACAACAACAACAAAAAAAAACATACACCATTGTATTTATTGTCTTTAGCATTTAGACTATAGATAGCTGCCTGTTTCCCTCTGGAGACCCAATAAATTAAATCCATTCCACCTCTATATGCATTGTGATAGAAAGACTGGTTTATATCAGTAGTGCAACCAGACCAGAAAGCTCTCCTTGCTTAATAAAGAGTGTTACCTTGTCCAGTCTACACCTACTACGGATAAAAAGTAGGATTTTTGATATACAATCAACGTTAGAGATTTTTTTTTTTTTTTAGTATACATAGAAACATGTTTGTATGTTCCTAATAAAAATACACACACATACACAAATATATGTATACACCCCATATGTATGTGTATGTATGCGAGTGCAATGTTTTAAGAAGACTACAAAACTGCACATGTGCTGTGCTGCGTATATGCTGAGAATACTGTATACAATATTAGGAATTCACATTATACTGTAGACTATATTCCATTAAAATTTATGGATGTACATTAGCATCTTTATGTATCTACACACTACACATTGTTGCTCCATTGAACAGGAACATACTCAAAGCGAGCTAGACACATCACGTTCACCAGGCACGGTCACACGTTTTTCCAATGATCTGTTACAGCTACTACAAAGAATTTGGCCATACGCATTCATGATTTTACAATCTACACATACTGTTTGTCTGGATACGCTCACAGAAAGAACTGAGATGTAAAAATCACAGCGCTATCACACTTGCTAGGATAACACGACAATTACACAAATGATTGACAGCTATCAGCTAAACATGGACCACCCTATAAACAATTAATAGAAAGCAAACAGCAACAACACATACTCTTCTGTCTTACCCTTGCTATGTAAGGCCGATAGAGCCTTTAGAGGAAGGGTGAATAGATAGAAATAAAGAACAATCCCAATGTACAGATGCCCTCTAAATAGCTAAACCTTGAACATGACATGAAAGAGAAGCCTACAACATGAATGAATTTGTGCCTGTCCAATAATGGACACAACCTGGTAGCAGTATCTGTGCACGCTAGGCTTGCTCATATAGCCTCTTAGCAGTCGCACAATGTGCTCTACAATAAACACACATATGAGCACTACAGAACTAGAGACTGAAGCACAGGAGAAGGTTTCTATAAAGCTGTACAGTGGATGCTATAAGCCATACAGAGGGGATTATAGCCGAACCAAGACTTGTGTGTTATGCAGTAGTATCACATACACCTCTTGTCACAGGTATGATCCCATAAAACAACAAGTGAGCAGATTAAGTTTTTATAGCCTGGCGTAACATTATTTCATTAAGATCTCCCATTGGACCCAGGACCACTAAAAATCATCATCTGCAGCCACTTGCAATGTAAAACATTTGCCCCGAGTTGCACTAAATCAGCCAAGAGTGCAGTTTCAGGCCCTGTTTCCAATGAGTTATGAACAGTGTTTTCTACAAGGACAGGAACCAGTAAATAATACAACAAAGTGAATCCTTGGCTTTCTGACCTCATCTGGAAAATCCTGTCCCTTCCCACACATAATATTGACACTGGAAGAGATTCAGTAGAGGATACCGTCAGTACACAGGCCACTCAGATAGTGCAGGGAATTACTACCTGGACATTTCTTTGTTTAAACCTGAAGATTTGGCTAATGCACTTCCCACTGTCTTCTTTATAAGCTAGCTGTTAACCCATTAGAGCTGTAGCCCTAGTATAGAGAGATTATAGTAGCTCTTTGCCTTTACCTTTCAACCTATAGCAGCTAAACCCTAAACCACCATCTAATCCCCCCCGCTATAGTCGTAACTCACACACTAGGTGATATACACTGTATTATGTTGCAAAATGTATCCTTAGTCATTGAATGACTATCCATCTGCTTCTACAAATACTCTACTTGTGCCTTGTCTGCCTTAGCTATGTGTCTGACAGACTGCATGCACCTGCTGTTACTATGCCTCATTCAGCCTTTCCCCTGGGAGAGAGCAGAGGTGAGAGGCTAAAGCAGCAGAGAAGAGCACACTTCATGGCATTGCTCCGTAAGCCAACACAGCACAGCTAGGCGGATGGCATTCATAAAGCGGGCACATTAATCTTCCAGTTCTGCCACTACATCATGGGCGACATGCAAGCCCCCTTTGTAAGTGGTAGAGAAGTTGAAAGAGGTCAAACTTACCAGAAGGAGGAAGATGCAAGCTGAGGAAACCACCGACCAGCAAGAAACATGCTGCTCCCATCCTGATGTCCAGACTGGACTCCCCCAGCCATGAGCCCATTGCAGGACAGAAGTTGAGGTGTCACTGAGTGTGAGCAAGAGAAGTGTCAATGTGACAGATTTCAGGGTATTCCTCCATTCTGCAGTACATGGCAGCACCTCTTTTCCCTTACACCATCCATACAGACACCCCTTTAAGTGTAACCCTTTCACCAGCAGCACCTGACTTTCCAAGAGTAAGAGCAGGACAGACTATGTCAGTAAATAGCAAAGATCCACTTGCCAGAAAACCGCAGGCACAGTTCTTGCTCCCTGTGTTCTCCTCTCTCCTGTAGTGGCTTATGTGGGCTCCACAGCAATGCAGAGCAGTGAAAGGAGAATGAGCCAGTGAGTGAGAGAGAGAGAGAGAGAGAGAAAGGGACATGCAGACATAGGCTGGAAAAACACGGTCTGGATCACAGCTGGTTGAATGGATTGGAGGAAACGCAACAGCTGGTTAAAGTGGCAGCTTCTGTGATGCTGATGGGAGGAAACAGGATTGCTGCAGCCGCAGGCATCCTAACCCCAGCTGCTGTCTGTCAGGGATGGAGGAGGGAGGGGTGTGCATTTAATGCACAAAGAGATTGAGATTTATGCAAGGGAGGACAGCAAGCAATTCCTTCACAGCAAGAAATGTACAATGTTTATGCAAATGGTGGAAAAGGAACATCATTCTAAGGCAGAAGCTATCTCTATGGACCACTGAGTGCTGGATTGGCCTTTTATTGCTAGAAAGCCAATAAAAATATAGTCAAAATGAAATTCGCTCGCTATTGTATTGTATGCCTATAATGAAACGCTGTCATGGGAGCTGCACTTGTCCCTAGGAAATGAGGAGTAGGCACAGCTAGAGATTTTGCAGAATCTACAAACTGTGTTGTCACATTCAGTGCTGGAAAATATCTGTGAATCCACTAAAATCTATATACATACAGTAATGTAGGCACCGTCCCTGCTATGGGGTTATGTAGAGGGGACCTCAGCTCAGATTATATCCATTCTTATGAAGAGTATCTATAAGGAAGAGAGTGGGGACTAAGCTGAGGAATAAGAAAGGAGAGAATGCCTTACCATTCTGTCCCAGGATGAGGAGGTGGCGGCGGCGGTGTGAACTAGAAACAGAAGGGGGAGCTCAGTTTTATTTCTTGGCTGTGAAGCATCCTGAGATGACAGGATAAATGTTAGTTTTTTTCCATACCTATACTATATGTTCTCTATACCAAAGCACCTGGAGAGGAAAGTATCATACTACCATAGACAACTGCACATGGACATCTGTACACATGAGTACATTGTATAGATCAGCGTCTGCCAGGCTGCCCTTTCCATATGCCTCACAGGTAGTACACTAGCAAATTGATTCACATGCGTTTTCTATATCATTTTTCATTTATAAGCTGTATAAAAGGAGAGATCCATTACTTGATGTCACTTGTACAATGTGGATGTTAGGAGGGTGGTGTGTTTGCTAGGATTGTGAATGTTATTAAATAGTGATGCCCAATCTAAAGAAGAACTATGTCACTGAATATTTTAATTTAATTATGGTGTTAATTAGTTAACTAGATGACAGCCACCTATCTAGTATTGCCAACAAAAGGTTTGCAATAGCAATACCCAAATGAGAGTCACATGCCAGTTGTCAATCTAACGGACTCTTTTACTATGCCAATAAGCTTTCCTATAGACTCTTAACTGACTCCTGATCCAATACATTGGCACTAGTGATGAGCGAACATGTTCATAAATGTTCGTACAAACACTACGCTAATTGTTCGTTGATCACGAACAATTTGTTTGATTATTGGAATGGTTATAACAATCATTTTCGAACATATCTGAACTTGCGAACGTATGCAAATGTTTAATTTACACTTTGCACCTGATAATCTGAACACATGTGCGTAGACCGAAACGTACGCTTCTACTGTATGTTCAGTATTTGCTCGTGAATGTTCGGCGAACACGAAACAATCACAATCATTTTTTTTTTGTTCATGTTCGGAATCCAAGCTGAACATCGGGACGTTTGCTCATCACTAATTGCCACTAGTCAGCGAAACACCTACTATATTTCTCGAGAGGTTTTTCTTGAATTGGTCTTTGAATTTGATTTGGATTGAAAGGCTGCTTCAGCGTTATGCTCACTTGGCTACGTGCAAAGCACCTGTATCAGAGAGTAAAAGAAGTTATGTGGCCATACAGTAAGCAGCGATGCCGCTCCTCTATGTAGTTTTCTTGGTGCCCTATGTTAGGTTACCATGGAAACTAGGTGCTGAACAGGTAGGCATACTCATGTAAGACATGCTTATTTATACAGTTTGGGCACAATTAAAAGAAGAAATGGGGAATGGGTGGCATTACAGATGCCCCCTAGTCTGGCTGCTCCACCTAACAGGTGCAGCTTTACTACACCAAATTCACAGCCAGTCTTGCTCTGCACCTGTGCCAGTGAATGTAAACTGAGCAGGGAGAAATCCAGTGTATTCCTATTCCAGTAGCAGAGGCGGGATGTTGGGTTGCGATATTCTGCCGGGTAGCCAGGACGTGCTACTATTGCTGGCTGCAGAAATAATATTCTTCTTGGCTGTTCGCAAAAGGTAAATATAAGACTAATAGAATAAACTCAGCTTATACAAAGAACAGTTAGGATATTTGCACACTTCGGAAAAATCAACGGAAAATCTGTAGCGGAATCCGCGTCTCCCCCCCGGTTATAGACTCCATTCTATGCACACGCGGATTCTGTCGTCCGTCCAAACAATGGATATGTTTATTCCGCAATGGATTCCGCAACAGATTTTCCGTCGATTTTCCGAAGTGTGCACATACCCTCAGGAGGAGATAAAAGGGGACTAAGTGTAGATCAGTGCTTCTCAAACTATTTCTACTGGAGCCTCACCCAACAGACCAAGTTAATGCCCGGGTCTCACCAGACTGACCAAGAGGGTGCCAGGGCCTCACTATTTGTGGTGAAAGTCCATTTAAACGCCGAAACTTATGCTAGGGCTACCTTTCACCCATCTCCCAAGCTCTATATACTGATAAAGCAAGTACAAAATAAATAAATAATGTTGCTAAAATGGAGATTTCGGAGGACTGTGCAGACCATAGTTACTTTTGTGAAAACTGGCTCCCCAGCTGGGCCTCACCAACATCTAGGGGGCGCCTCACTGGTGAGGCCCGCCTCACAGTTTGAGAAGCACTGGTGTAGATGGTGCAAAAGTGGTGCCTAATAGAACTGCTTTTGTGAAGTAGTTATTCCTGCTCTAGAAGAATCCACTGTGAGGCCATGTTCACACAACGTTCCAGCCGGGATTCCAACCAGCCGCATAAAAAAAGGACATGTCAGTTTTGTTCGGCCGCTATTTAATGAATTCAGTTCACACAATGTAGAGTGTGGCTCCAGCTACACTCTCCATTGTGTGCAAATGGTGAATTGGGATGTGGTTGCACACGGGTGCGCCTGCATCCAAATTCAACAGAAATTAAGATCATCCGGCTGGTACTGCAGTATCGGCAAGGTATCGGCAGGGTATCGGCAGGGATCTTCACCTGGGCCTGACTTTGGAAATAATGTCAGACTGTAGGGGGCCAGTTAGGGGTGAATGGTGTTGACCCTAAAGCCATGGCAGATTCTAGCTGTTTCCAGTCTGGACTATTATATTTGCTGGTACCATGGGGACCTTGTATATGTAATAGTTGTGGCCTGTTTCTCTGGATTATTGAGGAGTAGTCTTCAATAAAGAAGACGTTTGAACAAGACCCTTGACAACATGACTTGAGTATCACACAATAAAAAACCATTGGGTGCATTCACACATACTGCATTTACAACAGATTTCACGCTAGGAGTTTCGCTGGAAAATCTGCTGTGATACTCTTACAGTCTATGGCACTGCATTCTGGCAGCGGATTTTCATTCTGCTGTGAAAATGTACTGAAAGGGTACGAACACACAGGGTGGATCCGCAGAAGATTTCTCGCTGCAAAACCTGCCAATATGAGAAGACATACTCGCAGCGGGATTGACATCCCGCTGCGAGTATGTAAGGAGACCACCCTGTTAACCCTGCTACAAGTATGTCTTTTCATAGAAAGTACAGGCAATGGATCAGCAGCGGATTTTGCTGCGAATTTACAGCGATCCGCTGCGGATGCGCCCTGTGTGTTTTTACCCAAAGACAGATTTAACTTTTTAGCTGCAGGGCTAATAAAAATAATAATTGGCAAATGCTCATCTGCCCACGCTCCTGCATCAGCTTCCGGCTCCCTGGCAGCCTGATCCACCAATTACTGGCTGCGGCTGGGCAGCGCACTGGTGAATTCCACTGCCAATGCGCTATGTGTGAATGTACCCTAAATAAGTATTCCCATTCAGTGGCGTAGCTATAGGGGTCCCAGCGGTCGCCAAAGCGACCGGGCCCCCCCTCGCCACAGGAAGTACCAGCCCCCCTCCAGACATTAGTGCACACGCTGCATCCCATTGCCATACCTATACGGCATTGAGTTATGGGATACGCTGCATGCCTCCTCTCCTCAGTACTCTCAGCCGTCTCCAGCAGGGTTGAGGCCCTTCCCCAGACCAGATAACAACAGCGCCACCACCACTCCACTATGTGGTAAGCAAAGCTGCTTGCATCCAGACCTATGGATGCAGCTGCTGCAAAAGGTAAGTGCCAGAGCTGGGTGTAGGCCCCCCTTCTCCCTCTCACCTTGTCTATTCCACATCTGTGCGTCTGTCTGCCTAGCAGCAGGCTGATGCTTTGGGGTATGTGTACAGGGCCTTCCATCTCCAAGGGGCCCCCTACAGCTGCAGACATTCCCTGCCCTTACATGTGGTCCCAACACTGTGCTGCAAACATCCAGAACTTCTATGAGCTCAGGGGATTTCTTTTTAAGGTGAAACAGGCATGAAAAGGTTAAAATTTGCTGCTGGACAAAGTTTAGATTGCCTGTTCCACCTTAAAAATCCCCCTCCCCTCAGCTGAGAGAAGCTGGGTGGTTGCAGCACATGGAGAAGGCTCTGACAAGTCTCCTCTGCTTCCTGGTCTGCAGCTTCTGTCGGGACAGAGGGGATGGGTGCAGACACATGCAGCTCCAGTGCAGCTCCCTGCCTGCCACCACATCCAGCATCTGCAGCCCTGCTCCCTGCTCTTCAGGAAAGGTATGTATATGTGTATGTATATGTGTGTGTGTCATGTGAACACTGTACATGTGTGATTATGATGTGATGTGTATATTGTGTGAACTGTATGTTATAAATGTGTGTATGTATATGTGTGTGTCATGTGAACACTGTACATGTGTGATTATGATGTGATGTGTATATTGTGTGAACTGTATGTTATAAATGTGTGTGTGTGTGTATATATATATATATATATATATATATACACACACACAAAGTGTGCATCAGTCAGTGTTATGGTGCCAACAGATTGCAGAACTCCCAAGTACTAAGAAAAAAAAACACCTGGATTTATTGCATCAAATGTGGAAAACAAACAGCATTCATATTAGTCCGGCATAAGAAAACTTTTTCTTATGCCGCACTTATATGAAAGCTGTTTGCTTGCCCCATTTAATGGAGTTCTGCAGACTATTTTTAGATCTATCTAACTGTGTGTGTGTGTGTGTGTGGGGGGGGGGGGGCATTACCTTTAGGAGGGGTTGCCTACATGGAAGATACAGTTTATTGTGGGTATCTACCAGGGGGACTACCTACAGGCTAATGCACGGAGGGGATCTACCTACTATATTGGGAACGAAGAGGCATTTAACTGCTGTATGAGGCACATCTATATGGATGCAATGGGGAAGGCCTAACTACTATCTTGGGCTTCCCTTTATTATATGGGTGCACAGAGAAGACCTGTGCTATATGGAAGCACAGAGGGGGCTGATACTAAGCATATATTCACCATAATGGCTTATATGGGGGAAGAGAGGGGTTTCTGTTACTGTGTGAGGCAATACACATAGGAGTTGTATATAGATGAGGATGAGGATGGAGCGAGAAGCCTAAAATGTTTGTCTGGCAGATCCTGCATAGACGAGGCATCACCAGGAGAAATCTTCATGATGGCCAGGCAAGATGGTGAAGAACTTTGATTAGCAAAAACGTGACCAATAATCCATGCAGAGAAGACACCTCCTGTGAGTCACTGGATATATCTGTACTGTAATAACTTATAAAGTCTGGTCAGTGGGTTTTGGCACCTTGGTCACATATTGATATGCTGTACTAAGGCCGCCTTTACACAGTGAGATTTATCTGACAGATTTTTGAAGCCGAAGCCAAAGCCAGGAATGCATTTAAAAAAAAGGAGAAATCTCAGTCTTTCCTATATGACCTGTTCTCTGTTTATAGTCTGTTCCTGGGTTTGGCTTAAAAAAATCTGTCAGATAAATTTCTGTGTGTGAACTCACCATAAGGATAAACCATCAATATGCAGAATTGGAGCTAGTATAGGGGGGCAATGTGGAAATCCGTTAGAGGCAGGCCTACAGAACCTTTATAGCTAAACTGTTCCAGGCCTGGACACTTTCACTAGACTTGTAAAGGTATGTTCACACTGAGAGAATCAGGCGGAATTCCACGGCAGCAGACATGGCACTTCATCGAGCAAAGAGCGTCGGCAGAGGAGGAGTGCGCGCTCTTCCATAGACGGCTATGCCACACTGAGGCGGGCAGGATTTACTCAGTTTAATTAACCAAAGCAATTGAACCACCAATAGTTAAGTCCGTTACGCATCTACACAAGACATAGCACCTACAAAAAAATAATGCTGGACAATAATCTACATATATTGAAAAAAATTACTTTATTGATAGCATACATAGAAATATATATGATTTAAAAACACATATTAAAAAGGGAGCCAAAAACATACAATACATACATCAGATGGTATACGGGGCAAAGCAAATAAATAAATAGATAGTGTAGCTACTATATCTCGACCATTGATGGTATATCAATCAGCCCATAGAGGTAAGAAGGTGCATAGAAAAAATGTAAACCAATATATATAGAGCTGCAAGTGCAGTTCAGAAGCAACCTAGTACAAAGTTACATATAGTGTCAAATTCATACAGATATACTCAAACCTCAGGGTATATAATCCATGATATGTAGTCCTG
Source organism: Dendropsophus ebraccatus (assembly GCF_027789765.1). Lineage (NCBI taxonomy): Eukaryota > Metazoa > Chordata > Amphibia > Anura > Hylidae > Dendropsophus > Dendropsophus ebraccatus. Next base: position 71,432,180 of record NC_091454.1, read on the forward strand.
CCCTGTACCACCACTCACCCAACGCTGCGTTTCGCTGTGCAAGCTTTATCAAGGGTGATAAAGCTTGCACAGCGAAACGCAGCGTTGGGTGAGTGGTGGTACAGGGCAGGACTACATATCATGGATTATATACCCTGAGGTTTGAGTATATCTGTATGAATTTGACACTATATGTAACTTTGTACTAGGTTGCTTCTGAACTGCACTTGCAGCTCTATATATATTGGTTTACATTTTTTCTATGCACCTTCTTACCTCTATGGGCTGATTGATATACCATCAATGGTCGAGATATAGTAGCTACACTATCTATTTATTTATTTGCTTTGCCCCGTATACCATCTGATGTATGTATTGTATGTTTTTGGCTCCCTTTTTAATATGTGTTTTTAAATCATATATATTTCTATGTATGCTATCAATAAAGTAATTTTTTTCAATATATGTAGATTATTGTCCAGCATTATTTTTTTGTAGGATTTACTCAGTGTAAACATAGCCTAATAGGGAAACAGAGGGGCACACAAAAGAGTTAGACCCCCTGTTACCCAATCATAATGTGTTAGTCATGGCAGTACCAATATACCAATAGCTTTGCGTGGTTGGAGGGGGGGGGGGTGCCCAAGTTAACTTCTTGCGCCAGGGCCCAAGAGACATTAGCTACGCCCTGTTCCCATTTTAAAAAGCCAATTGGTGATTGTCTGACCCCCAATACTCTTACCAATACTGAGATTGGGGACATAATTGTACAACTCACTGCACCTGCACAGCCAGCACTCCACTCATTCTCTATGAGGCTGCCAGTTTTGTCAAGCTCGTCACGGTCAAGGCTGCACTTGCATGGTGCTCCATTCATTCTCTATGAGGCTGCTGTCCATTGTTAAATGCTAAACTTAGCAGTGTTAACAGCCTTACACAGAAGTGCTAAACAGAGCGCTGGTGGTGAACACAGTGCGCTTTGTCTATTCCAAGTATGATTTTGTCCATATTCTCAGGAACAGTGGGCATGGGGGATAAGTTCTTCAGGTGACAGCACCACTTTAAGGGCACATTCTGAGGTATGAGGAACAGACAGAAGAAGATGTCTGATTCTGAAGAATAGGGCCTTGGCTAAGAGAAATATTCACCTGGCATTCAGTAAAAGGTGAAGTAACCCAGTACTGTGGCCTAAACAGGAGGTAGAAAGCACACAAGTTTATAGACAAATATTTTCACTTTAGCTCTACAATATTTGTCCCCTTGTAGACTAGAGAAGATCGAACATCGGAAAATCTTAGGTTCTATCGAACTTGAACCTTGTCAAACCTTCCGCATTTGATTCCTGATGCCTTCCCGCTTCGTGGGGAAGGAGGAGACAGCCCGGCTACTGCCTGGAATTCTGGGATTCAGCCTGGGTAATAGGCTGAATCAGGGGTGTAACTAGAAATGACTGGGCCCCATAGCAAACTTTTGATTGGGGCTCCCATTCCTTCCCTAAGCCGTCCACCTGGCGATGACAGCTCAGGGGCCCAGTGTATTGCAGGAGCGGGCAATGGGGTCCCCTGATGTGGTGGGCCCTATAGCTACCGCTATGGCTGCTATAGTGGTAGTTACACCCCTGGGCTGAATCCCAGAATTCCAGGCGGTACTTGGGCTGTCTACTCCTTCCCCGCGGACCGGGAAGATTTTCCGATTTTCGATCATCTCTATTGGAGACAGGTGATGAAAATTCCATCTGCACCAAGTGTAATGCTGGGTTTACACAACAATTATCGAGCGAATTTGCACGATAACGATCGAATTTGAACGATAATCGTACGTGTAAACGCAGCGAACGATGGAATGACAAGCGGGAAATCGTTCATTTTTATCTTGTTCTTAAATCGTCATTCGTCATTCTCAAAAAATGCACCGATCGTTCCGTTTAAACAGTCGCCCGCCGCCCGGCCCCCCACTCATGCGCAGCCCCCTGCGTAGCAGCTCCACCTGGAATATGTTCAATAATGTTTGACATACGAATCTAACCTGCTGATAGCTCCCTATCGCGCATAGGGCACTGAGGTGGAAAGTGCTTCTCTTACCTTCCTCCTTGGTGCCATTACCATGCTGTTAGCAGTGTAATCCTCGGTCTGGAGCACCATTAGTGAGGTAGGGGTGGGGCAGTTCTCCTAACGGTGCTCCAGGCCAAGAATTACACTGCTAACAGCATAGGAACGGTGCAGAGGAGGAAAGTAAGAGACATACCTTTCTCCTTAGCTTCCTGTGCTCAATAGGTCTAACCTGCTTTAAGAGGGGAACACCTGAGAACCTTTTACTTACATGTAAGTCATTCATCAAAACCAGCTTAGATTAGTAGTGTTGCCAAAGCAGTCAACAGATTCCAATTTTTCTACAGCGATTTAGAAAATAACAGTAAACATTTTATTGTTTGCTAGGGGCACGCTACTTATCTTCCTTTGCTTGAATAGGTTTTATAGGCAGAGTTTTGTTGAAATATACACAGATCAGCCATAACATTAAAACCATCTATCTAATATTGTTTGAAGGAGTTATCCAGTGCTAAAAACATGGCCACTTTCTTTCAGAGACAACACAACTCTTGTCTCCAGTTCAGGTGCGGTTTGCAATTAACCCTTTGAGGACTAGGCCCAAAATGACCCAGTGGACCACGCAAATTTTGATCATTGCGCTTTCGTTTTTCCCTCCTCCCCTTCTAAGAGCTCCAGCACTTTCAGTTTTGTATCTACAAGGCCATGTAAGTGCTTGTTTTTTACAGGAATAGTTGTACTGTGTAATGGCGTCTTTCATTTTACCATAACATGTATGAGGGAATCCCAAATATATTATTTATGAAGATATAAATAGGTGAAATCATAAAAAAGAATGCAATATGGTAACAATTGGGTGGTTCCTGTGTCTACGTATCGCACTATATGGTAAAAGCGACATGATACTATTACTCTATAGGTCAGTCCGAACACTACCATATGCAGGGTACACAGATTTTCTAATGTTATATATTTTTTTTTTATTAAATCCTTTTTTTTTTTTTGGCAATTAGTTAATAATATAATGGCCCTATTATGACGCTTATAACGGTTTTATTTTTTCCGCTGTATGGGGTGTCATTTTTTCCGCCATGATCTCTAGTTTTTATTAATACCATATTTGTGAAGATCGGACGTTTTGATCACTTTTTATGAATTTTTTTATATATATAATGTAACATAAAATTGGTAATCCGCTCACTTTTTTCCCTCTTTTCGTCTACGCCATTCTCCGTTCGCAATTACGCTTGTTATACTTTAATAGATCAGACAATTACGCACGCTACGGTGTATTATATGTTTATTTATTTATTTATTTTTATATGTTTTATTTATATAATGGGAAAGGGGGGTGATTTCAACTTTTATTGGGGGAGGGGTTTTGGGGTAGTGTAATAGTGTTTTTAACTTTTTTTTTTTTTTTTACACATTTGAAGTCCCTTTGAAGGACTTGCACATACATTGCTTTGATTTCTACACTGACCATTGCTATGCCATAGGCATAGCATTGATCAGTGTTATCGGCGATCTGCTCATTGAGCCTGCCTGTGCAGGCTTAGTGCAGCAGATCACCGATCGGACCGCAGGGAGGCAGGTAAGAGACCTCCGGCGGTCCGTTTTACCGATCGGGACTCCCGCACCCCCCGATCGGTAAGTGACAGGGGACTCCCCCTGTCACTTACACTTAAACGCCGCGGCGCGGCGTTTAAGGGGTTAATGACACGCGGCAGCGCGATCGCTGCAGCGTGTCATTACCGGTGAGGTCCCGGCTGCTGATTGTAGCCGGCCCCCACCTGCTGTGAAGCGCGCTCCGCTCCGGAGCGCGCTTCATAGCCGGAGAAACACCCAGGACGTAGAGTTACGTCCAGGGTTGTCTGGTGACAGACTTCCATGACGTAACTCTACGTCCTGGGTTGTCTAGGGGTTAAAGGGGTTATCCAGCGCTACAAAAACATGGCCACTTTTCCCCCTACTGTTGTCTTCAGTTCAGGTGCAGTTTCCAATTAAGCTCCATTTACTTTAATGGAACTGATTTTCAAAACCCCACCCAATCTGGAGACAACAGTAGGGGGAAAGTGGCCATGTTTTTGTAGCGCTGGATAACCCCTTTAGGGTATAAACACACACACCGTATACGTAGCATATTTACTGCTGCGATACACAGCAGATACGCAACAAATACGCAGCAGATTAGATCTAAATAACTGAACACAGCAGCAAATCTGCACCATCAAATCTGCTGCAGATCTGCTGCGTGTGTTTGTACCCTTAAGCTCCATTCACTTCAATACAACTGAGCAGCAAAACCCTGCCCAAGCTGGAGACAAGAGTGGGGCTGTCTCTGGAAGAAAGTGGCCATGTTTTTGTAGTGCTGGATAACCCCTTTAAGTGCTTATAATACTACCAAAACAGTACTTACTCATTGAAGCATACACTCCACAAGACATCTAAAGGTGGTCTTTTGTATGTGGCCCTAAAATGTTAGCAGTCGATCCTCTAAGTTCTGTAAATTGCAAGGTGAGACATCCAGCACATCCCATAGATGCTGGATCAGATTGAGATCTCTTGGTCTGCGTCAGGTAATCCATCACGGCACAGCTGCGCTCCAGCACCGCCATTTTATGCTGTGACATCAGCTGCAGTGGATATCTCTTGATTTCAGGCCAGAAGAAGTGCAGCCCCGGGTGAAACAATTGTAGTGTACCTGTGAGGACGTGTTTGATCCTGAATGTATGAAGTAGCCTCAGAATAAACTGGCCAGAAAACGCATAACAGTGATGAGTGACTTCTTATTTGCAACCTGTGTTCCATGTTGTTTCTTTTACAAGCGGAGCACCATTGTAGACAGCTTTATCAGCAGGTATATTGCAGCCCATCTCTGTCTTGAGCCCAGCTGCTGGAGATTGCATAGGCGGTGCAGTCCACTTCCTCTATTATCATACTTTCATTTTTATTACAGAAAAAGCCATGCACACTAGCTCAAAAAAGGAGTGTTATTTTATATTTTGAGAGGAAGACACCAAATGCAGTCAATTTTTATGGTAGATGTGGCAGGACCCAAGCTAAATTTTTGATCCCTGATGAAAAACTGCCACCTCCCCCCCATCATCAATCCTTTAGCCTGTTCCCAACCAAGGACTTAACTGTATGTCCATCTTTGCAGTTTATTACTGCTCATGGACGAACAGTTGGATGAAACAGGTGCAGAAGCTGCCAGTGAAAGCCGGGCACCTACCACAACTGCCGAGACCCAAGACAATGCTTTTTCTGATGTCCCCCCCCCCATTAATATAGGTTTTTTTCCACTGTATTTTCTCCTTCTTTTAAAAAAAATATATATTTTTCATTATCGGTCATATGATTTTTTTCTCATGTGATTCCAGGATTTCTACTGAAGAATTAGGGGAAAAACATGCATAGTCTGTGGGAAGAAAAAAACACCACTATCTCTTGGGAGAAAAAAAACACACCAAATGCAGAAAATGCTGCAATTATGAAAATTGGTAAGGAGCAGAAAAACACCGAAATGCCATAAAAAAACCCACAAAATAGCCATTTGGGTATGGTATTTCATATTTCCCTACTGACTCTCAACTAAAATCTAAACACAGCAAGGTTTTGCAAATACACTTTATGTGATTCCACCCTAAGGCCGGGTTCACACTACATGAGAAAACGTCCATTCTGCGACCCGGCCGTGTCACAGAACGGCCAGTGTCAGTGAAGTTCATACTGGCCGGATGAACTTAATTTGTGCTTATAAAAAATAAAAGAAGGTATAGGTCCTCAAGACAAGTCAGGGAATAGTTGGAAATAATGTAGTATAGTAATTGAAATAGTAATTGGTAAACAATAGATGGTCCGAGAGAAAAATGAAGTAAAAAACACTTTACTTGATAAGTAGAAATAATGAGTTAAAAATTATGGTACCATAACCGATCAGTATATAAAATCAAACAATCAAATATAAAATCATATATAAAAACATGTATAAAAAACCATTTGACCCTATATACATGTTTTTATATATGTTTTTATATATGATTTTATATTTGATTGTTTGATTTTATATACTGATCGGTTATGGTACCATAATTTTTAACTCATTATTTCTACTTATCAAGTAAAGTGTTTTTTACTTCATTTTTCTCTCGGACCATCTATTGTTTACCAATTACTATTTCAATTACTATACTACATTATTTCCAACTATTCCCTGACTTGTCTTGAGGACCTATACCTTCTTTTATTTTTTATTTATACTTCAGTCTGCAGGGTACAGACACTCCATAGATTAACCTCGTCAAGCCACTAGCAGTTGAACTCACACTCACCTCATCCTTAATTTGTGCTTAATTGGGATGCGGGCACATCCGTGTGCGCCTACATCCCTATTCACCATACCACACAATGGAGAGTACGGCCGGAGCCGCACTCTCCATTGTGTGAGCTGTCAGGGTTGTGCGGCCACTATTCAATGAATAGCGGGTGCACAAACCTGACATGTCAGTTTTTTGTGTGGTCGCTAGGGATCCCAGCCGGAGCGTATACTATGTGTATACACTCTGGCCAGGATTCCCTCTGACTGCAGTGCAACATAACTTTTATATTAATCACAGTCGTCGTTGCATTAACGTGATTAATAGAAAAGTTATGTTGTGTGAACGTAGCCTAAAATCGCTATTGCATGCAACCGATGCATAGAAATATTTTGTATGCCTGTTTAGGGGCCCCTAACAATGCTCCCATTAGACAACCTTCTGATATTACTGTGACTATGTTGTGATAAAATATCCCCACTTTTAAATTTTGCCTAGGGCCACATTTGGCCTAAAACCTCGCCTGCTAACATCAAATTTTTTTTTTGTGGAATTGAACCAAAACAGGCTAGCTTGTACTCTCTATATGCTTTAAGGAGCCTTGGACATCTATGACCTTGTTGCTGCTCATCCGATTGTTCTTCTTTGGAGAACTAATGGTAGATACTAACTACTGTTTTCTGGGAACACCTTAGCTATATTGGAGAGTCAATTGTTTAGCAATCATAATAATTGTTTAGCAATCATAATTTCAGAGTTGCTAACATCTTAAAATCTTTACAATTATCCAGTTCTCCTGATTCTGGCACATAAAATTGACTGCTCATATGCTCCCTAATGGTTTTAAAGCTATGGCTATATATGAAAGTGTATAATGCACTTCATATTTGTCATTGGAATTGCAGTTACCATGGTGGTGGTGGTGGTTTGTGTGTGTGTGTGTGTGGGGGGGGAGCAGCGATATAATATTTATAAATTGGAGTGGTTATAGAGTGGTTTGGACCAAAATGATCAATAAGATTGCCAAGTGTTATTGTTGTAAAGAAGGTTAAAAGATGCATACATTGGTATTATTGGTTGCTATAGGACATTTCTCCACATTTCCTTTCCATTAGCTTTCTTACCTGAGTGTCCTTTCCTGTCTCATAATCATTCTACACATATGCAAGCTCAGTAGCATGTTCCCCCCCCCCCTCAGTCCTTCTGAAATCTGCTGAATTGTAAGCTCTATAATAGATTTAAAATGATCCTGAAGGTCATTCATACTAGAAAACTGGCAGTCGGTGGGCTAGATCGGTAACAATAAAAAACATTTGTAAGCATCCTACAACAAATATGGCAGTATAATTTATCCCATTTAATTACCCATTAGGCCGGGTTCACACGCTGTATGACACCGGCCTTTCTGTGACACGGCCGGTGTCAGTGCAGTACCGGCCAGATTAACTTCATTTCTGTTGAAATGGGATGCGGGCGCAGTCGGGTGCATCCACTTTCCAATTCACCATTGCACACAATGTAAAGTGTGGTGGTAGCTGAACTTTACATTGTGTGAACTATCAGTTCTGCGTGGCCGCTATTCAATAAATAGACATGTCAGTTATTCGAGCGGCTCCTATGAATCCTGTCCGGAGTGTAAACTATGTGTATACACCCCGGCCGGGATTCCATTAAAATGAATACAAAGTATATTTTAAATTAATCACGGTCGGTGTTGCAATTTAAAACAAGCGCCGTGATTAATTCAAAATATACGTTGTGTGAACATAACCTTAGACTGCTATATCCCACATGTCCTAATGGGGTATCTTTATAGACTTGCCAGTATGATCTTAAACCTTGCCGAATTAAATATTCAAATATATATTAAAAAAAGGCTTTGTGTTCTTTGGATTTGTCCCCAAGGTGCCCAGGTGACCAATCGAGGCCCTTGTTTTATTGTTTACCGGGAAATCACTAATATTCCTACACACCCTGGCAAGTTTTCTGACACAAAAAGCATATTTGCATCCAACAAAGAGCTTTCATATTACTAGAGCAGTTTAAGAAAGGAAAATTGAGCTGTGGTTGGTTGCTCTGGGCAAGTAAGACAGCTTAGGTCATTTTAACCTTCTTAGGCTGGTTCCACAGCTGTTTGTGTATGGTGATGTAGCAGAGGTGTGTTTATCTTTCTGTGTGTATGAAGCAGATCTGTTTGTGTATGGTGATGTAGCAGAGGTGTGTTTATCTTTCTGTGTGTATGAAGCAGATCTGTTTGTGTATGGTGATGTAGCAGAGGTGTGTGTGTGTCTGTAAATTGATATAGTAGCACTGTGTTTGTGGTTATGTTTATGTAGCAGAGGTGTGTGTGTGTTTGATATAGCAGAGCCTGGTGTGTATTGTGCATGCTGCAGAGTTGTGTATGTGTGTGTATAATGTACTGTCATAGAGAGTGTTAAAGTGCCCCTGTCATTTCAAAATACTTTCACCCCTTCATTACATTAACCCACTCACTGCTTTAGACCACCAGTTGTTGTTGTTTATATATATATATATATATATATATATTTTTTTTTTTTTTATATATATATATATATATAATATTGTTATCTATATTTTCAGTTGTCTAAATCATGGGTGTGTCTTATACTTAGACCCGTCTTATAAAGCGAAAAAAAGACAGTAGGTCTTATTTTCAGGGTAGGTCCTATTTTCAGAGAAACACTGTAGGTTGCCATTGTGTTGAAGTAACCATATGGCTCCTAAGTGGCAAGCAGCAGCAGCGTCTAATGGTCCTTTTACACAGAACGATTATCGTTCGTTTTTGCACGATAACGATCGCATTTGAGCGATAATCGTTCCGTGTAAACGCTGCGAACGATCAAGCGACGAGCGAGAAATAGTTCATTTTGATCTTTCAACATGTTCTCAAATCGTCGCAGATCGTTCCATGTAAACATTCTTTCAACGATTTCACCCATGTGTGAGATAGGCTTAAGCGATCGGAAAACCATCGCATAACGATTTTTCCGTACGATGTATCGTTCCGTCCAAACGCTGATCGTTATAAAAAAAACATTGTTCATTCAAAATCGTTAATCGTGCGATCGGGAGAATTATCGCTCCGTGTAAAACCACCATAAGAGCAGTTTTTCTTGTGAAAAACCTTCTGCCTAATACCCTAATGGTAAATTGTATGAAGTTTATTGCTATCCATCTGCCCTTTTCCGTGGAATCTGAGAAATAAAATAAAATGACAAAATCATTTTTCAGAAGCACTGCTCATGCATTCAGAGCATTATGTTACAGAAAATAATATATTTTTAATGCCTGTCCAGAGATTCACTTTAGAGATAGATCTAGTTGTTCAGAAACAGGACAGTGACCCGGTCAGCTGATATGTGAACACATTAGGCTGCTGTATATAGAGACTGATATATGAGTGCAATCTATTGGTGGTTGTGTGCATTTCATCTCGTGCAGCGTTTTGGAGTAAAACTACAGAGATTAGATTTCTCTTCTAAAAACTGCTATCAAGGTGTAAATGAATGTGACAGCACGTTAATTATAATATATATTGTTATGTTCGGCATCCCTGCCGTTTGTCTCCCGCATTGTACTGTGACTAATAAAGTAGCACCTTACCAATAAACGATAACAAGTATTGTTTATGATTTATTTATACAGCAGCATAATTTCCCATGCTGTAGCATGATAGGAAGATCAGAAAGAAGAGAGAGTAACATGCATAATTATTCATGAATACCCTGACACACACAAATAAAAGGGGTGGAGAGGTCTCCGTTCTCGAGAGTAGACAATCTATGCTGATTGTTGGATATGGTTCTTAACCCTTTGCTTGGCATCTGCATTTTCAGCTGGCATGCCGGCTCCCTATGCACAGGGCTCTTTTTCTTGTAAGCTGGAAATTTACAGTTGCTCCCTTACTGGCTGATAGCACTGCGTGCCAAGGTTAATTAAACTGGTAATTAGAAAGAGAGATGCTTAATCTATCCGATTAATAAAATTACCCCTTCTCTTCACAGCCCATATAAATACTCCAAGAACCTGAACACATATACTTATCGCACAATAGAGACTAAGGTGTGCGTCTTCCTGAAAAAGACAGCCATGAGGGTGTATCCTGTATGACCTTCACATACAGTATTGGTCAGCCAGACTTTCTTCTCTTTGTGCTGCCTCAATCCACCTTTTAATATTGCATTCTTTAATGAGTCGCTGCATATTGCACACTGTAGATTTTCCAGACAGGCTGTTTTTCAAGCCGGCACAGTTTATAAATGTGATTGCAGGAGACACAAAAATACACATAATCAAATGGATGTCAAGTAACTTTGCTCCTGCTATCTTATCTCATTGCTCTATCTAATAACTTTCTAAATCGCTTTGTACTGCAAGCAAAGCAAAAGCAAGGCAACATAACTAGAAGTGTGAACATTACAGCACATAATAGATCGTTTTTCAAACATTTTATGCTAGATTTCGACTTTATGGTCTCCTTTACATTCTGATTGCATTGCATAATGATGAATGCACTGTTAACTATGTTTTTTTTTTTTTAACTAATCCAGTTTTTGTGTCTTTACATTATGTTTATACCTTTTTACAATGAATATTTAGAAAACAAAACCAGGAAGCTGCAGTGAGGGAGGCTGTATTGTAAGTCAATGTAATCCATTAAGCTTCATTTGAATCTATTTTTAAACAAAGCTGCCATGAATCCATTAAAGGGGTTTTCTGAGATGAACATATTTTTTTTTTAGAAAGGACCACATGTGCTGCCAAAATGAAAAGTAAAGCATACTTACCACTGCTGCAGTCCAGTAATAGGTTGAGCAGGTGTTAGAGTTCGTTCCCTGTGTGTGAATTCGGCTGGAAGAACCAGACGACGCCCTATCCCTTTGACCTGATTCACACACTTCATACTATGCTGCCAGGGAGCCAACACCCGGCTTCATGCTTCTCCTGACTCCTCTCTGGTGCTCGTGGGGTTAAGCCTTCAGGTGTTGCATTCTCCTGAGGCTTGCTCCTGTCTGAGTACAGGGGAGGTCTCCCTGGCTGCTATTGGTGTCTCATGCTGCTGTCAGACTCCTTGCTCCTATCAGGGGCTGGGGCGGGAGCTCTGGAAGCATTTAAGCTGGTGAATTACTTTCTGTAATTGCCAGTGTATGTTTGGTCTCCAGCTACACCAGCATTTCTTATTGTACTACTTGCTATTTGACATTTGGACTTGGCCTCTGCCTCATCCTCTGTACTGCGTTACCTCTTGTGCTTGACATTGGACCGGACTCTGTTTACCCCTTTGTTTGCTGATTTGGATTTTGACATGACCTCCTGTTGCCGACTCGGACTGCCTGACCTGTTTGTATATACCTGTCTGTGTGTTCTGTTACCTCCCCGTATCCCTAGTTAGGCTAGGGACTGTCGCCCAGTTGCTGCCCTAGGGTTTAGCCTGGGGGGGCAGGCAGGTAGGGACAGGGGTTGCGGGTCGAGAGAAGGGACTGCCATCTTCCCGGACCCCAGGACTCCCTGACAGCAGGTAGTTTGTGCATGGTCACTACTTCTAGCAGTAAGAAAGTGATAGGACCAAGAACCTATATACTGTATATATATATTTTTTATTATTATTTTATTTGTGGCCCCAATTCTACTTTGCTGCTCATGCTTCCGCATTTCACTCTGAGCTGGTGGGTGGGCTTTTTTATAAATAACATTTGCCTTAGATCAATTACTCAGCAGTGTACAGGGGCGTGTACAGGGGTGTGTACAGCTGCTGGCCAATCAGGATTCATCTTCACTGGGCCGGTCTGTACAGAGCTGAGGGACAACTGACATCACTTCCTGCATTTGGTCTCTTTTTTTTGGCGGTTACAAAAGACCAAATGGCTGTACTGATGGGGGCTCGACTGCAGTCTTCCAGTAAGTGAGATGCCCAGTGGCCAATTTTATACTGTAGAATTCTATTTTATATAGAAAACAGGCAAAATTATAAATGAAGTAAATTACAAAGATGTAGTATATCACCTCCCCTGCTGATATAACTTTATGTGTTGGTAAAGACAGTTGCCATTTAATAATAAGCTCATGCTAGTTCAAAACAAAAACACTCAAAGAATCGATAAATAAATATGTGTGAGTGTGTATAAATTAATAAAAGAAAAAACTGCAAAATAATTTCTTCTCCACAAGCTTTAGATACAAGAGGGTGGGAACATAATACAAGTGCTGTGCTATCAAAGCAGATAAGGTAAAAAAAAAAAAACAACAACCAGGTGGTTACAGTTGGTTAACCTGCATATGAATAGAGTTCTTTTTAATCTTTATTTGGGGGTTTTCAGAACTGTTTTTGTCTCTTGGCACCAGTGGAATCAAGAGTTTAAAGAACCCATGTTTTTGCATCACTATTTTTCAGAAATATTATGAAATTTAACATGTAGCTTATAGTTCAAGGTGAGAGTGGACAAATTTCTGAAATTCATTCATCATTACCCTTATCTATGACAGGCATTGATATCAAGTTGTCACCCATGTGAGATTTACCCTTACAGAACCTTTGTCTGATTGTTGGCACAGCATTTATCAACTTACTTTGTTAGTTGTAATTCACAATGAATGAATGATGAATACTTGTTATTTTTGGAAGTAGTATTTTGTGAACTAATCTTTTAGAAGTTTCTGAATAAGAATGACCTTGCTGGACATTCATTTCTGCATTTTGGTGGGACCATAAGGGTGCTGTCAGACTAGGCATTTTTCCAAAAAAACACTAATAAAAATGCCAAACTGGCAATCGGCGTCTTTTTAGTCCAAAACCGTTTGGATCAGATGCTAGCTTAGAGTTATTGGGGAAATGTGAAATGCCATACCCAGATGGTTGTTTAGCATTTTTTTTCAGGACATTTGGGCGTTTTTCTGCCCCTGGGCAGTTTTGCAAAGTTACAGCATGCTCAGCTGTTGGTGTTTGTTTGTTTTATTCCATAGCTGATGTAGATTTGTGAGGCTGCTGTACGGCAGCCTTAGAGTCCTATTACACGGGCAGATAAAGGCCTGATCAATACTGTTAACGAGCCGGACCGGTTACACTGCCCGATAATCGTTTAGCAAGGGCTACACGGACATCGTAAGGGATGAACGTGCAGCCCTTGTCCAATCAGTTAATACTTCACCTGTCCACTTTTCCTGTACTCTGTATACATCCCGGCACCGCGTGCTGTGGCTTCAGAGTGGCCTGTCTGAGCTTACAGGCCACTTTAAAGCTGCAGTGTGAGGTGCCAGGACGTATACAGAGTACAGGAAAAGACCAGGAGCATGGACAGGTGAAGTATTAGAGTAAAATGAGAAAGCCAGCTCACCCTTGCTCTTACTCCGGTGCCCGGATCCGCATTTGGCTTGTGCGTGGCAGTCCAATATAGTAAACAGATGATTCAGCAATCCGGTAAAATGAATATCTTTATTCCAAATCTCAGTTACAATACAGGCAATTCACACCATGATGCAGCACACCCCAGAAGTACACATGACGCATTTCGAATGCAACTGCACTCTTGATCGCTGACCAACTGACAGGTAAAGTATTAACTGTTTGTTGAATCGTCAGCTGTCTGCCACACATTGCTATTACGCAGGGGATGTGATACAAAGCATGTTTTCAATTTGCATTCATTATCCTGTTTTTAGACTCATTCCTGTGTTTAGACTCTAAGCACAGGGAGTCCCATGGTTCCCAAGTCATCTGACGTAGTAATTTGATTGACAGACACATTGAGCCGTGACACTCTGAGACATAATTCAGGTGTTTAGTCTCTTTTTTTCAACCAGCAGGAGACTGGACCTGGATACAAGTAAGTATAGCTGTTATACAGCATAATAACTGCTGAACTTATGAATAATAATAATAATGAATGCAAACTTTCTTTATATCACATCTACTGTTCATTTTGAAAGTAAAACTGCAGTGACACTTTTAAGTGAAAAACATGCTTAGCCTGGCAAATATTCATAATCAACCAAGAAAATAAATGGGGAATAAATACATAGATGTAATGCTAAACTCTGCATACGTACATTGTTGGCTGAATACTTGTACTGCTGACAGTTATGTCTCTTAATTTCCCCATAAACATGCAACTGGGAGAAGGAGATGAGGAAGACAAACTGCTGCCAGACGCTTTTAGCAGTGGCACAACAGCACAACAAACATGGTAAAATGCAACAATCTTTGTTTATCCAAAATACTACTGGGAAACATTTTGGAGACCCTTGTACACAATCGATCTGCCTTTTACTAAACTCTTAGAATGTGTTCTTTCATATAGGATAATATACTATACACCATAGTCACTTCAGTAATCACATTGAACCAGAAATGAATATTAAACTCATTTAAAGAATTAAGCGGAACACTGCAAATATTTAACCAGATTGTGCTGGGGAAAAAAACATGGCTGAAATAGATAGACATCACATCACTTCATGCATTACACCTCTTGGCGGAAGCTTTCTAATGTTTTAGAACTGTTATTAAATGCAAGCATAAGAAACTTGCTATGTGCAATATTAGTACTGGATATTGCATTGGTCTGATCTTGACACTTGGTACTCTTTACATGGTTTGCCTATGACATCAAGATGATTAACCTAAAGGATTGGGGATCTTTCCATTTGCCTCACAACATATAGTGGAAAACACAGATTACTATAAGGAATGCTATTTAAATAAAATACACTAGAGAGGAATGCAATCAGAAGCCAATTAGAAACCAGTTTAATGTATCCAACTTTCTACCAACTGTAGACTTCCCTTGGGCATCGATCAGGCACCACTTAGATCAAGATTTAATTTATAACCTTTACTGATTATGGGTTGTATAATCAAAAATGTAAGCTACTCTTCTCATCCTTCTAAACCATTGTAAAATGTGGTGCCAGAATCTCGGAGAAGCAGATTCTGATCATCATGTGCATTATCTCAATCTTTGCAGGCTGAAAAGGTATGAATGCAAGTGTCTTATTTCTGGCATCCAGTCAATGCTTTTAAGTAGACTCTTACTATTAGAGATAAGAAAATGGCAGAAATTTGCAATTTTGTTGATTCACCATTCAGCATATTTCCTAGTTTGTAGCTGTGTTTGGCCCATTTAATGAGGATTCAAGCTAGATTCTTCTTTTAGCCTCCAGTGAATAAACTGCTGGGTTCACACTACGTATATTTGAGGCTGTATTTTTGAGGCTGTATAGCAACCAAAACCAGGAGTGGATTGAAAACACAGAAAGGATCTGATCACATAATGTTGTAATTGAGTGGATGGCTGTCATTTAATGGCAAATATTTGCTGTTATTTTAAAACAACGGCTGTTATATTGAAATAATGGCAGTTATTTACCGTTATATGGCGGCCATCCACTCAATTTCAACATTGTGTGAACAGATCCTTTCTGTGTTTTTAATCCACTCCTGGTTTTGGTTGCTATGAGGACCTGACTTGCGGACCAAATACTGCCTGAAATGTACGTAGTGTGAACATAGCCTGAAAGTATGATTTCTTGCAACAAATTAGCAGATTGTATCAATGCTGTTGGATCTCTAGACTGCAGATCCAGGCTTCACCTTTCCTGGATCCTAACATTGTTACGGCAGATATTGGTCCTGTGGAATAGAAGGCAACAATCAGCCAACATCATTCATGCCGGCTGATCATTGCGTCAAACATGTTGAAAGACAAACGACTCATACAGCAACGCTCTGCTGCCGCGGCTCCGTGGAATAAGAGCAGCGGCAGCAGACTGCTGCTATATGCTTTACATGCCGAGTGATCGCAAGATCGTCAGTCAGCTCCCCGCAACCCCTCCCGCACTCACACACTCGATGCTGCCGCGTGGAATAGCGGCGGCAGTGAGCAAGGAAAAAGGAGCGCTTGTTTGCTCCTCTTAGTCGGCCCGTGGAATAGGGGCTTTACAGTAGGACAGAACAGAGGAACAAGTCACAAAAGAAACTCATACAAACTTGTATGGAATGTTAGAAGCAAAAAGGAATGACGCCCTACCATTAGATGTCAATGACTATTGGGAGTAATTGTTTACAAATGGCTCAGATAAAGTGCTAATAGCAAACACACCATGAGAGAAGGCAGACTGAAGAAAATAACTAAGAGAACAACAAAAGTAGAAAACTCGACAGTGAGAATTTATCAGTACTCCAGAAAAAACTTTGAAATGCTAAAAACAACATGGACTTATATATATGCAACATAGTATCAGAGAACAAAATCGAGATGCAAGTGAAGCTAATAGCTATACCTGTAAACCAGGCAAAATAAAAACTTGGCATGGACCATACTCAACCTAAAACTAAGGGCCCTATTACACAAACAGATATCTGACCGATTTATCTGATTTTGAAGCCAAAACCAAGAACAGACTATAAACAGGGAAAAGGTCATAAAGGAAAGACTGAGGTTTCGCCTCTTTTCAAATCCATCCCTGGCTTTGGCTTCATAAATCTGTCAGATGAATTGGTCTGAAATTTTTTGGTGTAATAGGGCCCTGGGGAGCCGCCCAGATGACTACCTTCTCCCTACTGTGCGCTGGGGGATTAAACTTAATTTTGTCCAACATAAAGTTGCTGCTGCAGCCGTGGCTGGAACATGCCGCAAACTGCACATGAGCTTTATATGGTGCTCCAGGGAACCAAATCAGCTCAGTTGGGCTGACTGGTTCCCTTTAAAAGACAAGAAAAGATGACATGACAGGACTAGACCTACTATGCATAACACACATGGGTAAACTAATAATAATGCTTTATTTGTATAGCACACACAGATTCCGCAGGACTTCACCTATCTGTATGTTTTTGGGTGTGGGAGGAAACAGGAGTACCCGGAGGAAACCCACACAAACACAGAGAGAACATACAAACTCTTTGCAGATGTTGCCCTTGGTGGGATATGAACCCAGGACCCCAGCGCTGCAAGGCTACAGTGCTAGCCACTGTGCTGCCCCTAACTAACAAACATGACCATTTCAGATGGTCAAAGAAGGAAAATTAAAGCAGTATTCCAATATTACAGATTAAATGGGTTATCCAAAAATAGAACAGCTACTTTCTTGCAAAAACAGTGTCATGCCTGTAGGCAGGTTGTGTGTAGTATTACAATTCAGCTTCATTCACCTCAATGAAAAAAGTGCAAAACTACATGCAACCTGAGGACAAGATTGGTGCTGTTTCTGGAGAAAGCTTCCATGTTTTTCTAAGCCTGGATAACCGCTTTAATGGTATGACGACAGAATATTCAATGTACATTAACCCCCTGCCGCAAAATGACATTCCAGGAACGTTAACTGCAGCTAAATTAATAAAACAACAAACAGTTAACTCACCTGGGCCCATTCCCGGCCTCTGCGCATCTTCTTCTCCGCCTGCGCCGGAGATGCCCGAAGCTCTCCCGAGCAGCTGAGTGTCTAATCAGAGATGCTAACTCAGACGAACAGTAAAATGTTTCATTCGGTTCGAGTTCGAGAAAATCGAGATGTTTGACTCAAACCTAACTTTTCTCGAATAGTTCACCACAAGGACGTTCACCAAATGACATCACCATAAAGCAGACATGTTGTCGATGTTGCATTAAAGGGGAACTCCAGGTAGAGGGGAAAAAAAGGACATAAGGGTCCTTTATGGAAGTAACGGATCCTGCATTTACCAACTGTGACCGTGTCTAACCATCAAGCTAAGTGATAGCAGACTTCTCTTACTATTACATATAAACACCATAGTGTTTATTTCTATCATAATTTTGCTTGCATTTTATTAATTTTTGGTGGGCATTAAAGGGGTACTCTATTAAGTTAGTACCTCATATATCCTTACCACTCTGTATATCACAAGTAATTCTTAATATCTTTCATCATTGTAATATATTATAGTGGTCCATTGTGTTAAGAGGAGATTATAACTTATACCAGCAGTGTGTGTTTTGAGGGCACATCTGTTTATGAGTGCCATATTTGTTCCCGGATGAATCAGTCTCACATTTGGATGGTAAAAACACATGGGGACATATACCATGTACATATATAAGAATTTGTATTGCGTATTTATACATTTTTCACTGCTGTATTTTTATGTGATTTATAGGTGGTTTTAGTTTTCACTTTTTTGCGCATTTTCTGTCTTCTTTTTCTTCTTCTTTTTTTTTTTGTTACAACAGGAGAAGAACAATCATCGTGGTTGGGGCCACCCTATATAGGAGGTGGGCACCCCAAAAGGCAGGCAGAGTGGTTGTTTGGGTGTAGAGTAGGGTGCACCATAACCCTTGCCTCCCTCCCCCCTTTTTTGTCTCCTTTATTGCCTCCTGTGGTATAATAAAATTATCTTCCCCCTATATCTATCAGGAAACTATACTGTATATATAGAGCACTTAATTGGGTGTTTGTGTATTGTGTGGACCATATTTTTAATGATCTAAAGTTGATCTAAAAGTTATGTATTAATTGTCCTACGATGGTTTTAGTACTTTGGTGAAATTACAATATTTTTAGGTTGACCACTGGGTTTGGATTTATCAGTGCGAGATGGTACCGTTATCCGTCATTTGGATTTTTGTGTCCTTTTTGTCTTAAGTCCTTTAGGGTTCTTTCTGCAAAAATCAACTTTTTAAATGTAGGTTTGTGGTCTTTCCTAGCCTCTTAACTTTATGTTACTGCTAAAAAAAAGTTTTAAATAACAGATTATGCCTTTAAATGATGAATAAACTAAATGGTAACTTCAATAAATACTTTTTACCTTTTCCAGCAAAAGAAGTGTTCCTGACTCCTATCTGACACAACATAACCCTTCTTAGACTATGGGATGAGTCATGCAGCACACTTTCATAAACTTACTTACTCCTTGCCTTTGATTGTCCAGGAACAGAACAGTTGCCTTGACAAAGGTTTCTGCTATTTATAGTAAGAATATTTCTGGCATTTGAGGCTGGTTCATGGAATGGAACATTAGGATATTGCAGAAAAGCTTTCCCGAATGTTCCTAAGCCTAACGCTCTGTTCATTTGCTATCAGTGTGGACTAGTATACAATGTAGGTGTAGGGTAGTTAAAATGCACAGAAGTCCCCAAGGTTTGTAATATACAGGTGGGAATGTACAAATGTTATTTATAAAGGAAGAAACCAAGCAAGAAAACATCCAGGCAGAAAGGATAAGAAAGTAGCAGATATAACCAAATCAAACCAGTCAACAGGATAAATCCAGTGAAGGAGAATAACATGCTGTACTGCAAAATACAATAAATGCTCAGACCAACTCTAAGACTAGAGACAAGACAAACAAAGGTTGCAGGGAGGAACTGAGTTCTATCACTGCCTATAGGTCAATGTCATAATGCGGTGGCCCGGGGTGCTTAGGGTGCAATACAGCAGGTGGGCTCTGGTGTTTTCTCTGGGGGCACTTGTCACAGTGCCCAGGAGTGGTATTACCCACCCTCAAACGCACTGGCACTTGAGTTTGTAAAGTGTAGCACAAGGTGTGGGTGCAGGAAAAATGAGCACAGAGTCCAGCAATAATGAATGGCTTTACTTGTAAACTTCAGTGTAATAGTTATTAATAACGACTTGTTAGGTGCAGGTACAGGTAAAGGTTGTGCTTGAGGTAGAGGATTAGAAAGAAAGTTGTAGAAGAAGTGTATCTTGACTTTAGATAGTTTCAGGGGCTGTCTTGGGGACCTTACCTAGGAAGTAGAGTACTCTGCCAGGATAGTGTGGAGCGTGTCTTTAGTGTGACTGTAGAAATCCTCATACATATGGCTAGAAGAACTGAACAGAAGATCGCCTTTTGCCAAACCAGTCCAGAGTCATATTTAGCAGCATGAGTCCCAAGCTTAAATAACTGGACGAGCTAACTCCTCAAAATTACCCGAGAAGGTCGAACATCAGCAGTAGGATACTACGGTTTAAGCCCTTTCTCCCACTGAGGACTGTCCTGACTTGAAAAGATGTAGGCAAGGTTGACCAAGGTGACAGTCACCTCACCTCTTGGTTTAGCAGTGCATCTGTGCATGTAAGTCTCTCACAAAAGAAATATGTAGCTCTGGTTCCTGACAAGGCCTTGGGCCAGGCCTGGATATTTACTGCAGCAGGAACTCTCTGTCTGTGTTTTGTTATCTCCACCATCCGTAATGAAGACTAGCTTATATAGGGTTGACTGGGTCTATCCTCCTATTGGTGGGGAACATAATAGAGAAAAATGTGTAATAGGTAAAGGTTGTGGGAGGTACCTTCACCAGTGATTGGATAAAACAATGATCAGTAAGAACAGCACTTTACCTTTGCACCTTCAGCTGTGCTTGACAGACAGGGGAAAGTTAGACACCAAGTGGTGGTAGTACGGAAAGGCACCTATCATCCCAGAGTTTGGCACACCTCTACTGGGACACTACAATAACATAATAAATCTGTTTGAGGCTAAAGTAATGCTGTTTTTACAATGCTGCTATATTGGACCTGCTACCTACCGTGTAAACTAGGAACGTTTTAGACCATAAAAAGCCAGTAAAATATGAATATAAGGCTTGAAGCTAACAACAGAGCAATGTGCATGGACACACAGTTGCTCTGTGTGTCCCTTTGTAGTTTTGTAGTGCGGACAAAATCAGACAACTCTTAGGACCAGTTAGGGTACAATTCATAGACAAAAAAACTACTGTTGAGATTGTGCCAAACAGGGGGATGATTTCTGAATACATTTTAAAGAGCTCCCCAATGCTTGGGACAACAGTCTGCTTAGCCTTTTCCATTTTTGAACAGATCAATGTGGGTATCTAGTCAATTTGTTGCTATTTATACATTTTTCATAATGATCCAGAAGGGTAGAATCACATATTTTAAGTCACTCAGAATAGATAATTCCATAATAAGTGACTTGACTTGCAAATAACCAAACAAAAGATTTAAAAATAGTGTTCTTGAATAGATCTCCAACAGTTTTTATTTTAACCCCATACTTGCTCATCCCGGAGTTGTCAACCGGACACTGCTGCTGGCAGTGCCCGACACACCAACAGTTACACAGAGCAGCTGTAGTTGCAGCCGCTGCAGTCACCCCCTCCTTGTGTCCGGCCATGTGCTCTGCCAGGGGGCAGGTCCGGGGGGCTGATCTTCTGTCTGGGCTGACAACTCCAGGAGCAGCGACTGTCAGAAGCCCCAGTGGGGGCGGGTCCTAAGTGCACAGAACCCACAAGCAGCGGCTGATAATAGCAGTGAAGGAGGAGGTGACGGCGCCCGGAGCTGGTGATGGGGTAGTGTATTGCTTGATCTGTGGGGGGAGGGGTGCCCGGGGGACGGGAGGTCCGGCTGCCAGTCCGGTCCCTGACCGTGCTTCCCTGTGTATACAGCCCACTATCCACGTATGAATATGCATAGTGGATGGGACGGGGGGGTGGACTGGGTGTGGCTCAACGATGCTCTCCGGCTTAAGCAACGCCCTAAATGCTCTTATGCTAGTAATTTGTATACGAGCATTTAGCGTTTTTAGAAACAATGCAGGGGCGTACAGGGCTAAAAGTAGTGGCTGTGTATTACTGACATACACAGCTACTACGGCATATCAGCAGGTTCTCTGGGAAGAACCTGCTGTTAGTGCCGCTTTAAAAAAAGCAGTCTATGTAAAAAAGGAAGGCATGGGGAACAATATATTACAAAGGAAGTATGAAGTGCAGACTGAGGAAAAATGGTATGAGGAGCAGTCTGTGAGAGAGAATGAGGGGAGATTGGAGTAGCCTGTGCCTCCCTGCTTTTAATGAGCATGAAGAAATAGATACTACTACTCATAATAATATCATAGTTCATAAGTTCTGCAACACTAGTACTGGTTTTAAAAAAAACTTTCTTTTGGTGACTTTTATTGACTTGTGACATTTTTTCATTATTGCAGTAAATCCATGCTCTTTTTTGTTCAATTTTATTAGCTTTGATAATCTTACAAACAGAAACATGAGAGGCAGAAAGGATACATAACATATGAACATAAAACTAGTTAGATGTCTTACCACAAGTGAAGCATAAGTTCTTATCCGAAACTAAATAAGCTTCTTTTATGTACTTTTTTTGCATGGAGGTCCTCCTGGGAATGTGTAGGTATTTGCAAATGAAGATCTGAGTGACAGGAATGTTGAGGAATCTAAATCAATGCAAGGGCAAACAAGAGAGAGATGTGAGAATTGTAAGTTTTCTAGTAAGTCATTTTCATTATGTGTGATGATTTATGTATATCAGCCATACATAATGACCCATCAGGCTCAATATGAAGCAGGACATGACAATAGCTCACGCATAAATCACCAGATAACACTTTTTGAGGGTAAAGGTTTTTTTTATTTTTTTTAGAATATCAATATTAACTCCCTCCCACTGCTGGGCAGTAATTTAACATCGCTGCAACCTATGCCTGATGCTGCAGCGACGTTAATTCACAATGGCGTGTGATAGCCGAAGACCCGCCGCAACTCTCAGCACCCGACCCGCGTTCTACTGATGAGAGTTAAACCCTATAGATATTGCGGTCAGCACGACTGCAGCATCTATAGGGCTTCTGACAGAGGATTCTCCCTCTACAAAGGGAGAATTCTCTGTCTGCTGTCCATTGGGGCTCTGCAAAGTAATCTCAGCGCCCTGATGGTAGCCATGGAATGGCTACGGAAGCGGGCAGGGGAGGGAGGGAAGGCTGGGTGCGTGGGGCGCGCGGCCATGAGCTCTGCCCCCTCCACTCTCTCCCCTGCCGTTGTCACAAGATTTTAACAGCGGCAGGGGACAGATGAGAGGGGGCAGACATACGGACATCCGCTTATGGGATCATTATCATTCCATAGGCTGATGTCCTAAAATGACCTAGGCATCAATGACCCAAGGTCGTGAAAGGGTTAAAAGATAAAGTACAAACATAGAAATGCAAGAGATACATAATGGCATAATGATGGTGTGTTACACACAACAATCATGAATTTTTACAATTACTGCTTAGTAGAGATGAGCGAACCTCGATTAGCGGTGGCTGCTGAACTTGGATAAAGCCCAAAGGCTATGTGGAAATCATGGATATAGTCATTGGCTGTATCCATGTTTTCCAGACAACCTTAGAGCTTTATCCAAGTTCAGCAGCCCCCGCTAATCAAATGCTGAACGTTCGGGTTCGGATCGACTCGAACCCGAACCCGGTTCGCTCTTCTCTACTGCTTAGTCATGAGGCTGGGTTTGTTATACAAAAAGCACTTGATGCACTGCCTATAATTATATCACCTGTGAAATACCAAGACATTCCTCAAAGCATGACCTGTTGGTGGTACTTGAGGTCTGGAGTTGAGAAACACTGGTTTAGAACATTGATCTGCGATGTATGGGTGTCCAGGAAAAATTACGGCCAAGTACACCTTGACTATCCATAACTTTTTTTTATCAGAGAACCAAAGTTGCCAGATACTATTCTAGCAATAGACTAGCATAAGTAGCAGACACTAAGGAAAACAGGTGAAATTTCCTAGCGGAACCCATTGCTACAGCTCCGCTCAATCCCGTCTGCCCCACTGTCTCAATTGGATGTATAGGGCGTCTGTGCTCTCAGCGGCAATCTGCTCAAAGATTTGACATGTCAATTCTTTGAGCAGAGAGTCGTGGAGGACCGCTGAGATCAAAGTCTCCCACTGAGACAGTGGGATTCTGAGCGAGTCCGCGGCAGGGGTTCCGTTCGGAAATTACACTTCTTTTCCTCAGTGTGAACGTACCCTCACAAAGTAACACAAATATGTGTCAATACATGACAATGCCTTGCTGTTCATCCAATTAGGAATATATTAATCTCAACTAACATAGTTAACCTTGTATGGCTTGAAAAGTTAAATCATTTTGCCTCCTTCTGATATTCACATTCTTTGCCTCCTATTGCCTCATTCTTTGCCTCCTCCTCCAGATTGCCGGAGAGGATAAAAAAGAAGTAACGCGCCCTCACCTCCTATGCTCCAGTGCTGATGCCGGTATCCTGGTCCCGACCGCTTCTGGGTCTGAGTGGGGACCTGGGACTTGACATGTCAGGCTGACTCAGACAGTCAGCAATCTAGATGGGACCCTGCTACGGCTGCTTACTGGCTAAGTGGGCCTGGCATGTTACATCTCATGTCCCTTCTCTTACTAGGAAGTGGCCAGGGACTGGAACTGCAGGATACCGGCATGAGAGCAGGAACAGAGGAGGTGAGAGCATGTTACTTCTTTCATTCTCCCCCTCCCTTTCACTCTGCCAATCACCCCAGCCTGAAATTCTCCTTCAAGTCAAAACTATTAGATTCGTTCATTACACTGGTCAATGCTATGCCATTGCTCACACAGTTTAAAGCTGTGACCTGTGGCGTTTAAGGGGTTAATGATGGGTGGCAGTGCAATTGCTGTGACCTGTCATTAATAGTGAGGACTGGGCCGCTGACAGCAGCTGGTCCTCATCCTCTATGAAGCAAGCTCAGCTCCTGAGCTCACTTTATAGAGTTTGGACCCTCTGGCTTACCAGTACGTGCATAAGCAGGTTGGTCTTCCGGCATACTGGAATATTCATCAATCAGTAGACATGACCATGGGAGGCAGCAGGTGGGCCAACTGTGCCCTCAGTGCTCCAAATGAGCTCCAAATTTACATATTTCTATCAAATCAAATTTCTCAATAATTCATAAGCATAAACCTGTTGACAGTTTTCCTTTAACTACAGTATATTAGTTGAGATGAGCATACCACTTTAAGGCTATGTTCACACACTGTCGTCCTTTTGGACAGCCACCTTTTGCATTAAAATGATGGCCTTCCAAAAAGTTACCTTATCCACTACCCTCCACACCTGCGCTCTTCTTCCACCTCATTGTCATTTCAGAAGCATGACTTCTGAGACATGGAAGGCAGGTACTCTATCAGAGTCACTGTTACATGCATGTGCATATGGTGAGAATGGGAGCATGATGTTGCTTATGTTGCAATTATATTATATTAGATAGTAATGATAGATGCAGAAGTGTCAGCATTCAATATATGGTGCAATTCAATTTTGACCCATAGCAATTGCATAGAGTGTTTCCATCAGTTACAAAGTAAAGACAACAATTTGGATTACCTATGCCTTAACGCTAGGCATGGTTTTTCATATTGCCATATGAGCTGCGAAATCCGCTGCGGATCCAATGCCAGTTCTTTTCTATGAGAATACATACTGGAACATGTAAGTTAACCCTCCGCAGGCCGGAGCATACTGTACCTGCTCCACACTCTGGCTTGTTTTGGAGATTCCTGGCTGGACGTCCCGCTCAGCCAATCAGTGGCTTTGGAGGGGCAGCATATTGATTGGCTGAGCGGGATGTGCAGATGCCGGGAGCCCCCGAAGCAAGCCGGAACGTGGAGATGTCAATCCTGCTGTGAGTATGTATGCTCATAGAAATGAACTTGCAATCTATCGGATTTTGTTGCGAATTCACAGCGTGAAATCCTCTGCGGATACGGTGGATGTGAATGCATCCTAAAAGGTAAATGAAGGGGAAGAATAAATGGCCGATATCGCTGAAAAAAGGATTATCGCAAAAATCCATAAGTTGCAGTACTGAAAAAGCTCGATCCCAATTTATGCGATTGAATGCCTTGTCCGAGTGTAGCGCTGGTGTTAGAGCAGGAATGTTATATTGTTGAAAATGATGAAATAATATTTAACATTCGGCAGGAGTTACAGACTTAGTATCCCTTGACAAAAGTGGTTTGATCAGGACTGTTATAGAGGGCAGAATAGGGGCTAATCTAATCGCTAAGAGTTTGGCAAACATTTTTGTAACTCAACTTTTTCACCCTGCCAGAGCACTATAAAGAGACAAACTCATGTGACTAAGTACACATTTAACCTTACATTTAAACATATCTCTCTACTATGCTTAAACGTTGCAAGTTATACTGTTACACTGCTGCTCTGCCTGCTGGCAACAGCATCTTTTAGTTCTTTTTTATGCTGAGAGAGGTCAGGGTCAAGAGAGCATGCAGCTTACAAATACATAGTCTGAATGAATCAGTGATACATCATGTAATGGAATTAAAGAATTTGGGAACATTGCTTGGAGATGTGGTATGATAATCATCCTCTATTCTAGAAATGCTTTTATATTCCATAGTATCTATACTGTAAGAGAAATGAATGCGAAAAAAATGAATAGAAAGCAGTGTGTAGTATTAGTTTAATGGATTCCAATAGAAGTCCAAATCCCACCATAGTCATGGGCAATTGTAGTTTTCTTCTTCTTCATGCTATTTACTTGATATTAATGGGACATTCGTGTATAGAGTAAATATGCTTTTACCTGGTGAAATTGCTTCCAGTAATGTTTTACCTCTTGCTGACTGGGGGAAGGTAAAAAGCCTTTCTGAAACATTATCTTGGTACTTGCTTATTTTCCTCCTTTCTCATGCTCTATTTTTTCACCGAAACACAGAAACCTTGTATTCAGGTATTACTATAATTACTCTAAATAAACATATGCGCACTTCTGTTTACAGATCCTTTACTGCATACACATAATTTCAATACATCCATAGTGTCAGCACAATAAGCACGCAGAAGCATTACTGTACATTGCCTTCTATAAATAATTACAGGACTGCTCACTTTGCCAAAGCAAACTTACAACACACACCAGCAATTCCTCATTTTTCTGTAAATAAATGAAAGCAATTTAATTCCTGTGAATTTAACCTTAACCCCTTGAAGGCCAGGCCAATTTACGTTTTCGCATTTTCGTTTTTTTTCCTCCTCGGGTTTAAAAGGCCATAGCGCTTGCATTTTTTTTTTACCTACAGACCTACATGAAACCTCATTTTTTGCAACACCAATTGTGCTTGCAATGACAGACTTAATTTTTGTATAACATATGCTGTTAAACCAGAAAAAATTTGTGTATTGAAAAAAAAAATAAATCACATTTTTTTTTTATTTCAGGGGTTTTGTGTTTACGCCATTCGCCCTAAGGTAATATATATATATATATGTTTAATATATAATACAACGATATGCAACTTATATAATTTTCATTTTATTTGACACTTTTGAAAAATTTAAATAAAAAAAACAAAAAAAAAACTAAATGTTCTTAAAATTGCTGTATTAGCATCCTTATAACGCTTTTATCCTTTGGTCTATGGGGCTGTGTGAGGTGTCAATTTTTGCGCCATCATCTGTACTTTCTATCGATAGCTTTCTTGCATATATGTGACTTTTTCATCGCTTTTTATTACAATTTTTCTGGATTTGACTAAAACCAAGCAATTTTGCACCTTGGCATTTTTGTGCTTATGCCATTTTACCATGCAAGATCAGGAATGTGATAATTTAATAGTTCCAGCGATTCCGCACACACGGCGGCAGTACAAAATATGTTTATTTTTATTTATAAAATAGGAAAAGGGAGTGATTTAAACTTTTATTGGGGGAGGGGATTTTTAATTAATGAAAATACTTTTTTACACTCTAACTAGAAATCACCTACATATGTGATCCATTGCTCTGGCCTGCTACAGCCTTGAACAATGGATTGCAGAGCCGCTATCAGCGCCATCACAGCGCAAATCCGTGGCCTAGCAAGGTGCAGGAATCAGTCCTCCACAATGGCATTGCGGGGGGAGGGGGGGGAGGGGGTTCAGGGGGCGGAGGCGATCCAGATGGTTTTCCTATTTTTTTTTAAGTTGGACATAGGCAACACTTTTAGAGGTATTCATTAACCCCTTAACGACATCAGGCATAAATTTACGCCCTCGCGCCCTGGTACTTAGCGCATCAGGGCGTAAATTTACGCCCGATGTTTCCCCGATCGCTGTGTGTTCGCACACAGCGATCGGGGAAGATGGCCTGCTATGATAAATCATAGCAGGCCATCTTAGCTTCTCGGCACGGGGGATGGTTAACACCCCCGTGCTTACGATCGCCGCTATTGGCTGATCAATTCAGATCAGCCAATAGCGGCGATCGGAACCTTGGCGGAAAAATGGCGGTCGGTGCTGTCCGAGGACGGCACCAACCGCCATTACTGTAAAAAGTAATGGTGGTCACGGTGCCACCGGCCGGTGGCACGGCGGTCAGAGTCCCCCAAAATAGTAAATACCTGCTCTGGACCCCTCAGCTAGGTAGCTGAGGGGTCCAGAGCAGGTATTTGTACATTACTCACCTGTCCCGGGGTCCTGATCGGCGTCTTCCGGGTTCGCGGCGTCCTCCGTCTTCTCCTTCGGTCTTCGGCTCTTTCCGGCGGTCCCCATCGTCTTTTTTTGGCTATTTTCGGCTCCAGCCTCGTCTTTTTCCGGATTTTGCGCTCTGCTGCCCCCTAGCGGCTGATATGTGTAATATACTTATCAGCAGCTACAGGGATATTCAGAATGTAGAAAATTTTTTCTATTTTCCGCACCCTATCGCCACCGCTGAGTGTTGATCAGCATCGCACGAAAGTGCGCTGCTAATCAGCAACTCCTCCTTTTTGGCGTAGGGTGTTTTTTTTCTATATCCTACTGCCACGGTCTGCTGATAAGTGCCGCACATAAGTGCGGCATTTATCAGCAACACCTTTGTTGCCGTAGGTTTTTTTTATACTTACTGTAAAAAAAAACACGTAAAAAACACTACATTACACCACAGTACATTGAATAAAGTTTGACACTACACCACTACATACCCCATATATCATTCCCCGTATAAAGATGGCCCCCGGGGTGTTTTCAGTATCGGACGCATACGCTATTATTGCCTCCGACACCGAAACAGCCAGTGAGGATGAATGGGGGGATCCTTCTTTCCTCCATTCATCCTCATCATCCTCATCATCCAGTGACGTATCTGGGGGTAGCGTAGCGTACGCTGCCTCCCAGACACGTCTTTTCCGCCAGTACCGTCCCAATAAGAGATGATGGTATGGCATGAAATTCTCCAAACTCTGTGAGAGTACCTCTGGGTACTCTTACAGATTTAGGGTGCGTGCACACTGCGGAATGGCGAAGGATAACCCTTTGTGCATTCCGCAGCTGGCACCCGCCGGCGGACTGATGCGGGCGCGCGTCTCCACCCATGTCATAGACTCCATTCTATGCACAGGCGGATTCCATCGTCCATCCAAAGAATGAACACGTTGGTCGGAGAGCGGAATCCGCCCGTGCATAGAATGGATTCTATGACACGTGTGGAGACGTGTGCCTGCATCACTCCGCCGGCGGGTGCCAGCTGCGGAATGCACGAAGGATTATCTGTCGCGATTCCGCAGTGTGCACGTACCCTTAGAGTGTATGTAGGAAGGGACACGCGAATCCAGCCCTCAGATGCCCCCTCCCCCCCCCCCAATCCTCGGAACAAGTTGGAAGATCGTCCGGGAACTGATCTTGATCCACTGCTGGATAAAGGTTACCACCTGTACGGGGATAACTTTTATACCAGCACCCCCTCTTCCGGTCCCTCGCTGCCCTGTAGCTTGCGGCACGATCCGAACATATCAGAAGTAGTAATAGAGCCATAATATTTAGCAGCCATGGAGCGGACCCAGCACTTCTGGATATGAAGGACCCCGTATCGCACCAGGACAACATTTTCCAGGTGACGTCCCCCTCACTGGAGAACGGGAGACCCCAGAAGAAGTGCAGAGTGTGGCGTAATAGGGAAATCAGGAAGGACGCCATTTTCCAGTGTGACACCTGTCCTGATCGCCCCGGCCTCTGCATACTGGATCGCTTCAAGGCGTACCACACATCATTGGGGTTCTACATGATCTAAATTCTGTCCCTTATTCCTATTTCAGGGGTCACGTTGATCCAGGGATTATTCTGATCGCCATTATGGAGTCGGGAAGAATTTTTTCCCAGTGATGAGGCTACTGTCGTTTGCCTCAAAAGGTTTTTTTCCCTTCCTCTGGGTCAACACAGGTTGAATTTTTATGGACACCTGTCATTTTCAACCTTATAAACTAATAATTGGCCTAATACCCCCAAATAAATTAGAATTGTCCCTTTTCCCCAGCTAAGTAGGTATGGCCGCCATTCCCATTAGAGGATGCCATGATGCAATTACAGAGCCTCTGTGCGGCCAGGACAGTAGAAACCCCCCACAAGTGACCCCATTTTGGAAACTATACCCGATAAGGAATCTTACAAGGGGGGCAGCGGGGATATGGCCCCCTGGTGACGGCCACATTTGGGATGTGAAAATGAAAAAAATGGTATTTTTTATTTTCTCGGCACATGTTCTACGTAAGTGCCCGTCACCAGTGGGGTCCATATGCTCACTGTACCCCTTGTTAGATTCCTTATGGGGTGTCGTTTCCAGAATGGGGTCACTTGTGGGGGGTTTCTACTGTCCTGGCAGCACAGGAGCTTTGTAAATGCGACATGGCCTCCATCCTCCATTCTAGCCTCTAAATGGCGCTCTGTCCATTTGGTGGCTTGCCCTGTGCCCATATGGCACATTATGCCCACATGTGGGGTATTTTCGTACTCAGGGGAAACTACCCTACACGTTTTGTGTTCACTTTCTTTTTTAACCCCTTGTGGAAATGGAAAAAATCAAGGCTAGACCAACATTTAGTGTAATTTTTGTAAAATTTTTACTCTAAATCATTAATCTTGTCATGATTTTTTCATTTTCACAACGGGCTAAAAGATTTAAAAAAACAATAACTGTGTATCGCAATTTCCCCTGAGTACGGAAATACCCCACATTTGGACATAAAGCGCCATGCGGGTGCAGGGTAAGCCTCCGAAGGGAAGGAGCGCCATTTGGTTTTTGAAGGCTGCATTTGGATGGAATGGATTTCGAGGGGCCATGTTGCATTCAAAAGGCCCCTGTGTTGCCAAGACAGTTGAAAACCCCCACAAGTGACCCCATTATGGAAACTACACCCCTCAGGGAATGTAACAAGGGGTGTAGTGAGCATATGGACCCCACTGGTGACGGGCACAAATGTGAAACAATGTGGCGTGAAAATGAAATATTACATTTTTTACACTATAATGTTGGTTTAGCCTTGAATTTATCATTTTCACAAGGGGTTAAAAGAGGAAAAAAAAATGTGTAGAGCAATTTCCCCCGAGTCCGTAAATACCCCACATGTGGACATAAAGCGCCATGTGGGCGCAGGGCAAGCCTCCGAAGGGAAGGTGCGCCATTTGGATTTTGGAGGTTGGATTTGGCTACAATGGATGATGAACGCCATGTCGCATTTACAGAGCCCTCGTGCTGCCAAAACACTGGAAACCCCCCACAAGTGACCCCATTCTGGAACCTGCACCCCTCAGGGAATCTAACAAGGGGTGCAGTGAGGATATGGACCCCTTGATGACGGGCACATTTGTGCCATGAAAGTGAAAAAATGAACATTTTCCCTTTCACGTCACATTGTTCCACATTTGTGCCCGTCACCAGTGGGGTCCATATGCTCATTGCACCCCTTGTTAGATTCCTTGAGGGGTGTACTTTCCAGAATGGGGTCACTTGTGGGGGGTTTCCAGTGTCTTGGCAGCACGAGGGCTCTGTAAATGTGACATGGCCCCTGAAATCCTTTCCAGTGAAATTCAGCTTCCAAAAGCCAATTGGCGCTCCTTCCCTTTGGGGGCTCCTCCTGCGCCCCCCTTGGCACTTTATCGCCACATGTGGGGTATTTCCGTACTCGGGAGAAACTGCGCTACACATTTTGTGTCTTTCTTTTCCTCTTATCCCTTTAAGAAAATGAAAAATTTAAGGCTAGAACAACATTTTAGTGTAAAAAATAAATTTTTCTTTTTTCACGCCATATTGTTCGGAAAATCTGTGAAGCACCTGTGGGGTCCAAATGCTCACCGCACCCCTTGTTACATTCCATGAGGGGTGTAGTTTTCTAAATGGTGTCCCTTTAGGGGTGTTTTTTAGGTTTTGCCACCCCAGAGCCTCTGCCAACCTGAAGTGGTACAGTCAAAAATTACCAAATATAACGGAGGCATTGAAATTCACTAGGCGCTCCATTATATCTGAGGCTTGTGGTTGCGTCAAATAGCGCAATAGGGCCACATATGGGGTATTTTTATAAACTGCAGAAACGGGGCAATAATTATTGGGGTGCATTTCTCTGGTAATAGGTTTATAATTATGAAAAATATTGGATTACAATAAAATCTCTGCACAGAAAATTAAAATTTTCAAATTTCTTACACACTTGGCTTTTATTTCTGTGACTCCCCTAAAGGGTTAAAACACTTTCTGGATATGCTTTTGCAGAGTGTGGGGGGTGCAGTTTCTGAAATGGGGTGCTTTGTGGGGCTTTCTAACATACAGGCCCCTCAAATACACTTGTAAACCTGAACAGGTCCCTAAAAATATCTGATTTTGAAATTTTACTGAAAATTTGGAAATTTGCTGCTAATGTTTTAGGCTTCCTATTGTCTAAAAAAATGAAAGATCGTTTAATAAATGCTGCCAACATAAAGTAGACATGTTGCTAATGCTATTTAATATATAATTTATGTGGTATAACCACTTTCTGTATAAGCAAAAAAGTTTCAAAGTTGGAAAAATGCATTTTTTCACATTATTTGGGGTTTTTTCATAAAGATTCGTTATGAGTATCGACTCCAATTTACCAGAAATGTAAAGTAGAATATGTCACGAGAAAACGATCTCAGAATCAGACGGATAGGTAAAAGCATCTCAAAGTTATTAATGAATAAAGTGACACTGGTCATATTCATAAAATTTGTCTCTGTCATTAAGGCCATTTCAGGCTCTGTCCTTAAGGGGTTAAGGGTCAAATCATATGTCATATGTTGAAGTAAAAGTTCTCTAAAGTTACGTGCAGAAGATTTATTAGTGGGCACAAACCCCTTTATAAATTTGGTGCATCTCCTGCACTGTTCCTGCAGCATAAATATATCCAAGCTATGATTTGGCGTAGATTTTTTAGTAGGGATGAGTGAAGTTTTCCAGGACTGCATTAGCTTTTTCAAGTACCCGGAGCAGAGCCGAGATCAAAGACACTAACACTGTAAATTCACTAATTTCAAATTTTTTTGTGTAACTTACACCAATTCCTGGTGATAGGTATAGTGATTCCATTGGGTTGTGGCAGCTATTCTCCTCTGCTAAGCATCGCCCACTTTTAGGAAAAACTACTTAATCATCAGAAGGCGGCTAAAAGTTTAAAATTGTGCAAATTGTAGCTTGTACAAAAATGTGCGACTTTCACACATACCACAAAGGTGGCATACAAGCGTTAATATATCCCCCACCCCCTTTGTGTAGGCAAAATGTAGCAGAATGTTTCATAAATGATGATAAACCCCATTTTCTGGATTACAATTATTCATACCACTCTATTTTTATGATATCCTATGTGCAATTCTATGACGTTTTCAGTATATAGGAAAAAATGACCAATCGCTGCACAGTCTACATGCATTTAGAGCAGTGTATTGTAAACATACTGTAGCTGAAACAAGGAATCGCATGACAGCTTTGTGGTCTTATGAGTCGGTTACAAATGTGTGAAGTGCACTTGACTGACCATGATCTTGACCACTGTACGCTTTATAATGAAGCCACCAGCAATCCTCCACTGTAAGTAGTGCATTAAATATTTATTGCCTGCATTGGCTATGCATATTTATGGGTAGATACCACACAGAGCCTTACCTTTTAAAAGCCAAAACCTAAATGCCAGTCTTTTAATAAGAGCAAATTTAACTTGATGGAATTCGTCAGTCAGTTCCTGTGATTGGAAAAGTGTGCACTTACCGTACACCAAAGTGTAAGATGGCCCATAAATGTATCCTTGCAACAGATTTATTATAGCAACAGTATCATGCTGACATGGTTATGGTCTGACCAGCTGTGTCCTGTTAAACCCTTATTTCTAAGGCTTTTAACACCAGAGCTGTGAATAAGATCAGCCTGTTTTGGTTGGTGCCCTGGCATGAAAATATATATCTCTGTGTGGGTTAAAAGCCTCAAGTGGTCTATTTTAGGATATAAAAATCAGAGCAAGGAAAGTAAAGTAAAAGTTTTATGCAGCAAAATCCTGCTTATAATAAGTCTATCAATAGTCCTTTTGTTCTTTAAATAATTAGAAATTGTAATTGTGACATTTCAATTTAACTAGATGCAATAAGACTATAGTGCAGAATCGTATGGAGAGCAGCTATGTCAACAGCTTGTTGTTACCAGCAATTGTCATGTGCCAGTGAAGTGTATCACAACTAGAGATGAGCGGACGGTTGGACTTTTGGTCCGACGGCATCGGCGCTCTCTCGTCATGCCTGTGATCCAGGCCGCATAGTTGCGATCCCGCGAATATGCGGCCAGCATATTCCAGGGATTTCAACATTGATTCCCTGGAATATCCTGGCCGCATATTTCAGGGAGCGCAACTATGCGACCGGGATCACAGGCGAACTGCAAAAGGGACCAAAAGTCTGAACAGTTTGCTCATCTCTAACCACAACACAAAGGAGGAGATTTATCAAACTAATGTAAAGTAGAATTGTCTTAGTTGCCCCTAGCAACCAGATTTCACCTTTCATTCCTCACAGATTCTTTGAAAAATGAACAGTGGAATCTGATTGGTTGCTAGGGGCATAGAGTTTAATATACATATAGAATGTGGGAAAAAGCTCAGCCTGAAACGTGCGTTGGAGGGGGATGTGCACACGTCCATACCACAGGTAATACGAATAGTACTACTTTTTCATTTCCAGTTTGGCTACAGCAAAGGACCTGGGAAATATGCAATTACTACTTGCACTTTATAGGCTGGGGGTTCATGCAATGTGTCTCTTATATAGTCCACTGTGCAATATTTAACATAGATCCATTGCTTACTGTTTGCACTATACTGATTGTTTGGCTATCGCTTTATTTTATTTTTCCTGTGGGGTGGTTGTTTTTTTGTGTGTACGGCCATTTGCTCTTTTTAACTAGTTCATTTGCATAATGTATTTTAAAAAAAAAGTTCGTTAATAAAGTTTTTTTGTGATTGTACATTATTGTTTGATCCAATTTTTGTAGGAATATATAGAATGTGGGGTAGTCACGAGTGATGATCGAACATCCCAATGTGCGGTTCAGATCCCAAACAGGAACATAAAAAAAAAAAATGATCGGGATCAGTTCGTATTCGAGTTTGCCAAACAATCACAAACACATAACGAATGTACAGTAGAAGCATACATTTTGGTCTATGCACATGCGTACAGATTATTAGATGCAAAGTGTAAATTACACAGTTGCGTATTCATTTGCATACGAATTTGCTAACAGATTCTGTATGTTTTGGTCTAGAGTTACGCACATGCATACAGATTATCAGGTGCAAAGAGTAAATTATGCAGTTGCGTACATTCGCAAGTTCAATATGTTCGAAAATTATCATTAAAACCACTCCGATCATCAAACAAATTGTGATCGCCGAACACGAACAATTTACGTAAGAACATACGGACATTTACAAATATGTTCGTTCACCACTAGTAGTCACCTTTAAAGAGGACCTGTCACCCCCCGTGCCGGGGTGACAGGCTCCCGACCCCCCGTTACAGACCCCTATACTCAACTGATCCCGCCAAGTCCCGCTTCCTGATCCGGTCGGGTCATGGAGATATGAGCGCTCGAAGCCCGGCGCGCGCACTCACAGGAGAGTCCGACGCTCATAGAGAATGAATGGGGAGTCCGATGCTCTGTCATTCTCTATGGGCATCGGACTCTCCTGTGAGCGTGCGCGCCGGGCTTCAGCCGCTCATATCTCCGTAACCATACCGTATCAGGAAGCGGGACCCGGCGGGATCAGGTGAGTATAGGGGGCTGTAACGGGGGGTCAGGAGCCTGTAACCCCAGCACGGGGGGTGACAGGTCCTCTTTAATAGATTTCGATGTTAAACACAAGGTCCAGTGGTCAATATTTCATTGTAATTTCCAGGCATATATTTTTGCTGGACAGCTGTAGATCATCTATATAATATTCACTGTTTGTGTCTGTATAGTAAGATCTTCAATGTAAGATACTATAAAAAAAAAAATATTCTACACTTGAAAGAGTAGCCTTTACAGTATACAGAACAATAACAGCAGATACTGTAAATGCATTGAATAAGCACAGGAAGTCTGGGAAGATGATAAGTATTTAAAAAACCACTAAACCTCAAAATTGAAATTTCCAGATATGACCATGGAGTTAAAATACCTTGTCTAGCACTATGCTAATGTTTCACTAAAGCTCTATTACTTCCTTCTAAAAGAACAAAACCAGACTTTCCAAAAGCGGTGTATTTGTGATGAGCTCACTTAATCCAAAAGGACACTTTGCATGTCTAAACATAAAAAAGTATGATGGACTACAGGGAGACAGGGTAGGAGGTTACTCAGGGAATTATTGGGATGGGGAATTAAAAAGAGTGTCTGCAGGTGCTAAAGCGCTTAAGACATGTGCACATTGGAATAGATACTTTCAAAAAACGGGGAGATTTATCAAATATGGTGTAAAGTGAAACTGTCTCAGTTGCCCCTAGCAACGGATCAGATTCCACTTTCATTCTCCAAAGAGTCTGTGATGAATTAAATGTAGAATCTGATTGGTTGCTAGGGGCAACTGAGCCAGTTTCACTTTACACCATGTTTGATAAATCTTTCCCATAGACTTTTATTGTGTGACACGAGCCCACTGTAGAAGGAATTCAGTATGCAAAGTTTGGTGGGAAGGCATTCTGAAGGCCCTGTTTTGGCCAATATTAGAATTTGTCCTAAAGGTTTCAGTTTTCAATTTTTTTTCCTTTTGTTGATTGTTTCAGATAAATGATTGTATCTTTAACAGATGGCAGGGTATGCTGTCAAAAAAACCTACCACTGTGCTCCCCCTGCAGGCACGTGCGGGATACGGATATCTTTCAGCATTGTAGTGATTACAATCCCAAACCGACGCGTGTTTACATTAGGAGCACGGCGGGAGCACAGCGTCTGTTTATGGCTCCACATTCTGAGCAAAAATAGAGGCTCAGATCAGTATGGGGTATTCATTGCAGAACAGAGGAGGGAAAAGTTACATTAGTTACTTTTGCATGAAGCCACAGCATGATTAAATTGGGGAAAAAAAAGTAACAGGGTCTGAAAGCTTTGTGAATGCACTTTATATAACTTCTAAATCTAATATTCCCAATATTAATGGCGTTCTCTTGGGAACTGTCTATATGCCCTATTAAGGAATTTAAAGGCAATACACGGTTAAAGACCACCTATTTGATAAAAAAGGAAATATCACTGTAAGGGTATGTGCACACTAAGCAATCCCGGATACCGAATCCGGAACCTGCTCTTTCTTCGAGCAGACGGCAGAATCTGGCAAACCAAACAATGAAGCCTATGGAGCAGTCTGCAAGCAGGTGCGAGCTGCGGAATCCGCGATGGTTGTTCTGTCGGGATTTCGTAGTGTGCACATACCGTAAGAGTCTTTTATTTTGGCAGACTCAGTGCAAAAAATTCCTTACGTGAATGACCTATCATTTCAATGACCACCATATAATTCTGCATTGGCCTTAAAGGGGCTGTCCAGCGAAAATCTTTTTCTTTCGAACCAACTGATATCATAAAGTTATACAGATTTTTTATTTACTTCTATTAAAAAATATCAAGTCTTCCCATACTTATTAGCTGTTGTATGTCATGCAGGAAATGTTTTATTTTCAGTCTGACACAGTGCTGTCTGCTGACATCTCTGGCCGAGAAAGGAACTCTGTCTCTGTTTTTATGATACCCCATAAAAAACCTCTCCTGCTCTGAACAGTTCCTGTCTCGGCCAGAGGTGTCAGCAGAGAGCACTGTGTTAGACTGAAAATAAAACAACATTTCCTGCAGGACGTACAACAGCTAATAAGTATGGGAAGACGTAAGATTTTTAAATAGAAGTAAATTACAAATCTATATAAATTTCTGAAACCAGTTGATATGAAAGAAAAAAGATTTTCACTGGACAACCCTTCTAAGTGGCTAAAGCAGGGGAAATGTGTTTAAAGAGGACCTGTCACCCCCCAGTGATGGGGTGACAGGCTCCTGACCCCCCGTTAGAGCCCCCTATACTCACGTGATCCTGCCGGGTCCCGCTTCTGGAGATGGTCGGATCACGGAGATATCGGCGCCCGAAGCCCGGCGCGTGCGCTCCTCAGATGAGTCCAACACTCATAGAGAATGGCAGGAGAGTCCAGCGCTCCGTCATTCTCTATGAGCGTTGGCCTCATCTGAGGAACGCGCGCTCTGGGCTTCAGGCGCCGATATCTCCGTGACCCGACCATCTCCTGAAGCGGGACCCGCCGGGATTAGGTGAGTATAGGGGGCTCCAACGGGGGGTCCGGAGCCTGTCACCCCGGCACGGGGGGTGACAGGTTCCCTTTAAATGTGGATAATAAATGCTAGACTTTAAAAGGAGCTTTTATAGTCTATAAATAAAAAGGTGATAGACACAATGTTAATGTACAGAAAAGATCAGAACATGGTAAAGAAAAGTCTTTTGAAATATATACTGTTTGTATCTTCTAAACATTACAGCACCAACCTGTGCATTGATATCTACATAAATGCCAGAACTATTCTATAGCAGATGAGAACGCTTTATGTGGCAGTATTAAGGTGTAGCTTGATATAAATGTCTAATAGCCATAATCCTGCCCGAACTGTTTGTCCCATGGGAGGGAAAGTCTGCTGCACTAACAGAACCTGTGAGCTGAGTCATACACAACTCATCGCTTATCAGGATTAGCACGGACACAGACAAAATAGTCAATTAAAAACAGATTAGCATAAATGATAGTGATTGGGAATCCTCAGTGCTGTTTATCTGCATAATAGAAGAATGGGTTTGCTATCTTCCTGCATATATCACCTCTATAGATCCCAAACAGGCATTTTAAAGGCCCATTCACAATCACAAAGTAATCAAAATCACTTTGCCATTGAAATTATCAGGAAAGATTGATAAAAAATTATAAACAAAATTAATCCTGTACACTTAACACTTTGTATTATCTCCCATGCATAGTCGATCTCCCCCATACACATGAAGGTTTAGCTCTGCATTTGTGGTGCATGGGGTTGGACAAGTTAGTAAGGGCCTTTTACTCAGGCCGATTGTCAAGAAGGGGCAGCCGGTGATCACCCAAATTTTTCTTTACTTTCTGTGATGTCACGTTCATAATCTGTTTCCTGTACCTCCCACTTAACGTGATCACAGGTAAAATCATCAGGTGGGTGGGGACAGTTGCCCCTCCCATAGGCTGGCTAAAATCCCACATTAAAGGAGAAGTCTGGCGAAAAATTTTTATTAAAGTATTGTATTGCCCCCGAAAAGTTATACAAATCACCAATATACCCTTATTACGGGAAATGCTTATAAAGTTTTTTTTTCCCTGCACTTACTACTGCATCAAGGCTTCACTTCCTGGATAAGGGAGAGAAAAAGAAGAAAAAAGCGGGCACCGGCGCCTCGTGTGATACCTCAATACACCAAGGATAAGGATTATGTGAGAAGGTGCTCACCTGGATGCCACTTGGGGTTTGTGCATATCACCCCTCAACAGGGTACAAATCCGAATCCAGGGTCTTGTTTGGTGACAGTCCACTGTATAGGGGCCTACTAGCTCTAGGGACTGCTAAGCTGACTGTACCAAAAACACAGGATACTCCCAAAATAAAGGGGCCCGTGGAGAGAGTAAGTGAATAAAATAAAAAGGAATTAAGGTACTCACGGTCAGCGCTGTCCACATAGAGAAGTGGCCGAAAGCTTAAATAAATGAATTTAATATAGTGAAAAATATATTTAATATAGCACAAATATGACGCGTTTCGAAGACATACGTCCTCTTCATCAGTTAAACAAAGTGCACTTTAGCTTATTGAGAAAGTGTTCCTCCTCTGCCTTTTTGCCATATTGTGTACCAATTCTTTTGCCTTGTTCCTGACTAGGTTTTTTCCTGCTGCCTGTCCTGACCTCTCAGCTTAGTTCCTGACTTCATTTTGCTAGCTGCCTGCCCAGACCCTATTGCTTGTTCCTCACTACAAGTCTGTCTCAGGCATCAGCTCTTAACTACACCTCAACCACCTCTATAAGCAAGTCACTCTAGAGGTAGTGACCTGGTGGTTGCCTGCCGCAGCACATCCATCCCACCTTGCGCTGGGCTCTGATGAAGACCAATAGCCCCTTAGACTCCGCTCGCTGTTGTGGCTTATGTCATCCCTTGTGCTGGCTCAGAGGATCCACTATTGCATTTTGTTACACTAGTTTATTGAAAGTCACAGAAAACCCCTTTAAGTGTCTTCAAGAGTCACCAAAAGATTGTAAAGTAGAGAAGCTCCATTGTATTTGTTATTGTTTACAACCTAAGGCACTCATTGGTTACTTATGTCCTGACTGGAGTTAGCTGGAAGTCCGAGATTGTATGGGTGCAGTGCAAAACCAAGATAATGTGATTCAAGGAGTTGCAGCATCATGGGTAACTTTAGCGAACTTCTTCTACAAAGTGAAGCCACATATTTTTATACAAGAAGTATTCAGGTGATGTTTCATCAAAGAATACAAACACCTATTAGTGGACACTGTACATGTAAATGGGGAATAGGTGGTGGAGTAGTGAGTGTGTGTGTGTGGGGGGGGGGTGTAGACCACTGATAGACTCCTCTGAATGTGCATTGTTTTAGCATGTTGGTCTCAGTATCTGAACCGCAGTGGGTCATCTGCAGTGTTAGAAATTGTCATCTATCATTCTCTGGTTCATATTATTTCAATCACAAAGAATATTTTGGTGAAATACTTAAGACTCTAATGCAGACTATGGATTTCTAGCATTCAATGTTGGATAAAAAGGTTGGAATATCTGGGAAAAAAAAGTTGTTTTTTTTAAATTGTCACAAAACGATCAACTACACTTACTGAACAATGAGCAGACAAAACAAAATCAGAATTTTGTACTTATTGGAAATAAAGCTTTCTCTTTGCAGAAACATCTGATCTAGCCTTTTCCTTCAAGACTCTTGAACAAAGAAAAGAAAATTTCTAATTACCATCTCTCAAGGGCTTGTCAAGTTGTTGAAAATACATTTGGCATCATGGCAAATAGACTTTGTATTTTCCATACCATGATCAATCTCCTGAAAAAAATAGACAAAATTGTGCTAGCTTGTTGTGTTTTTATATCATTATGTAAGCCGATATTTTGTCATACTCTCCACCAGTTATGTTGGACATACGAGTGGTAGTGACATGACCTATGGCAAGTGGTGTAGAGTCTCTGAAGGAATACTCTTTAGATGTGTGAGATGACACCATCTGATGCCATGAGCAGTATTTGAACTATTTATATGGTAGCGGTTCTGTCTCCTGGCAAGATACAGTGATTTAGATGGACTTATACACTTGATGCTGAAAACCAAAAGGATTCTTACTTGCATTAATATCCTCTTCTATTGCATTATATCAAATTGAAAATTCAGATTTCTACTTGTTGGTGTAATGATTTTTTTTTTTTTTTCATTTTAAAACACCCATTGCAGTTTGTTTTATCATTATCACTAGCCAATAATATGTTGTGTTCCATAGCTTAACCGAAAACTATTTCTTTTTGTACAGTATACCCATGGATATACCATCTTTAGCCATCTTTTATTTCCAAGATTTGTAAATCTTGTTATGTTATGTATAAAAGGCAAACAACACGTATGTATGTAAAATCATGATCTTATGTCGGTTGACAATACGTTGCATCAGGATAATTGTATGGCAATCTTTTTAATTTACTTAAATAAAAAGTATACGTTTTACTGAAGCAATGCAGTTCACATATTAGTGCTTAAACAATAGTGATTGCATTTTTAAATGTTTACATTAAATATAATTACTATTTATGCATGAAATAGAGAGTAGCTAGCGTCTGATATGTGCACTGTAGTCTTGGCACAAAAGTAGTGCCGTGTGTATGACTTAATATGCATTTGCTATAAAAAGGCTGCTCCAAGCACATTCATTTTTCTCCTGATGACGGAGGGGAGGAGGAAGGCTTTATGATTAGAAGGGAGGGAGGCGGTGAAGCTGGTACAGCTCATGAATGAAATGAAAGACTATAGTATGCAGTTTAGACTGTATGAGCATACTTATTACCACAAGAAAAATAACATTTGTGATGCAAACATTACAGCAAAAAATTTAAGGTGAATCTGGTGGTGACATAAAAAGCAACAGTTTTAAATT
Source organism: Dendropsophus ebraccatus (assembly GCF_027789765.1). Taxonomy (NCBI): domain Eukaryota; kingdom Metazoa; phylum Chordata; class Amphibia; order Anura; family Hylidae; genus Dendropsophus; species Dendropsophus ebraccatus. The sequence continues at coordinate 71,474,780 of NC_091454.1, forward strand.
TTGCATCACATTATAGAACCAGAAACTTTTTTTTCCATCTGCAAAGTCCTATTTCCTGAGTCGTTTGACCTTAAACATAAGAGAATGTATCTGATATTTTCCTTTGGGTCAATGGGGGTGTATAAGGCCATATTTAAAGCATATGTGGGGAGCTTTCACTAAACATATAGCAAATGTGCAATACACACAGTGTCAGAGTAGATTAGGTTAGGTTTATGTGCACATTTAAATTTCCCTTGAGCTAAAAAATAGGGTTTTCATGCTTTTCTCATTTTCATTGCAGCAAAAGTATCTATTGATGCACAAGGTGACTGACCTCTGGATGATGACCTCATTGTCATTCTGGAATGGAATTGAAATGATAGCTAAGTACTTGTATTATTTATTTGTAGTCACTTGTTCACAAATTGAATTGTAAATTATTATTATTATTATTATTATTATTATTATTATTATTTCTTGCTTATTTTTCTCTTCAAAATCTTAACTACAATTCGTCCTTCTAAATGTAACTAAAAATTTTTTATACTACTTGGTCAGTGCTGGCGCATAGATACTGATGGCGCACTATTTTTTTTAAACTGTTTGGTTTTAAACTGCTTGGTTCCCACCATCTGTGGTGGTTTCTCAATCTGCAATTCAGACCGCTCTATGCACTGAAGGCGGGCCCAGTGCCCCCAGTTTACTGATACCCTCCCCTTTGGTGACATGCCAAGACTTGATTCTAATGGAGGCAACTCACCCAGGGAAGGAGATATCTGTGAACTGGGGAGCTGGGCCCACCTCCAGTGCATAGAGAAGGCTGAATTGCAGATCAAGAAACTGGAGCAGATGGTGGGAATTGGACAACAGTTTGAAAAATAGACAGTCACCAGTATATACATGTCAGCACCAACTGGGTAGTATATATATAATTATTTTTTTTATTATTAATTTTTTTTAATAAAAGGTACATTCACTTTAGGGTACAAACAGACACACACCGTATACGCAGCCGATCTGCAGCAGATTTGACGGTGCAGATTTTATGCTCTGTTCAGTCATTTAGATCTAATCTGCTGCGTATCTGCTGCGTATTGCAGTGTGTGTAAAGCTACCCTTAATGTGATTTTCTAACTTACCTCCTGTTCTGTATACCATAACATTATAATTTTTTTTAATATTAGGCCATGCCTTTACCATACAGTATTGCAAGCCCATGTGGTTTGTTAGATGTAAAGTTTAGCTCCCACGGCAACTAATTAATGCCCTGCAATTCTCTTGGAGTAACAAATGGGTTGACAACAAAAACAAGAAAGGAAGGTCCTTAGCAAGGATTCATCCTGCAAAACAGACCTGCTGAAAATCCTCACTTCCTGGCAGTGGCGGTCTTTGGCACCAAGCACACCAAGCGATCGCTTGGGGCCCCCAACATCCAGGGGGGCCCCCACGCCACGCTCTTGTCCTCAAGACCACTGGACAGGGCTGCTGCCCCGCTCGCTGCTGCCATTTGAACTGTAACTATGAGCACTCGTAATGAGCGCTCATAGTTACATGCAGCAGCACTGACAGGGTAGGAGACATTGGCTCCCTTCCTGTCAGTCACTCTTGTGGCCGCAGGAAGGGTTTTTCCTGCGGTCACAAGTGGCAGCTTTGTCCTTGTGGTGCCGGCGCTCCAGTGACATCACTGGAGCATCGGCGCCAGCACAAGGGGAGTGCAGTCTCTTGTGATCGCAGGGAAAACCCTTCCTGCGGCCACAAGAGTGAAGAGAAGAGGAGACGCCCGGACCCAGGTGAGTATAAGTGTTTGTTTTATTGTGTTATATACTGTATGGGAGGGGGAGCACACAGGGGTCTGTTTAACTGGGGGAGCGCACATCGGGGGTCTATATAAATGGGGGGAGCACACAGGGGGGCTATATAACAGGGGGAGCACACAGGGGGGCTATAGACTACTGGGGCTTCACAAAGGGGTCTACATACTATTGGGGGCAGCACACAGGGGGTCTATATACAACTTGGGGCAGCAGAATGGGGTCTATATACAACTTGGAGAGCACACAGGAGGTCTATATCCAAGTGGGGGAGCACACAGGGGGGCTATATACTACTGGGGGAGCACACAGGGGTCTATATACTACTGGTGGGGCACACAGGGGGTCTATATACTACTGGGGGAACATACAGGGGGTCTATATACTACTTGTGAGGCACACAGGTGGTCTATATATAACTGGAAGAGCACACAGGGGTCTGTATACTACTGGGGCAGCACACAAGGGGTCTATTTAATACTGGTGGGGCACACAGGGGGTCTATATACTACTGGGGGAACCACACAGGGGGTTTATATACTACTGGAGGAGCACACAGGGGTCTATATCCAAGTGGGGGAGCACACAGGGGGGCTAAATACCCCTGAGGGAGCACACAGGGGGTCTATATACTAGTGGGGGAGCACACAGGGGGTCTATATACAACTGGGGCAGCACACAGGAGGTCTATATACTTCTGGGGGAGCACATGGGGGGGCTATATATAACTGGGGGAACACACAGGGGTCTATATACTACTGGGGGAAGCAAACAAGGGGTATATACTATTGGGGGCAGGACACAAGGGGTATATACTACTGGGGACAACACACAGCGGTCTATTGTTTTGGAACGCATGTCGAGGGGGGGGGCAGACATAACTTCGCTTGGGGCCCCAGAAATGCCAAGACCGCCCCTGCTTCCTGGTTCACTCTTGTCTCCTCTGTCCACCCCCTCCCTTCTGAGACAGAGGTCACATGATCGCTGTGTCTTCTTTTGCCAGTCAAGCTGTAACACCTTATCTGTAACCCCACTCACTACTGACATCACACAGTGATCACCTGTCCAAGGGAAGGGAAACAACATCCTCTCCTGAGTAGTATAATGGAAAGGAGACACTATTGTTTCATCCTTCTCTTTCTCTAATACACTCACCGGCCACTTTATTAGGTACACCTGTCCAACTGCACGTTACCACTTAATTTCTAATCAGCCAATCACATGGTGGCAACTCAGTGCATTTAGGCATGTAGACATGGTCAAGACAATCTCCTGCAGTTCAAACCGAGCACCAGATAAACAGAAAGATAGATACTGTGCAAAATAGGAGCAGACTGAGCCAGTGGTCAGTGGATACTACAAGATAGGGGAGGGCACCTGGCAGTTGGCTCTGAGGTGCAATGCATGCTGGGAGATTTAGTTTCCTGGCCCGGTGGCATGATGTAAAACTTGGGTCATTTGTAAAAGTTTAAAGGGGTAGTGCACCAAAAAAAAATTTCTTTCAAATCAACTGCTGCCATGAAGTGCCAGAGATTTGTAATTTACTTCTATTAAAAAATCTCAAGCCTTCCAGTACTTATCAGCTGCTGTATGCCCAGCAGGAAGTGGTATTATTTCCAGTCTGGAGAGCAGGAGAGGTTTTCTATGGGGATTTGCTCCTTCTCTGGACAGTTCCTGACATGGACAGAGGAGGCAACAGAGAGCACTGTGTCAGACAGGAAAGAAAACACCACTTCCTGCTGGACACACAGCAGCTGATAAGTACTGGAAGGCTTGAGATTTTTTAATAGAAGTAAATTACAAATCTCTGGCACTTCATGGCAGCAGTTGATTTGGAAGAAAAAATTTTTTGGTGCACTACCCCTTTAAATCTGGGTATAGGAGCATCTAGAAAGTAGGAAAAGTGCCAAACAATCAGTGGTGCATTGGTGAGTGCACCTATATACTTTTTTTTTTATGGGATTGCTGGTATTAAAGGAAACATGTCAATATTTCCATGCTGCCTGAACCGTAAGTCTTCAGGGTGATCCCCACCACATTGGCTTTGCTCCTGTTAGAGATAGAGATGTATACATTAATTCCAGAAGGGTGATAAGAAGCTGCTGTGGATTTACTTGATATGCTTTCTAAAGAGACAATGTATATCTATTTTATTAAACAAACATGTTTTATGTTATATTGGTCATTTGTGCATTTGCTACACAGTGAACATCCGCTAAATGTGGTATTTCCGTAACTTTTTGCTAAGGGTTGCGGGTCAGTGAGTCCCGCAGGTGCTGTTATAATTGAGGTTTTGATTAGTATAAACAGACTTGAATATGAAATGGTGGAAAAAGAGGTAGGGTTTCAATATAGTTCTAAAGCAGGGTCATAGCAAGCATACTAGACACAGTTTGGATGGCTGACAATACATTTTTTTAAGCCCAAAGGACTGTAAGAAACTCCAATAGTCTTAAAGAAAGATTAACTTTTACCAGTGGTGCTGTGGGTCTCTGGGAGGCTACCCCTTACTCCATCATTCCTTGTCTTAAGGCCCTATTAGACAATCGATTATCTGACAGTTTTTTTTTTGTTTGTTTTTTATAGCCAAAGCCAGGAATGGATTTGAAAAGAGGAGAAATCTCAGTCTTTCCTTAATTACCTGTTCTCTGTTTATAGTCCATTCTTGGCCTTGTCTCAAAAATATCTGTCAGATAATCTGTTGGTGTAATAGGATCTTAAGCCTTGCTAGGTGTAGTCCCAGACATTTTTTCCTGAATTCTTGGTGCCTCCATGGATCCTTGTTACTACTAGATGGCTACCCTTCACAGACTCCTGTCTTGGCCATCCTTGGCTGTGTATATACAAACATGTATTCCACCTAACTCATAAATCAACAGGGATGTTCGAATTAATCCCTTCACTATCAACAATACAATCAACAATAAAATTTAGGATGAATATCCCTAGTATGGTGGTGAAAAAAGAGGATTATTAGCAGTGGTAAACAGAAAGGATATAAAAGAAGCTGACCGGCACACCGAATAATAAATAATGAAAAACACTTTATTCAAGGTACACATTACATGATATATCAGAAATAGCAAGAAAAAACTTCCCTACTCTACCCTAACTTACATGAAAACTTAAGTCTTTTTGACCTTTTAGATAAGCCAAGCAGACTTGATGAGGATTTAATTATCATTGTGTTCACACATGGTGATTTTAATGCACCATTACCACAATTGTGCTATTTACGACAAAATAGTGCCCTTTTTGTTGTGATTTTGCCAAAATGCATCAAAAATGCAATGTGTGAACATATATGTCTCTATTAATTGCTGCATTGTTAGTGCAGCCCTTAACTGCATGACCATTGGGTGCATATCCCTGTTTACACAGGGTGATATATAGCCAATGACAATGACTTTATTATTTGCCCAAAAGATTCTTTTAGCCGGCAAACCAGCTTTTGAGCCAACAATCGGCCTGTGTAAATGGGCTTTTAGTTTGCTTATCTTCCACTGCTCATAAGTTGCCAGTTAAATTGTGTTGGTAAGCACATTTTCATACATGTATCACAATTTGCCATTCTCTACTGTTTCCTAAAAGACATATTGATCCACCTTAGGGCCCTATTACACCAAAAGATGTCTGACAGATAATCTGACAGATTTTTTCAGCCAAAGTCAGGAATGGACTATAAACAGAGAACAGGTTGTAAAGATAAGACTGAGATTTCTCCTCTTTTCAAATCCATTCCTGGCTTTGGCTGAAAAAAATCTGTCAGATAATCTGTCACACATCTTTTGGTGTAATAGGGCCTTTACACAATAGTGAGCATAGTACCTTTTGATAATGTGTGCAGTGGATTATGCAGAATCCTACAGTAATGAAGTATCAAAGAGGAGTTGTTTGTGCCATACTCTGGCAGGCCCCACCACTCTGACCTCCTCCCTCCTTTTCATGAATAATTAATGCTTCCCAGCCTTCTTCTTGCTCAGTTGTCAGTCAGTGTCTCTGATTGCAGATCAGTCCTCTGTAGGCAGTTTATGTCCGAAAGGAACACTCAGCTATACAGTAGTTGAATCTGTGAACCCAAATAAATTGGAGCTGTGGTCTGGGGGTAACTCACCTGTCTAGAGACCTGCCAAATTTTTTTTATTATTTCGTTTCTCATTATTGTATCATTTTTATGTTCACACTTATTTTTTTCCCCCAGCATTTTTGTCAGTATTTTGCAACCCAAACAAGGAGTTGATTGAAAACACAGAAAGGCTATGTTCACACTCTGTTGAAGTTTAGTTAATGCCTGTAATTTGATGGAAAATAACGGCCATTATTTAAAAACAACAGTCATTGATTTAAAATAACGGCAATTATTTGCAATTAAATGGCAGCCATCCACTCAATTTTAACAGGGATTTGAACCAAAATATTAACTGCTGTCAACTCTGTAGATAGGTGAGATACTTCTAGAACACAGCACCAATGCATTTGGGCTCAGAGATTTAACTATAGCTGAGCGTTTCTTTTTAGACATAACCTGCCTACAGAGGACTGATCTGCAATCAAAGACACTGACTGACAGCTGAGCGAGCAGAAGGCCGGGAGAGGGAAGAGGAAGGAGGAGTGAGGAGCGCCAAAGTGTGGCACAAACAACTCCTTTTTGACTCTTTATTACAGTAGAAGACCTGAAATTGCATAATCAATTCCATGGACAAATTACCAAAAGGCACCATGCTCACTAGGCGACTGCCAGCTACAGCACACTGTCAGCACCTCAGGTAGGACCCGGGTGCTGACAGATTCCCAATAGGTGAAGTGTCATTAGGAGAGGGGGTGGCAAGTGATGCCTGACCATTTACTTGCATTTTAATTATACCATCGTTTTTTGCTGGTCCAAAAAACACCCCAAAAAGCAGTACAAAAAAACCTAAAAATTTTTTGGCTTATTTTGCTGATTTCCAACGTCAAAACATGCTCAAAATGTATTGTTCAAACATAGCCTAATATGTTGATAGTTCAAGATACATAGTACCTAAGCCTTTAAACTACAGAGCATGTACACAATCAAGTTGTGAATTCATCACTTGTTCTTTTCCCTTCAGCTTGTCTGGTTATTTCGACTCGTTCTGCATCTAATGGTACCTAACCATCCGTATCCCTTCTCATGTCCCTATCCTGCTTGCATGTCAGTCACTGCTGTTGTGCATGTATTTAATGCCACCCTCTCATTCATGTACTCTCTTTTCTTTGTTTCTATGACCAACCTTACAGGAATCATCTTGTAAATCATCATGTACGGTAACAAAGCCACTCTTTTCCCTCCATTTCATATTAGAATTGAGGCAATATAAATGTACATATAAATGCATACACGTCTGGTGTGTCTTGACAATGCTATTCTCTTGTGAATGACACGATTATTTTTCCCCAGCTAGTGTGACATTTAAAGAGCAAATCTTCCTATCTCTGAGCTTGTTAATACGTAGAGGAAGCTCCTTCATAAGTGCCTTTGCATCCTTACCCTTTCCATACATACTGAGCTGAGACCCTACTTACCATTACTGCTCGGTCTCCACGCAAGGCCCCAAACACCATTAATCAGCTGCAAAATAATAACTCTATATCCCACTGCCATACCCAGATACAGCAACTCAATTAACCTTATGGCAGATTGCGCCACAGACCCACTAAACTAGTTTCCACCTTGGGTATTTCTGATCCTATTATAAAAATGAATGTTGGATTTTTAAGCTTGATTCATATCTGGATTGAAATAAAATGATGTAAGAAAATCACTTTTCAATAGGCCATTTAGTACATTGGGGTAGCATTGCAAGGTGTTAGTTATTATTAAAGAATTGCATAGCTACAAGAAATGCATAGATACTGTACAAACAAAAATCATATAGAAGATAAAAAAATCAATTTAATTGTTGCTAAAGAGAATTTTTTTCCTGTTTATAAAATATACATTGACAAACAAGCAATACAATAAAAAGAAAAAAAAGTGTTGAGTACTATTGAGCCGAACATGCTCTTTTATAACAGCTGCCTAATAAATCCCTTTGCTTCCGTGTAGGTTAAATTGGATAAAGGTTTGACAAGGACATTTCTTTGTACGCAGGTCTATGAGGGACACTGTAAATGAATTAACTAAAATGAATGTAATTTTCTTCTCCTTTACGTTGTTTAATAGCCCTATTAAAGGAGGATGCACATGCTACCGACAGCAAAACTAGCCTCCTGTCCTGAAACTGTGAAAAAGGCTTATGTTGGTTTATGAGGATTAGAGGCTGCTGCCTTTTTAAGGTATAAGAAAAAATGGACGTGAAACTGGATACATAGACTAAAAGAATGCTTTGAATATCAATGACATAAAATGCTTGGCTGTCTCCAGGTGAGGGGTTTACAGAGATGTGGGGAATGTTCTGGCACACTTCTCTCCTCCCAGCTGCTTCCACCAAGATGTCACATTTTAGGTGTTTTAGTTTGCTGGCATTAGGAAGAGAGCAGGTGATGATAGCATCAATGTTTCCTGAAAACTGTAGGAAGATGGTTAAAGGGGTATCTAAACATCAGGTAAGAAAAATGCTATAGAAGCATATAACATTGCATACCTGTCTGCCCTAGACTGCATTGCTTTCCATCAGCTCTCCATCACAGCCATTTGCCCCTGCCTATTCCCCGTCCACAGCACTCCTGCAAGTTCCCCACCTAGAACATTTCAGTACAAAGCAGATGATTGCTCTGCAGTCAGTAAATTTGCAGTATCTGCTCTATTCATTTCCTGTCTGTTCCTCTGCTTTATTCATTCCCTGTATGCTCCTCTGCTTATGGCATTGTTCAGCACAAAGCAGTACGATGTTAACACTGTTAATTATTTTCTAAATGTCAATCTATTTTCTAAATAAATATCTATCTATCTATCTATCTAATAAAAACTAGGCAGGGCTGCCATCAGGAATTTAGGGGCCCCATACAGCCGAAGCGTCTGCTCCCCCTCCCCCCATTAACAAAAAACACGGAACATATCTTTGACTCTGGGCTGGCCTTTGTTAGTTAGATGTGCTATCTGTATGCTGGTGCGGCCCACCAACTGGCTGCCCGCCCTCCTCCCCTAGTGGTTCTTTCAAGGCGCTATGGCAGACAGACAGCACATCTAACTTAGAAATTTCTATTTCTAAGTTAAATGTGCTGTTTGTCTGCCAGAGTGCCCCTGGCCGTCTTTCTCCCGCAGCGGTTAGTTCCCTTCCCTCTCCTGCATGGCGCCAACAACATAACGTGATGTCACCCAGCACCTGCACTGTGTTTTGTCTTCCTGATAGGCTTACTGTGCGCCTTGGACAGCCACAGCTCCTGTATTTCCCTGCACTCTGGTGATAATTGAGAGGGGAAGGAGGGGAGGGGGTTCAGGTAGTTGTTTGCATCGTTGGGGGCTTGGGACGCTAAATAGTTGTTTGTATAGCAGGGATAGGGAGGCTAGCATGCCTGGTCAGCTGCTGCTGTGCAACTGTGCTGAGCATTCAGAGTAGTAAAAAGGAGTTTGTGCTGAGAGTCCCAACCCGGGAAGAAGTGTGCTCTGCCGGAATTTTAGAAGAAGAAGAAGTAGAATACTGTAGAATACTTAAAAATAGAAGACTACTTGTGCCCGTGTTTCGACCATTGTTGTCACTGTACTACCTGCTGCCAGTGTCGGGTGACCCGTCCTCTTAGTGGGCATAAGCTCCAGACCTTGCTACCTGAGTTGAGCAAGGTGGCCCAGTTTACCAGCAGCTTCTGTTATGAAATAAATGTTCTATATTGGGTAATACTGTGGAATACAGACGGTTTACTGCAGCCTAACCACCGATGCCCTCCACATGTGACTGCGCCCGATCTTCTTCTAGGAATCTACTAGGTCCAGTGATCCCGAATGGCTCACACTACTGCTTTCCTTTAAATCAAGGTGCACAAATACAGCAATTGAGGGTTTTGCTTACTGAGGTCCTCTGTAAACAATGGGTACTTGAAATACTTTAACCTTGAGACTTTAAGGTCACTGCTTAATGCAGTTTGGCTATGTTCACACTATGTAAGTACTGTAGTGATCACTGCCGTTGTGTAATCCATTGTTGGCCATACGGAATCCCGTACAGAGTGTATACACATGGTATACACTCCGGCCGCACGCTCCATTGTGAGCAGCGGGGAATTCGGATGTGGGCACGCACGGATGCACCCGCATCCGAATTCCGCGGCAGTAAAGATCATCCGGCCAATACTGCAGTATCGTCCGGGATGATCTTTTCTGACACCGGCCAGTCTCTTACATAGTGGGAACATGGCCTTATACTGTGGGATGCTTGAGGTGCTTGAGGTACAGTGGTACTTTACCCAGGTGGTATAAAACTTAGTGAACCACCTGTACAGGGACACTACAGATGAAGCCCTAGGGAGTCTTGGAAAACATGGATACAGCCATAGGCTGGGTTCACACACAGTATTTTTGCTCAGTATTTTGGTCCTCATATTGCAACCAAAACCACTAGTGGATTGATAACACAGAAAGGCTATGTTCACACATTGTTGAAATTTAGTGGATGGCCTTTATTTAATGACAATTAATTGGCATTATTTTAAAACATCTGCCGTTGTTATGAAATAACAGCATTATTTTTCATAAAATGACGGCCATCCACTAAATTTCAACAGTGTGTGAACATAGCCTTTGTGTGTTTTCAATTCACTACTGGTTTTGGTTGCAATATGAGGACCAAAATACTGAGCAAAAATACTGTGTGTGAACCCAGCCTATGGCTGTATCCATGTTTTCCAGATTCCTTAGGGCTGCATCCAACTTCTTCAGCCACTGTTATTTAAATGCCTAAACAATTGGACTCAAGCATGCTCAAGTTGCATTTATGGGTTATTAGGGTATATGTAAATAAAGGGTTAAAATAGCAACAATAACAAATATTTATCATATTTTCCGGCCTAGACGACTGGGCGTATAAGATGACCCTTGACTTTCAAGAAGATTCTCAGAGGTTCGCCTTATACGCCGGAAAATGGTAACCCCTGCCTGACCGCAGCAGGGTTTACCAGCTGGGGCTCTGCTGCGGTAAGGCAGGGATTGACTGAAGTTAAACAAAAAAAAATAACTCACCTATGACCCGTTCCCAGCGGCCGCGCATCTCCTGTACCATTACTTGAAACACTGCGATCTATAACAATTGCAGTCTTTAAGGTAGTCAGTGAATATAAGTTTCCCGGAGGTTTAATTCTTGTACAGCAAATGCAGAGCATCAATAATACTAACCAATGCTATGAAATGGCATAGCAATGATCAGTGTAAGCAATCTAATTGCTTATATACAGTAATCCCCTAGGGGTACTTATAAAGTGTAAAAAGAATTAAATGCTTTAAAAAACCCTCCCCAATAAGTTTAAATTACCCCCTTTCCCAGTATGCAAATAAAAATTCCCACACCATGAACAGCGTAAACCTAAAGAGGAGAAAAAAACACCAGGATTGCCTTTTTTTTAAAAAATTATATATAGGAAAACAAATGTATAAAAATCAATAAAAATGTGCCCACCACTAGCCCTTTAGCTGGAAAAATGTAAGTGTTATAAGGTGAGGGGGAACACTGCTTCAATGGCACCTGAACATCCGTGCATCAATGCCTTTTGATCATGGAGGGGTTAAACAACACCCTTATACGTTTCTCCTTAAAAGGAACTTATCACATTGACAATGCAGTCCTATTTGCAATATGTCATAGAACAAGCGAAGTAAAGATTGGTGTACAGTTTTCTGGGAAATTATTAAGTATAAGTTGTCATTTATTCATGTGATCCTCTGCTCTGCTCACCCTTTTTTCAGTCACACTGACAGACTACTGGTGTGCATCTGGTGGGCCCTGGCGTTTTGGAGTATTTTGTCACGGTGGCCAGGAGTGGTAATATGCATCCCCAGACACACAAGCACCAGACCTTTATAGAACTAGCATGAGGTGTAGGTGCAGGTGCAGGGTGCAGCGCAAGAAATGATAGATTCCAGCACTTAAACAGTAATTTTACTAGACTTATCTTCAATGCAATACACAGAGATGACTGCTCACAGGTGCTAGTGCAAAAGTACAGACTTTAGATAGACTTTTAATGTAGACTGTCTGGAGATAGTTGAAAGAAGGAAAAGACTAGTGTGCGAGGGTAGTGTATGGGCAGGGTAGGAGCCCTTGCCTAACTAATAATACTACTCTGCCGGGATGTGTGTTAAAGAATACTTGAAAGTATGTACTAGAAAGAACTTCTAGTACATATGTATATATCTGACCGCCTTCTACCTACACAAGGAGACCGCCATGAGAGGAAGTATGAGTTCTAGGTCTCTGTCTCTAGGTTGAGCTCCCACTGAACATTTCCCCAAGTGGACAAGCGTATGTCATTAAGGTACTTCGGCTCTTAGCATCTTTGCCCTTCTGGAGATTAGTCATTTTACCTTTCCTTAGGGGGTGACTGTCCTGACTAAAAAGATCCTTGGTTGGTAGGTCCTAATCCTCTGGTTACTCCTTTTCTGAAGTTTAGCCCTGCATACTGGCTACAAGTCGAGCCTAGACTGGACACTCCTTTTCTTTCTTTGGCTATGTCACAACTAACTCCCCGAAGGAACTAAGGGTAAGAGGATGAAAACAGGGTAGAGTGGGAGCACATATGATTGGTAAAACACAGCTAAACCTTTATAAGACTGCAGCTTTGCACAGGGGAGAGTGAGACACCTAGTGGCTGCAGTGGAAAACACAGCTGCCAGCCCTTGGTGTGACACCTTAGAGAGGTACATTCTGACAGGCAGTTAAAAGCTTAGTGACCCCTGTACTGGGACACTACACTATGCTTGCAGCCAATATGGCTGTGGCATAGCAGGATGTGCCAGCCCTTTCCCCGCATGTTTATTTATCTATCTATTTTCTATCTATCTATCTATCTATCTATCTAGAAGATGGAGAGTCCACAGCACACCAGCTCAAGTGGTAAAAAAGTGAGTTTTATTCCAAAGATGGTGAACAAAACAGATGCATCTGTTTTGTTCACCATCTTTGGAATAAAACTCACTTTTTTACCACTTGAGCTGGTGTGCTGTGAACTCTCCATCTTCTACTTGCGGAATCCTTGGCCCAAGGACTTATCCCCTGAGCACCCGCCACATCAAAACTGGACGTGCGGCTTGTTTTCTATTTTTCTATCTATCTATCTATCTATCTATCTATCTATCTATCTATCTATCTATCTATCATCGATCCATCCGTCTGTCTACATTACATTATGTGTAGGATAGGCAAAACAATTTTCATACAATCTAAAATTAAAAACAGACATCTGCCAGTATCAGTAAAGTACCCAGAGGCTCACGGATGGTTTACTTTAGGTTTACTGAAATGTTGTCATAAAAACAATTTATAGCCCTCAGTTTATTTACATCTGTAGCTGAAAGCACAGAAATGTTCATTACAATCCAGATAGTGTATGCAAGCTGCAGACAGTTTAGAAGATGTTAGGATTAAATCACGGCAACAAATGTACAGTAAATCCTTGTCACTCCATGCCGTGAGCTCCCTGACATCCGGCTGGTGACCTGGATGAGGCTAGTTGCCTTTAGAAAGGTCACATAAAGCTGATACCTTCCCCTTGTTCTGTGCTACATATGACACCGAATGTACACAAGTACTTACAGCAGAAATAATGGCCCATGACATCCTATATGATGTTGTATGATGCATAATAATAGGAAACCAAGGTCACAAAATAGCTGAAATGTAGAATTATTTCCATGACCTTGACAAGGTGCTGGTTATAAGAGAACAATTTTGATCATTGAAGAGCTATCCAGGTGATTCAGATGTTTCTCCTTCAATGTGATGGGATATTTGCAAACATCATGAACCTTATTCTGTAAATATTCATTCCGGACTGTTGCTGCTTTTTCATTACATTAGAGGAATCTGACTATGGTTCAGCCAAGGACAGGTGTATCACGGGACACTAAAATGTCATTATATTTTTAGTCTATCATGTATTTCTTTAGTGCAATAGAATTTCAATAGCCAGGTTCAAAACAATAGGACACATTTTTCAGAAAAGAAATCCTGGACATGCTGTGCGGCACTGCAGCATTTATTTGGTTAATCTCAACATTTTAGTAATTACTTTTTCCTGCTTTTGACCCACCTTTTTATGTTTGGGACTGCAGCCAAAACCTGTCTTGCAGCAGAATGGCAGACGAAGACCCTGAGCACGGGCTGGGCACGTTTTACCTGCCACTGATGCCTCTTGGCAAGTACCTGGCTAATGTCTGGAGTACTGCATTGTTAGCCAGGAAAAGGACTTCAGTCATTGGAAACTGCAGCCCCACACAACCTCCTTTTTCTCGCCGTTACAGCAGCAAGCGAGAGGAAGGAAGCCAGACAAAGGACCTCTCTCCTAGAAAATTCATTGATGTACAAAAGACATTACATTCTGCAGCTGTTACTGAGTATATATGTACAGTAAAATGTTGGCTCATTCAAAGAGCAGAGGATTTAACTTATTCATGTCCAGATCTTCCCAGCTCCCGAGCCAAGTCTGAGCAATATTATGTGACTATTACTCCTTTGAAAGATAGAAAGAAAAGGTCCACATGCTGATAATTGAACCCATGCAGTGTTTTAGCACCATTAAAGCAACGTACGCTGTCACTGTGTCATGACGATTGAGGAGACAAGAGATTGTGACTGTACACTGCTTTCCAGCTGCTGGTGATACATGGTCAGGACTTTGGTTAATTAATTATAAACCCTGTGTTGTGTGCCCTTTTCTGCAAACTAGGAGAATTGTGCACAAAGAGCATGGTTTCATTAGTTATTGTGCTTGTTGTATCTCATGGCTCAGCAGACCTGTTCAGAATAAATGAGTGCTGCATAGTAAATTGATTGAATACCACTTCTACTAAGGTCGTGTTCACACATTACAGTTTTGTTGCAGTGCTGTTGCTTTCCTGTCACAGTACTATGTCATTTAAAGGGAATCTGTCAGCACCTGAAGCCGACCTGAGGTGCTGACAGTGTGCATTTAAGTGTCACTGTCGATATAACTTTCAAAATCTAAATTTACATTCATTATTTTTTTTAAATTATCATGGAAAACACGGCACTTTCTGTGTTTTTTTCCCAAAGAGTCTAAAAACAGGAAGTCCCATGTTTCCCAGGTCATCTGCACGCTCAGAGAGAAGCAAGTCATGTGATTGATGGACACATTAAGCCGTGACACTCTGTACTGGCCGGAAGTCCTGTGTTTAGTCTCTTTTTTTCAATCAGTACAAGACTAAAAATCTGCCATTAGGAGCAATTCAGGAGATTGTTTATACCATAATAATGACAAAAGAATAATGAATGTATATTGCAAACTTGCTTTATTTCATATATACTCTTAATTTAGATTTTATAAAGTTGTTGTAACAACAGGGACACTTTAAGTGACAGTTTACTAGTTAGAAGGGGAATAGATTACTAGTAGAAGTTTTAAAGAGGAGTTGTGGTGAGGCGCTTGGGCCGCACTCTGGCACACCTCACCACTCCTTCTTCCTCCCCTTTCTCCATGAATGTTCAGCGTTGGTCTCCTACACGCTCCATGATCACACATGTGGCATTGCTGTTTAGGACCGTGCGCACCATCCAGACAATTTGCCACTGATATCAAATGATGTGTGCCTCTTTGTTGTTTGCTGTCAACTGTGCAGGGAGGGTGGGTGGAGCTTGTCTTCTGGATGGTAAAGCTTAGCCCAGGCTGCCAATGCCAATCACACTCCTGCCAGCTGCAAACTGTAAGGAGCAGCGAGCACCCTACTGTTCCGGGCTCCTGACTGACATCCAAGCCCCAGAAGACATTCCAGAGGGTGGATCCCCCCCCCCCAGCACAGCTCCTGTACTGTGATACCACCCCCTCCCCCCAATGGCTGTGTACCTCGAGGCGGTTGGTGTAGTGGCCCAGAAACGTATTTATTGTCAGGCGTCTGGAGATGTATTGTTGCTATTGGCAACCCTGGACTGCCTGTATTGGGACCTATGTATTTGCTGCTTTTTCCTTACTCTCTTATGGAGATAGTGTTTTCTATCATATATTTATTCAATATGTTGTTATGTATTAATCTCTAATGAGACAAGTGTTGAGCTTGATCAGTGCTCCTCCCCTGCAACCTATCACACTCTAGTGATTGGCCAGGGGAAAGCTAGCTCCGCCCACCTTTTACCCAGAAGGACTATGCGGTCTTGTCAGTGACAGTTGGTAGTCTGGCATTGCCAGAGTCACATCTAACCTCCCTACGTCACCTCAGTAATCCTGTCAGACTCCATCCTCAGCCCCCTAACCTATTTCCAGTCAGCCATAAGGACTTATAAGTGTCTTCAAAGTCTCAGCAGGACATCCTCTGTATTTATTAGTGCCTGCTGTCGGATTGGTAAAGTGATAGAGGGTCTCCCATTCACCGTCCACATCTTCCTGGCTTCCAAGTCAGTGTGTCCATGTGTCTTCCTCCTACATGATAGCGAGTGTTGACAGCTTCAAGTCCCTTCAGTAACTTTAAGTACCTATTCACACATACCTTATAAAGGCTGGAAAACCGCAAAGTCCCTGGAACAGGTCTGTCTACTTGAAACACTATTTATCCACCAAGTCTAAGCTATAGTAACCAAGGTAACCGTCCCCCTGAAGCTAAGGACTCTGATTAAGCCAACAGTTTACCGTCATCAGATGCCCCTGTATTGGATTGTATATAGTTATCCTTCAAGTAAAGTCTTAATATACTTTCACCGCTATTGTGTGAAGACTTTTATTAAAAATTATATGTCCCTGTGTGTATGCTGAGAAAGAAAGGAGGCCCCAGCACCCTCGGACCCCACCGTGACAGGAAGGTTTCAGAAGGTGAGCCCTAAGGTTGCACTACACCACCCAGCAACACAACCCCTCAGCATATCACACCACATACCACCAAAGGGACATTATATTGGTATCAAAGCACAGAAGCTGTCAGTGTCAGCTGTGCTAGGTGAAAAGTGGGGTTGCACATAGTAATAAGAAGCAGTGGACAGGAAAAAGCTAAAGGGGCAGGTATGCAAACTGTCCAATCAGGGAGAAGCCGGCGCTATCTTGGATAAACGTGTAACTCGGGAATGGCGGAAGCTATAAAGATGGGAAATGGCTCAAAATACTTAGGGAGACTTGGTGAGTAAGACCAGTTAGGTTTGGAAGCAATTCTTTTTTTAGCTCTTGAGAGGAATACCCCTTTAAGGCTATGTTATCACAACATCTTTTTTTAGGTGGAAAAGGCTATGTTCACACAACGTCAAAATATTGAAAAGGCGGCCAATTTTCATTTTAAAAAACTTTGTTTTTTGCCGCAATTTAACTGACTACAATGGCAATGCATTGAAGTCAATGAAAAGACGGACGTCCAATGCACACAGTGTATTGAATAATGGAAGTTTTTGCCGCGGACCTCAAAATAATGAACATGGTCATTATTTTCGGACGTCTTTTGCAAACAGCGGACGTTTTTTATTAGTAGTACACGCACAGTTTTCCTTTTGTCACCGTTCTTTCTCCGTCTTTACTATGAAGTTTAATGGACCATGTTATGTGAACATAGCCATAAACAGCCATATAAGAGGTAGTAGACAATCCTGATATCAACATTATTAGATAGAAATCTAGGCAGTGCACAGGAAAATAGGTAATTTTCACCTATTGTCATATTTACAGGTTTCAATTCCTTACACCTATGTACACACGTCCACCTGCATCTCATTTTCCAGGATGTTCTTGATTTAGCTTAAAAAACATATTACTATTGATCCAAAGTGTGCTGCTGTCTCTGTGAAAATCGAAGATGAAAACAGCAGAAAATAATATTAGTTTCTAAAATAATAAATGTGTTCTGTGCAGGATTTCAAATCCTGAATTTATGGATTAGCTAAATTCTAGGGGACTAGGTGGCTTCCAGTCTGTTTTATAAATGAGGCTAGAGAACACCTAATTATTGTTCCTATGTATTTTTATTTCTAACATGCTTTATCTGGGTTCACATTGTGTTTTTGTGTACTTTTAACTTATATGTATTAGGCTAGGTTCACACTTCTATTTTTTTCATCTATTTTATGCAAAACACGGATGAAAAACGGATGAAAAATTAAGGCATTTGTTTGCATCCGTTTTCCCTTTGACTTCCATTATAGAAAAAAAAAAATCAGAAAACCAATCTAAGCACATGCGTTTATTAGCGTACACAAAAACATGGTTTACGTTGTTTATGGTGAAAAAAAGGATGCACTTTGATCCATTTTTTTATCCGTTTTTTATAATAAAAATCAATGGAAAATGGATCAAAACAGATGCACACAGATGTGTCTTTTTCCATCTATTTTTTGCATAAAACGGATGAAAAAAAAAAGAGGATTGCAAAAGCACATTATAAACCGAGCCTTATACTGTTGAAACGGACAAAAGTATATTTTAAATAGGTGAATCAGCAGACATCACCATCTCCCTGTCGTATGAACATCTATGTCAGTGCTTCTCAATTCCAAACCTCAGGCACAGGGGCGTAACTAGGATTCATGGGGCCCCATAGCAAAACTTTGTATGCCCCCTCCCCTTGCGTATTACCACAGACACTATACTGGGAGATGTAGTCCTGTATATTACCCCACACACTATGCTGGGAGATGAAGTCATGTATATTACCACACATGCTGGGAGATTTAGTCCTGTATATTACCAAACACACCATGCTGGGAGATGTAGTAATGTATATTACCCCAAACACCATGCTGGAAGATGTAGTCCTGCATATTACCACATTCCATGCTGGGAGATATAGTCCTGTATATTACCCCACACATCATGTTGGAAGATGTAGTCCTGTATATTACCCCACACACCATGCTGGAAGATGTAGTCCTACATATTACCACATACCATGCTGGGAGATAAAGTCCTGTATATTACCCTACACATCATGTTGGGAGATGTAGTCCTGTATATTACCCCACACACCATGCTGGGAGCTGTAGTCCTGTATATTACCCCACACACCATGCTGGAAGATGTAGTCCTGCATATTAACACATACCATGCTGGGAGATATAGTCCTGTATATTACCCCACACATCATTTTGGGAGATGTAGTCCTGTATATGACCCCACACACCGTGATGGGAGATGTAGTCCTGTATGTTACCACACACCATGCTGGGAGATGTAGTTCTTCTGTGCCACTGCTTCCCCCTCCTATTCTATTCTCTAATCTGTTGCAGAACTACAACTCCCAGTATGAACTGTCAATAGGTCTTGATTGTAGTTCTGCAACTTAAATGTCAACAGGCTGCAAAACTACAACTCCCACTATTAACTGTTGGCAAGATATAGTGAGGGTTGTAGCTCTCTGGCAGTAATCTCACCTGTCTTGGTTCTTGCTCTGTCCTCCTCTGGTGCTGTATGGCTGCTGCGTTGGCCTCCTCTGCTCTCCATTCAGGACGGGGGGGGGGGGTCCTCTGGGGCATTGGGGGAGCCTCTGTGGCATTGGGAGGCATTGTCCAGGTAGCTGAGGGATGACCCTGGGACTCCGGGGGGGGGGGGGGGGGGGGGGGGGGGGTGCTGCCTCTGGGACACTGCAGGAAAGGGGGATGACCCTAGGACACTGGGGGGGGGATTCCCTCTGGGATACTGGGGAGAGGGAGTTTATTGGACACTGGGGGGGCTGGCTCTGAGATGGTGAGGATACTGTATGGCGGGGGGCTCTTCTGGGGACACTATGAGGGTGGGCACCTCTTTAACACTGTGCGTCTGGATTGGAGGGGGGACATGCGGTGGGCACCCCTGGGGGACATGCGTTTCTATGATATTTTCTACCATATTGCTGTATCTAATCTTATCATGTTATACTGTGTGCTGGTGACGTGATAGTGGGGTGTATAATGTACTGGGGACCTGATAGTGGGGGGTGTAATACACTGGAGACCTGATAGTGAGGTATGTAATATACCGGGGACTTGATAGTGGCATTTGTAATATACTGGGGACCTGATAGTAGGGTGTGTAATATACTGGGACCTAAAAGTGGAATGTATAATATACTGAGACCTGATAGTGAAGTGTGTAATATACTGGGGGCCTGATAGTGGGGTCTGCAATACTCTTTTTGTGCTGTTCTGACAGCAAAATTCTAACTTGAAAAGGGGGGGGGGGGGACACCCACACCCACGATAGGCCAAACCCCCACACAGAACACTTGCATTAATAAAAGAATGGTGCTGTTTTTCTTGGAAAATGCAACCATATTTTTCTATGCCTTGACAACCCCTTTAAGTTTAGCCCAGTACATATAAAGAAGCTTACAGTTCCATCATCATTCAGCAGCGTTTTTGCTAGCGCAATAGCATGAGATATGATCTGTCCACATTGCACCTAAGTTGTAATTAAAGGAATAAAAACCACTACTGGAAGTGCTGGAGTCCTCTCCTACAAATTATAAATATACAGAATGTTGTTTTCAAAAGTATGTGAAAATTGTAACAAACCTTATTCAACAACTTTTTACAGGTCCCAGAACAGTACAAGCTGTATAACCTATTATGCACCTTTTACACCTTTTCTATAAATTATTTTATAATTATTAAAAATTGCAGATTGTATAATGTTAAATATAATATAAAAGAGGTCCCATACTAAAGTATTTTACAGTGAAACAGATGGCTGCTAAACTATGTAGATGAGATGAATAACTGCTGCAGTATTAAGGGACTGTACCTTTTGTGCCAATACTATTGTCATTACTGTTAATTCAGGTAAGGTTTTTAATTGTAATGTAAAATACCATAAAACGGATGCTAATAAATGCAAAGGCACAGCCTGGAACAGAAGAGTGTTCAGTGATTTGAACCTGTGCAATGAAGTGACTGTTGTATATTCAGTCTATTTTGTCTCGCTATATGCAATATTTTTCTGAAAGAAAACAAATGTTAGGCTATGTTCACACCAGAGTTTGTATTAATCTTTAATACAAAAGCAGAGAAAAGGAGCGGCTGCACCACACACCCATGGATGACACTAATGCCTCTCAGCTACATTTAAAAACCAACGCCAGAATGTTGGTATATAATTTGATCAAACCATATATAACCTCATGTACCGCGTGTCCACACTGGCCCACACACTACACTAAACCAACACTGTGTCAGTTAACAACCGTCAACCCTGCAAAGCAAGTGACAACAGGGGAGGGGGGGCCTCAGAATGGCCCTGCAACCTCACTGTCACAGGACCCCAAAGGCGCCGCCAGCAGCCACCAAGCAACAGAAGTGTGAACAAGGTGTTACTACTCACCATTGCACCAGCAGGTAGAATGGGAGGTACTTACCATATGTGCACTGTTGCTACCTGCTAATTGGGGTCACATGGGTCTTACAAGGAGGAGTCTTTAACTAGTCCGTCCATATTAATTGGACGCATTTACAATAATGGAAATGCAGAGGGATTGCCAAATGATCCATTTTTTATTGTGTGATTTCCTTTTTTTAAAAATTTAAAATGGAACATCGAAATTCATTTGCTTCTGTTGTCATCCGTCCGCGGATCCGGTTTTATGATGTGATCATGTGACTTGGCTGAACTTCCTGGTTTCTCTACTCTTCTGCGCATGCTCAGTGGACATAAGGATGATAAAGGATACCTTGCAAATAGATGTGAACGGAAACACCTTTTGTTTATATTCGTCATCATTGACTTTAATGGGCTGGGGGAGAGCACTTTCTGTTTAGGTTCCATTTTGGACGAACAAAAAAATTGTACTTGAACAAATTTAATTGCTATAAAACAGTGGTGTCAACAATGCATGAACATTTATGAGCGTTTATACAACTTTGTAATGTGTGTTATTTAAGTGAATGGCCCCCTTCCCCGTGCTCCCCCCACCCCGGAAGTGCGGTGTAGTATACTTACTCAATTGCTATCGACCCTGGCCGCCATCTTGGGTCAACGACGTCAACTTCGGGAGGCCGGCCAGAGCGCTCCAGACGTCCCTCATTCCGGCCCCCCTCTGCCGCGTCATCAGCTGCTCATCCGTGATTGACAGTTATGCTCAGCCAATCACGGTTGAGCAGCTGATGACGCGGCAGAGGGGGCCGGCATGAGGGGCGGCTGGAGCAGTTCGGCCAGCCTACCCAAGGATGACGTTGTCGACCCAAGATGGCGGCCGCCATACAGTATTAAACTGTATGATTAGTTCTCTAATATTCTTTAGATCTTAGTTAAACTGATAACAATTGTTACAAGGAATTTTCTGCTAATGTAGCAGATTACTGTCAACAATTGTCATATTCCAAGAGTGCCTTTACACAGAGAGATTTTTGAAGCCAAAGCCAGGAGCAGACTACATACAGAGAACAGGTCATAAAGGAAAGACTTGGATTTCTCCTCTTTTCAAACCCATTCCTTGATTTGGCTTCAAAAATCTGTCAGGCACCCTAATTTAAGGGGTCTGCCACAGTAGGCTGTCTCATTGCAAATATTTCCTTTTTGGCTACCTAGTTCTTTAGCTGGGAGAAATAAAATGTAGTGGCAACTTTAAAGCTTCCCTTAGTCCTTAGAATCAAGCTAGGCCCTATAATGGTATGAAACTGGGGCACACCTAGTATGGGGAACCCAATACCATAGGAACTAAACCTTTCCTATGCAGCCCTAGAGCTAAAATGTCAGTGAATGAAAGATGTCTCCAACACGTTTCCCCATACAGTTTATCACGAAGACTGTTGTGTTCCTCAGCAAGTCAGAATGCAGTGGTTGCCATGCTGATGATTGAAACATTCTCCCTTATGAACTATATAGGACGGTGCTGGAAGCAGGAATTAAAAACCCTGATAAACTATATGGGAGCAAATAAAGATAATTATTCTGAAAATGCCACATTGCAGCAGATTTATGGGCAGTTCCCAAGCCCTGTGCCCAACATCTAAAACATACAGGGGAGGGCCTATATCATATAAGGGAGTGAAACACAAAAATAAATATTTTTATTCCCACCAGAAAAACAATATATAAATATGATACATTTTTAAATAGATGATAATCCATGGTGGATATTATTTACATATATTTTTTTACTTTATTATAAGAGCATCTTATACACGAGACACTCAAAGGACTAAATCTTTGAAGCAATGCAAGTACATCGTTTTTTTTCTCCTTAAGTCTTCTTCTTGTGGAGGCTTATTAAAAGGGAATAGATATGAGCAAGCCGTTAAGGTTAGATAAGGCTGTAGTTAAAGGAGAGAGGAGATCAGTATTTGACAAACAAAGACGTCATGCAGGAATACACAAGGTGATACAAGCTGAGATAGAAAAAGGAGCAGATGAGTTAATGGCCTTGATGTTAAGGAAAATTCAAAGGAGACTTTTTCATTTGCTATTTACCAGGAATGAAGGTTTATGAATGACCTTATGAATTTAACCTTTGTTTTGAGTTTCATCTTTACATTGATCCATGAATTCATGAATCATCCATAGTGATGGAGGTAAAATACATATAATGTTAGATCATAGCAAAGGTGGTTATAGTTAGAAATAAGGATGCATGCATTTTAATAGTTGTTCCTGTTTTATAGTAAAGTCCACTGAAATATGGAAATTTAAAATGTAAAGACCAACCAATAGAGTGAGGTGTGACATCAAATTGAGTTCCGATACATAAATAAGTATCTCTAAGAACCAGTTCACACTGAGGATTCAGCACTGAATTAGTGAGGAAGTTTTTCTTGGCATAACGTGAGAATTCCAAACAGAATCTACTAGGAAAGTGTTCCGCCAGGAATCACCTCTGGTGGGATTCCGTGCAAATTCATTTTTCACTTAATTCATGAATTTTTCCAATTTTGCTCGGATTCTGATTGACATGTTAATTCTTCTGGCTGAAAATTCTGCGCAGAAATTCCGCCGTGTGAATTTCAGAGCGCAAATTTCATTGAACTCAATGAAATTTGGCTCTGCACTATATTTTCAGGTGGAATTTTCTGTGAGAAATCAGCGCTGAAATTCAGTTCTGATTCCTCAGTGTAAACTGTCCCTTAGACCTTATTAACACGTCCCGTAATTTACGGATCTGTATTTCCGTATTCTAGTTAGCGCGCATTCATGTCTATGGGGCTATTCACACTATGAGTAGATTACAAGCATGCAAACCAATGCTGATAAAAAAAGGACATGTCCCAGTGTGGACCCAGATTTTTATTTGGATCTTCTTATAGAAATCAATGGGATCCTCGATTTTTTAAGGATTGTAACCTGTTTGGCATTCGTATTTCCGTAAACAAAAATATGGATGACTTATAGGTCATAAGGTTGTGTTTTTAAGCAACCACAGGCAGGAAGGAGGAGCTGCAGAAGCACATGTGTTTGCAAACAGAAAGAGAATATCAAAACTGTCTCACAGTAAAGCAAATCAGAAATGGCAAAATAAAATGGCTTTTATGCGATCATGTGACTTTTTAAGGGATTGGGCATACTGGTGCTATTTTTTTTAAACTTACTCAACTTAATTTACTAGTATTGTGCAGTCAGTAAAAAAAAAAAAAAAAAAAAAAAAAAGATTTACGGAAATACGGATGCAATACGGATGTCCAATCCGTTATTTTGAGCGGATTGTGCGTGAGGACTCTACAGACTTGAAAACAATACTGAACGTGTGAATAAGGCTTTAGTGTTATGAACCTTGGTCTGAAGGTGTCACCTTTTACATCAAGGCGATGAATGTATGGTTATGGTAATGGGAGCAATGGATGATGGACAATATCAATACATAAATGATGAAGAGTAAAGCAGAACTGGAGGTATAGAGGAGCCCCATGCATACAGGCAGTGTCCAGGTGACTGCATATATGTCAGGTCTCAAAATGCCTCTGACTTTATCACAAACACCTGAGAATCACCAGAGAAACACAAAGAGACACAAATTATAACAAAAATCACCTGACACATAAATAGAATAAGCACACAGTATGCATCTAGATGATAAATCTAGCCCTGTATTACAGAACACACGCTCAGCTGGTTCCCCTAAGATTACCTCTCCATAATCCAATGCAGTTCTAAAAGAAAACGCATGAATCTTGAGACCAAATTATTATTTATAGAACTGATTTAATTAGATTAGATAAGTTTACTTAGTTTCAGTCAAGCACAGCGTGATGATGCTCACTAGGAGTCATGTCAATGCCCATGTGAGCTGGCAGCATAGCGGATAGGACTGTCGCCTATTGTACAAAAGCTGGTGTTATAAACAATATAGGGAGTGAAATCAGGTATAAGTATTGGTGAGAAGCATAAATAGCACTTACCAAAAGTGTTTAAAGAAAGTGTACAAGGACTAACAGTAGTCTAAATGTTGCATTTACATTGCATAGCAAATACTGCCCACCTTAGGGGATTAAAGTAAAATGCACAAGCCAATTAAAGAAAAAGACGTTAGCATTATCCTGCTTAAGTCCAGTTTACGTCTATGCAATGTATGTAGGGAAAATGCATGCAGGGCCAGCGGGGTTGACCTAGTAAGTAAAATCCTAGTTCATAACACAAAAGACAAAAATAGATCACACTCAACAAAATTTCTTGTAATTTCTTGTTGAATCTTTAATACACCACTTGGCAAACACCGGGACAGAAAGAGAGAGGAAAGAAATATAGCAATGACTGTGGCCTATAGCCGTTTAGTGGGAACTCCCCATGACCACATCCACGTAAAGTGGCCAGATGGAGCAGGAGGATCCCTGTCCACCCGTTTGCCATGTGATATATTGTCACAATAAATGACACATTATTTTGGTAAGTGCAATCTACTTCTTGCTTTTGGCTTGTGCTTTATGAACCATAGTTTTATAACTGGCAAGGAATGAGGCTCTGGATGATCAGGGCAGTAACTGAAGGCTTCTCCCTGCCATATTTGCCTTTTTTTGATAGATCTTTCCTTATACCCAATCTGGAAGAGCTCTATTAATGAAGGCTGTCAGGACTCAGAGCCATGTTACTAGCTGGGGTTATAACCCCTAGCAGGGACCATTACATACACCATTGTAATAAAAGAGCCTGTCCCTGTTTTATGCTTACCATGGTTCTGGCAATATGAATATAATGACGAATTCACTTTATGGGTGTATGGTGCCCACAAAGCCTAGTATTGTATACTGTAGCTATGTGGTACAGAGAAATACTAACTCTAGAACTACCTTTTCAGTGTACGCATGTTTAGCAGTGTAACAGGAAACAATTAATGAGATTCTACAGCCACACATCAACCTTTGCTGGTAGATGGGTACATCTTGAGTAGGGATGGTCCGAAACTGCAGAGGTTCGGGTTCGTATGAACCTGAACGCTCGGCATCAGATTCCCGCTGTCTGCCCGCTCCGTGTAGCGGGTGGATACAGCGGGGGACCGCCTGGTAAACTGGGATACAGCCTATGGCTATGGCTGTATCCCAGTTTTCCAGGTGGTCCTCCCGCTGTATCCACCCTCTCCATGGAGCGGGCAGACAGCGGGAATCATTACCGAGAGTTTGGGTTCGTACAAACCCGAACCGAACTCGGTTCGGACCATCCCTAATCTTGAGTCTTACTTTTTTACCAAGTGTTATAATCTGTGGGGTTTTTTTTATATTTGGGGTAATAAAAATTGTTGGGGCTTTAACCCCTTAACGACAATGGGCGTACATTTACGCCCTCACTGCCTGGGACTTAACGCAGGAGGACATAAATGTATGCCCTGGCGCGTTCCTGGGCTATGGAGCGGGCTCACGAGCTAAGTCCGCCCCATACCGGGTGAGGACCGGCTGCTATCTGCAGCAAGGCCCTCACCCTCAATGGCGGGCCACGGCGTTTAAGTATAATTGACCAGAGCATCTCTGGTCACTTAACGATCTGGACCCCCGCAGCGTGTCTGCGGGGGTCCCGATCGCTTTTCCTGACTGCCGGAGGTCTTCTCCTTACCTCCGTGCAGTTCTCTGATCGGTCAGAGGGATGCTCAGTGTCCCTCCAGTGCCTTGTGTCCCTCAGTGTCCCCCTGCTGCCATCCTCTCCAGCAGCCACAGCCCGCACAGCTCTGGGAGTCGGGTCATGACCTCATCATGTTATCCAGGAAGTGCAGTAGTTAGTGCAGGAAAAAAGCACTTTATAAGCATTTCCCATAATAAGTGTATATTGGTGATTTGTATAACACTTGGGGGGCTGTACAATACTTTAATAAAAATTTTCACCGGACTTCTCCTTTAACACATTTTTACCTATTCTGATCAGCACATGGTGTCTGCTTGGAGGATGTGTGATACTGTACATGAATTCACAATGTCTCAATGAGCCTGCTGTATTGCACTGTTGCCTTAAAACAAACAGGAATCTAGATAAATGTGAGAGCACTATCCATAAATTCAGGTCACTGACAGATATAGTAGCTGGAGTAGAGCACCGGGGGGTTGTTTCTAATATTGAGATATTAATAATTCTACCATGTACACATCCTCCTTTACACCTGCTCCTAATGTAGCTATGTAATTATAAATCAACTATAATTATGTATCAAATATATCATCCATTTCTTTGTTTACACTACCCCCCCCTCCGTGTTACATCTCCAGTATTTATTAATCTTGCTTGCATTTATAAATTAATATATTCTGACTTTCACTGCAGCCTAGGATTTGAGAAATATACGTCTCTCTATTTTTAATTATTACTAAAGGCCATTAAAACTAACTGGATATGCCCCTTAGGAAGTTTAAACACACCATACTATAACTCTATTAAAGTGAATAAGGAAGGAGCAGCTCTCCAAGATAACTTTACTTTATTCTTCCCCCAGCAAGTGTAGTACTCTGTCCTGATTTACAAGGGAGGTGCATAAACAAAACTAAAGCTGCTTCACTTTCATGACACCAGACAAACAAAGAAAAATGAAAGCCAAATCTAAAAACGAGCCACCAAGGAAATTAAACAGCACGCAAGGACCTCCTTGCTGAATATTGCATAGACATTAAAGAGCTTCTGCCATATAAACACTAAGCACTTAAACTGTTATATTTACAATAATTACCTTTATCCTTAATGTTCGTTCTGTTCAACGCCTGCCGCACATTCCCTGCTCTGTACCTCATTGGATGCATATGTATTATTACCAAGTCTGCAGTACCTCTGCAATGCCTGACTGCCACAAGAAGACCTTATGGGTAAATAATTAAAATGATAAACGATACTTATGATAATCACACAAAATCATTTTCATTTTTCTATATGACAATAAAGCTTTTGTTATGGTCACCAGTCTGATATATGTCACTGTGTAATTTTTTAATCCCTGCCACACTGTTTCATCCTAGAATAAACCCCAAATTGCCCACAAACACCATTTTTGTGCAAATCTTTATAAGGCCCCATTCACACTGTGTTTTGGGTCTATGTGGGGGATGCTATCAAAAGAGATATTCAATGTATACTATGTAAAGATGAATGGACCACCTAAGCTTTTTGGGAGATTTCGAGAGTTCTCTATTGGAATATCCAATTTTTTTTGGATACAGCCTTCCTGTGTGGAATTTGCTTTCAGCTCAGGTTCACCCCACTGAAGCCCTCATATAGTATTAGGCCTTCTACCCTGTGCAGCTCCAATATATTATTTTAACCCACATATGCAACCTCCATATAGTATTAGATCCCACCCAGCAGCCCCCATATAATATCAGTCTCCTCATTCCCCACTGACGCCCCCACATATAGTAGTATCAGTCTTCCCTATCATCAGGTACATTGCTTTTTAAATGATATTTTTATCCTAACCCTGGCCAGGTTCCCGCTTATGGCTCCAGTCTATTACCAGGCACTGGCCCGACCTGAAGCACTGGAAGCGTGTCCGCCTTCCCCCAGTGTGAAAAAAATGCGGCTCCATTGAATCTAATAGAGCCCCGTCACAGAGGGGAGGGCAGACTGAGGAAGGCCGGTGCCCTGGAATAGGTACCGTGAGTGGTAAGCGGGTCAATGTTAAAAAAAAGTGACACGGCACTGGCATCCCAGCACTGTTACCAGTCTATTAATGTGAAAATTTTAAAGCGACGTACATTCGTTTTAATACAACCACTGTGAAACCTTCTTGAATCTGGCCTTTTCTGCATTTGATTTTCTATCATATGGTCCGTGTTTTTGCAGATGGGGTTTTCTCGTCTAATTTAGCATACACAATTATCTAGGTTTTCATTTTCATTTTTTGGCAGTTGGATGGCCCATTCAGCTCAACTGTCGGAGTAGAATAATTTTGCTTGACATGTAAAAAAAATAAAAATAATATATATATATATATATATATATATATATATATATATATATATAATTTCTGTGTGTGTTTCTATTCATGGGAGGCTTTCCTTCATTTTTCCAATATTTTAAAGAAAAAAGGAAAGTCCTTCTACAGTTACCAACTAGGCCTTTGCTAGGCCTCTTAGGGTCCAAGAGAGTCCCAGTGCTGCCCCTGCCACCATCTGGTGTCTTTCCTAGGCCTCATCAGGGTTGAAGAGAGTCCAAGTGCTTCCACTGTCACATCCAGGTGTCTCTCCTAGGTCCCACAGGGTTGAAGAGAGTCAGAGTTCTTCCACTGCCATGTCCACGTGTCTGTTCTAGAGCCTTCTAGGACTAAGACATTGTCCCGGATGGGGCTGCCAATTTGAAATGTCTAATGCTGTCCTGGGAGAAAGTGTCATTTAATGCTGTTAATCCATCAGCATCCAATTATGTTCATGGAGAAAAGGTAATTATATGGCGCTGATTCACCAATGTACACTGCTGTTCTAGGAAAAAAACTTTTATGCTGCGTATTTACCAATATGCATTGCTGTCCTGGGAAAAAAAAATATATTATGCCGCTGGTCCACCGATGTCCACTGCTGTCCTGGGAGAAAGTGTCATTTTACACTGCTCATTTAACAATATCCAATGTTGCCCTGGGAGATTATTGATATTACGCTACTGATCCATCGAGGTCCACTGCTTTCCATGGCGGAAATTTAATAATTGACTAGCTGAATGACATTTTTTTTTAATTGTCATTTTTCAATTTTTTACACTTTTAAAAGAACATCGCTACTCTGTAATAATCCCACTATTGTAGCTACTATAGTTTGGCTGTTTCATTAGATTTGTGAACAATTAAAAGCAAATAAATTTCAAACGATTTTGACCTAAAATTCACAAACTGCGCAAAACAAATTTTCAGCTTCTTTGCTCCTCTAGTTAAAAGTTTATGTACTGGCCATTGACATTGTTTCACATACCCTATCCTCCAACATTGGCTTTATGGATGTTATATAGTATTGTCAAAATGTTCTACATACTGTATATATCTTCTTCATTTTTAAGTTGAATGTGGCTCTCAAGGTATCAAAGAATGGGAACCTTTGTTCTAACAAATGCTTATGCATATTTCTTCCCATACTCCCCGGAATTTTTATTTTTATGTTTGTCAATTCAGCTCAGTCCACAACATTCTCAGTCCTTAGGGGAGTTCATAGTGCACTGTTGTGAGTCAGCTGTACAATAAGTATGACTGGCTAAGCAAACCCTGATAATTAATAAACTAAGACTTAATGCAGATATGAATATGCTAATAAGACATGAATTAATGAGTCCCATTATCCTGGGTAATACTTACTGGGTAATATAACAAATATTTAGCGTACATATAAAGCCATAATAAAATCTGCTAAACTATAACTAAAGAAAAGACAATATAATAAATGTAATAAATAATTATGCAAGATTTGTTGACTTATCATTAATCTATATCTACTGTATCATATACTGTATTTAAAATTTGTATGTAACATACTGTTATGTATACAAAAAGCATAAAGAAATTAGTGCAGCATTGACTATAAGAAAAAAAAGAAAAAGGTAGATAAGCTGGTGATTTCTCAAATATAATACTCTTGTATATCTGAATCTCTGTGGACCTCAGATTTTCCTGTTTCTAATAGTACATGTCTAATATTAGAATCAGTACTTTGCAATTGGCTAAAAGCCTCACTCAGACGGCATAGTATTCTCTGTAACTATGGAGATTGCATAGTGCATGCCTAAAAGTCTGCTGTTTGCTACTTTATGATGACTTTCTCATAGCAGCAGAAACTCAACAGCTGTTGTAAAGTTCCTTCACTTCTTTGTTTTCTGCTTTTTTCCTGTTATTTCTCTATTTCAAGTATTTTGTCATGATTTCTGTGAAAGTTATTCCTCCCATATTTTCCTATGACATACTACAACCCCTGGAAAAATGTGAAGAAACCCACGCACTTAGAGGATGCTCATCCTACTGTTTTAAGGGAAACTCTCAGCAGCATCTAACCTGTTGATATGTCCCTATATTTCACAGGAGACTGAGGGTTAAAGTGTCACTGTCATTATAACTTTAAAAATCTAAATCAACAGTAGATGTGAAATAAAGCAAGTTTACAGTATATATTCATTATTTTTTTTTGTTGTTGTTGCTGTAAAACAAAGCTGAACTTACCAAAAATCCAGGTCCAGCAGATTTTCTGACTTTTTTTTTTGACCCTGAGAAAAAAAAACAGCAAACAGGAAGTTCTCCATGGGGAAAAAAAACAATATACACATATATATATATATATATATATATATATATATATATATATATATATATATATATATACACTGTATATATATATATATATATATATATATATATACATATATATATATATATATATATATACACTGTATATATATAATGAATGTGAATTGAAAACTTACTTTTTATCACATCTATTGATTTAGACTTTAAAAGTTACAACAACAGGTACACTTTAAGGTAAGTTACTTATCTTTCTCCTCTGCACTGTTTTTGAGACGTTAGCGGTTTATTTAATATGCTAATAAAGTGTTTCCTTGCACTGGGGCGGGCAGCTGCCCTTAGTGTGTAGAACCCCAGCCAGCCCGTCCCTCCTAATGAATATTGGAGCTGTATCCTGCGTTGCTCTACTAATATTAGTTAGAAGGGGTGGGCTGACCATGGCGGATTGGTGAACAGAGGGTGGTAGAACTGCCCCCAGTGCACCAAAATGCCTCATTAGCATATTAAATTGCTGATATCCCCCAAAAAGAAACTTACCTCCATCATCAGCGCCCCCTTGTCCTATAGGCATATATCCGCAGGTTAGATACTTCTAAGCTGCTAATAGTTTCCCATTAAAGGGGTTATCCAGTGCTACAAAAACATGACCACTTTCTTCCAGAGACAGCACCACTCTTGTCTCCAGCTTGGACTGGGTTTTGCTGTTCAGTTTCATTAAAGTGAATGGAGCTTAATTGCAAACTGCACCTGAACTGGAGACAAGAGTCGTGTTGTCTCTAAAAGAAAGTGGTCATGTTTTTGTAGCACTGGATAACCCCTTTAACAAATAAACAAATCACACATATGACATGTTTGTGTAAGGTGATGGTATTTTGCTAGGGCATGCCATCACATCATCATTGATAAGTGTCTGACCTCTGGGAATCCCGGTAACCCTGGGAATGAAAAGACTGCAATCTTATTTCAGCACTGTGGCAACGTCACAGTTTTTACCTGCAAAGAGTTGCTTCCAGCTACCTGCTGTGTAGAAGAATTATAACACAATTCCATTCAAATGAAAGAGACCCTGTATGGCTGGGTAGCCTGAAGGATCGCTGTGCATGGAAAACCAGTGAAGCATTGAATCTCTATTGAAAAAATCTTCTTTCTCAGGATTGCTGACAGCTCCAGAGTGATGGTTTTCCTAGTAATATGCAATCACTTTATGAAATTATCAATCCCTTTAGCGTAACACTCTAAACTTCCTAAATAAATTATTTTAGGGAAAGCCATATGTTTTTACAGTGAAGTAAAGGGGGGAAAATGTTGAATCATTAAAAAGTAAAAAATGATTGTGCAAAACAGTGGACATGTATATCCCTTGCATGGTGTGAGCTGAGGAACTGAGTCTATTCCATCTGCAGGGGGAGTAATATACACCATAGCTCCCCTGCAACAGCAGGAGATTAGACCCAGATTCAGTCCTGACTGTTTAATCATAAGTGGTCACTAGCAAATACAGCACCTAAGTGTAACTATATTGTATCACCCTTCTCTTTCCAATGGAATCACAGGACTCCAATACATTTCTATAACCGCCAATGACATAAAAAAAAAAATCTTTAGTTATGCCATGTATGGAAGACTAAACATATACAATATAGTGTTGCAAAAGCAAATAATCATCACTTTAAAATTATTTTGAGCAGAAGTAGTAAAATATAAAGAATTTTAACACTTGGAGTCATCCTAATCGTATTGATCCACAGAATAACATCTTTCAAATTAAACAACTCCATCAGGATGATAATTTTAACATCAAAAACCCCTGATACATTTTTATAGAGCCTTTAAATTATAGTGTGTGTCTATAGAGGCACAACAAATTGTCGGATGAAATAGCATATATATTCATTGTTCACTAACAGAAAACACATGTGGGGTCAAAATGGTTACCATACTTATAAATGACTTTCTTGAGGGTTGTAATCTCCATAACATAGTCACTTTTGGGGTGTTTCCATTATGTTGGATGCTGTAAATACAATATGGTGTCTAAATACCATAAAAACAATACCCAGCAAAATCTGTTTTCTAAACACTAGAGATGAGCAACCGGGTTCGGGTTCAAGTCGATCCGAATCCGAATATTCGGCATTTGATTAGCTGGGGCTGCTGAACTTGGATACAGCTCTAAGGTTGTCTGGAAAACATGGATACAGCCAATGACTATATCCATGATTTCCACATAGCCTTAGGGCTTTATCCAAGTTCAGCAGCCACCGCTAATCAAATGCCGAAAGTTCGGGTTCGGATCGACTCGAGCATGCTTGAGGTTCGCTCATCTCTACTAAACACCAAATAAATTTGCTGTGTGCCCAAATATCTGCTAATGTTCACACATTGTGTTGTACTTTGTACACATTGGTTGTACTAATTAAATGGGATGATTTTGCTTTTTTTTTCCAAGTAAGGCTGGGTTTACACTGCGTTTTTACAATCCGTTTTTTTCATCCGTTTTTTGAAAAAAAAAAAAAAAAACGGATGAAAAACGGATTGCAAAAACGGATGTATTTGTGTGCATCCGCTTTAATCCGTTTTTCCATTGACTTCCATTATAAAAAAAAATGGATCAAAACGGATCCGGTTTTTTTTGACAGACGCAAAAATTTTTTATGTATTTACAGGTGCTAAATAAGTTTAAACTACAGTATAATTTGAATATCCTGAGCTTCAATTCACATCACAATCTGTAACAGAGACCTGACACCTAACATGGGCTATTTTGACACTGTGTCTTCTTCGTAGCAATGCATCCTGGGCCAGAGACATGCCATTACAATTGTTATTTTGGCTATGCTCTATAAATAAAAAAAAATACAGTAACAGGGATTTATTAAGAAGAATAAAAAAATACCTCTTCCAGCTGTGCTCTGATTTTTTTTTCACTTAAGTCTTTAACATTTAACCAGATGATGAATGTTGATATTGTATATCCATTCACAAGGTGAACATTAAGTACACGTGTATCTGATCTGCATCAAGTGCACAGCCATCCCCTCCAGACTTCTTTCCCTGTATCTATACAGTAAGTACAACCAAATATTCCCCTTCTACACAATACAGGAAACAATAAAAATACTGACATCTCTGCTTGTTTGACTATTTCTGTATTTTCACTGAATAAGAAGTGAGAATTACTCATAAAGGTCTTTTCTAACACGTGTTCTGCTGGCTTATTATCTCAGCCCCAGACTCAGGTAAATGAACATTCCTAGGCTCTAGGCAGTCTGTATAAAACTTGTTTTTAGTGCTGTCCGGTAATGTTTTTCTCTTTTACCTGAGCTGCATGTTAAGTGCTTTGTCTTTCTTGTTGCATTTTAGATGTTTCCTTTGGCTGGCTCTTATGTGATTCAATTTCAACCATATTAGCATCACTGTAGGAAACAAGACAGAAAGTCGTGCTAAAGTAAATACCAGAAAAATCAATCAATCTTTCAGGAAGACTAACAAGCTGCATCTTAAATCCATAGACATGTTTTCTCTTTATTCCTCAGCTCACTTGTATTACAGCATTTGACTTGCAATAAACTGCAATTCACAGTGCAGGATGCTTTTTGTCTATTTATTAGAGCAATACTATTGTGACAAACTGCATTTGTGGATGTCTACTGCTAGAACACTCTTATGGTGTTTGGCATAGCACCATGGAAATGCCTGTTGACAAACTGTCCCTGTGTCTTTCTAACTTCCAGTTGTGAAATGCATCCTTAGGTAAAGTATACTAAATATGATGCTTTGATATATCCAACATAAGTATGCTTAGCTTTGTTGCTTAGCTTCTCCAGTGTGTTATTGGGTGTGGTTAGTCAGAATTCACCTGTTCTTATATATATTCACCTGTTCTTCTTATTATATATTAGCAGTTACATTACTTCACATGTATAATTACGGTCCATTCTAGAATCTTGTGTACCCGATTGTACTAGATTGCTATCATTGCACAGTACATAAATCCAATAAAAAAGACATTATGGATAAAGGCCTTTAAAATTTGTTAAATGTTTGGATTTCTTTTAAGGGTTATTGTCATTTAAATAACGGACAAGGGTGTCAAAAACTAAGATCAGTTGGAGTTGGCCCAGATTTGTTAAAGGGTGTAAAATATCCACTGGTTTAAACTGGCCACAGCAACCAATCCCTGCCCCTGTTTCATTTTACCAGATCTGAAAGCTGAGCTGTGATTGGTTGCTTTGGGCAGTTTACACCAGTGTATATTTTACACCCTTTGATAATTTCCCCTTTCAGTGCTTAGACCTCCTCTGATCTCTTCATGTAGCCAGGAGAAGCGTGCAGCAGAATACTTCACTTCCCAGCTCATTCAACTAATTGCAAGGGACAAGCTTCATTATAGGTCTATGTAGCACGTATCCTGCAATTAGTTGGACTGACTGGTCAGCCAGGGAAGTGCAACATGCCTCACCAGGCTGTAGCATACAACACGAAGGGGTCCCTGCACTGAGACCCCGACCAATCTAAGTTTTTTTTTTTTTACATATCTGTGTGACATAGAGATGAGCAAACCGGGTTCATCCGAACCCGATTGTTCTGCATTTGATTAGCAGTGGCTGCTGAACTTGGATAAAGCCCTAAGGTTGTCTGGAAAACATGGATACAGCCAATGACTATATCCATGTTTTCCACATAGGCTTAGGGCTTTATCCAAGTTCAGCAGCCCCAGCTAATCAAATGCCGAAAGTTCGGGTTTGGATGGACTCAACCCGAACCCGGTTCGCTCATCTCTCGTGTGACATGCTAAAAGTTTATTTAAATGATGGTAATGCTTTCATAATACTAGTGAGTATGGTAAGTAACTATTTCACAAAACAAATTATTACATTTATCTTCAAGTTGCAAAAATGCTGATATACTGTATGTGAAATATGGACAAATTACAACCTTATATACTATACTACTACTACTAATTATTATTATTATTATTATTATTACAACTTTTATAATTATATTACTAATAGTGTCAGTAATGCTTGAGTGCTCTTTACCCGAGTCGTGCATTTTTTAATTCTCAAGTAACCAGCCCCAATGAAATCAAAGGGATACTAGAGCATTTAACCAGGTGCCCTCTGCTTGGCAGAGCAGAGAGTGCCTGGTTAACCTACTGCATTTTTGTATAGTTAGTCCCTTAAATGGATGTTGAAAATGAAAATAAAAACCAAAAACTGTAGTAGGTTTCTACAAGACACATTAGAACTTGAATGCAATTGACTGTATCCCACTGGAGTTCTAATGTGTCTTGTAGAAATCTATTGCATTTTTTATTCTAATTTCTGTATATTTCATTTAAACATCCCTTCAAGGAACAAAGTATACAAATAAAGGTTTCTGCAAGACACATTGGAACTCTGGCGTTATGCTTTCAATTAACAGCATACAGCCGGAGTGTTTTGCAGAAACATGAAGATTCTGTGCAGCTGCTATAATAACAAACAATAAAGCAGTCATACCGTACTTACCTGTCCCCTCAACTCCTGATACCTTCCGGCGCTGGCTACAGTCCCTGTGCTTTCCCACCACAGCCAGTGAATGTCTGAACGAGCTGTTACTTTGTCAGTACAATAGCATGAGTATTTAAAAAGTACCCTGAGCTTGGTCAAGCATCAAACTTGATCCAGCCCCCCTATGCTCGTTCCAGCACCCTGCTTAATCAAGCATCAAGCGCAAGAGAAATTAACAATAACAATTCATATAAACCCCTTAGTGACCAAGACAATTTGAGCCTTATTGTCCAATTTTTTTTAATCGGCCTAGCAATATTATTTTTTTTCCTGTGGGTCAGTATAAAAAGAGCTTTTCCAAATATATAAAGTTTTTTTAATTTGGCACAATAGAAACACTTTTTTCTAAACCAAATAAATAAAATTTTGTCACAACAAGTAAATTTTTTTGATCACTGTTTTTTTTTCTTTTGGAAGGCAGATTAATAATATAGCACAATTTCATATTTTAACATTTTTTTTACAGTGTGGGGGATCAATAATGGTATAGTTTTACTGTAGTTATGGTATATTCAGAAGGTTAGTGATGAGCAAGTACTAAAATGCTCAGGTGCTCGATACTTGAGATGAATATTTCCCAATGCTCGGGTGCTCGTTTCGAGTAACGAACCCCTTTGAAGTCAAGAGGAAACTCCAAGCATTTTTGCAGGGGACCCAAGCTCGACCCAGGGAAGGTTGCTTGGAAACCTGTCAACCTCAGAAAATGATGGAAACACCACAGAAATGGAAAGGAAATAGCAGGGGCAGCATGCATGGATGCCTCTGAGGCTGCCTAATCGCACCATTATGCCAAATTCTGGGCAAAAGCCTGGTGGTCAGCCTCAAGACAATAGTGCTGACCCAGACCAAGATGGGTAAGGCACATGCGACCAAAGGTCTTAAGGTCACTTTGAAGGTCAAAGGCCTAGGAGAGTATTCCCCTGCCAGTGCCTGACAAGCTGAATGCTCCCCCCCCCCCCCTTTAATAACTGACTTGTCTTTTTAAGTTACTAGACTGAACAGGGCTGAGGCATGACACCCCTTGACTACTTTAGCAGTTAAATTATTGGAGGTAGGGACGAAGAAATAACAATACAGTCTTCTTATAAGGCCCCGGAATTTGAACAAATACACTTTTAATCCTTTAAAGAGTATCTAAGAGAGGGCAAGTGTGGTAGCCTGTGTATTAAAAAGACCTGGTCAATCCTGCCTTCAAAATGGCTATAACATCCAAGGAAGGTAGAAGGTGCTGATCAACAGTTTGAGCACCGCCAGTTTGAGCACCCATGACAGTGCTGCTGCGCCTAAAGCTACCGACTGAAGGCAACGTACTCATAAATTAGCCTAACACAGCATAGCGGTGAGAACACAGGGAACCATTAAAAGAGAGGTAGCATATGAACCACCCAAAAACTTAGCCTGACACAGCATGGCGGTGAGAACACAGTGAACCATTAAAACAGAGGTAGCATATGAACCATTCCAAAATTTTACCTGACACAGCATGGCAGTAAGAACACAGGAAACCATTAAAACTGAGGTAGCAAGTAAGCCTTCTAAAAGTTTTGCCTGACACAGCATGGCAGTGAGGACAGAGTGACCAAGGTAGATTAGGTAGCAAGTGAGCCTCCCAAAAATTATGCCTGGCGCAGCATGGCAGTGAGGACAGAATGACCAAGGTAGATGAGGTAGCAAGTGAGCCTCCCAATAATTATGCCAGACACAGCATGGCGGTTATGACAGAGTGACCAAGGTAGAAGCGATAGCAGGTGAGCCTCCCAAAAATTTTACCAGACACAGCATCGCGGTGATGACAGAGTGACCAAGGTAGAAGCGATAGCAGGTGAGCCTCCCAAAAATTATGCCAGACACAGTATGGCAGTGATGACAGATTGACCAAGGTAGAAGCTGTAGCATTTGAGCCTCCCAAAAATTATGCCAGACACAGCATGGCAGTGAGGACAGAGTGACCAAGGTAGATGAGGCAGCAGGTAAGCCTCCAAAAAATTATGCCAGACACAGCATGGCGGAAGAAAAATTGGCTGTTGGCTGAAAAGTGAAGGAGGAGGAGGAAGAGAAGAGGATATACAAAGAATCTTCATGTTGAGCTGCTTTCCCCGGGTGGACAGTTGAATTTAGGTGAAATCCAGGCTTTGTTCATTTTAATAAGTGTCAGCCTGTCAGTGCTGTCAGTTGACAGGCGGGTAAGCTTATCAGTGATGATGGCACCAGCTGCACTGAAGACCCGCTCTGACAACACGCTAGAGGCAGGGCAGGCCAGCAACTCCAAGGTGTAAAGCGCCAGTTCGGGCCACATATCCAGCCAGTAGTTGTATGTAGCAGAGTCATCGGGAAGGACGTTGGTATGGTCAGCAAGGTACTCCCTCACCATCTTTCTGAAGGCCTCCCCCCCTACTCTGTCTAGACTAGGGTGACATAGTCTTGCTGGGGTGCCATTAAACTGTTAAAGTCCTTCGAGAGTGTTTTCCAGCCCCTTGACAAGCTGCCTGCTCCACCCCTCCTCTCCTCCGCTTTTTGGCGCACAAAACTACGTCCTCTGGTGCTAGTGGTGTCAGATGGGAAGTAAATTTTCAGCTTCTGCACCACGGCCTGTGGATATTATTTCGCTCTTATACTCCGTTCCTCGGCAGGGATGAGAGTGGAAAAGTTCTGTTTGTACCAAGGGTCCAGGATGGTGACGAGCCAGTAAACGGTGTTGTCAAAAAAAAATTTTTAACCCGAGGGTCACAGGAAAGACAGCCTAACATGAAGTCAGCCATGTGCGCCAGGGTCCCAACACACAAGAACTCCCTCTCCTCAATAGGCTGTCTCTCAATTTCCTCCTCCTTCATCAATTCCTCCTCTTCAGGCCATACACGCTCAACAGCTAAGGATTGAGCATGGGTACCCTCTTCAGACGCGGCAGCAGTCTGTTCCTCTTCCTACTTTTCCTCTTCCTCTACTTCGTGCTGAGAAACAGACGTTGAACTTCCGGTTCCGGCGCCATGCAGTAAGGACGCTTTAGACTGGAGCTCCGTGTGAGGCAACAGATTATCCAGCAACTGACCTGCACAACTGACCTCTAAAGCTGAACATTACCGACCCTTTACCTGTGGGAGACTGGATGGACCGATTTGTCCAAAAGATGGGCCAGAAAGCTCGAGGTAAAGGCCAGAAAAAAGCAGGGAAGCAGAAGACGCGTGGCACAGAAATGGCAGAGTCGACCTCAGCCCCGGGCTCACACGCTGGCTCTCCAGCCCGTTTGACTGCTTGCTACTCTGACGAGGAGGGTGATCTGGTGTGCCTGGACTTTAAAAGCTGGCGATTTAAGTGGCAAAAAGAATCGCCCCAGACATCCAGGAAACCCTAGTAACCACAGTGTCCTCCTCGCTGCAACAACTGCAGGCAGAGATCGCCCATCATGGCCGACGTATTAAGGAAGCATAGTCTCGTATACTCACATTGGAGGAATTCTCGTCTTCTGCGAACACTAAGCTCACTGATCTGGTGTGGGAGAATCGCAGGCTATGGGACAAACTGCAGGACCTGGAAGACCGTTCCAGGCGGAAAAACCTACGCATAATTGGAGTCTCAGAGTCTGTGCAACAATGGGACTTGGCGGCCTTATGTGAGGTAACCATTCCTAACCTCTTAGGCATGAATCGTGTGTGTAAAGTGGAGCGGGCGCACCGCCTAGGCCCTGATTTAAAAGACACTGCCCCTGAAGTTTCCCTTCCTGCCTTACAGCTAAGAGTTCGCCCGAGACAGGTGATTGTACGTTATCTCGACTATGTTGACAAAACCGAGAACCTGCAGGCTTTCAGACGCAAATCCTCTGACCTGCTGCTACAAGAGGCCAAGCTACTGATATTTGGTTATTATTCTGCAGAAATCATGAGACGCCGCAAGCTGTTTTCACTGCCGTGCTCGCTGCTATTCAAAAAACAAATACGTTTTGCTCTGTTGCATCCTGCTATCCTAAGAGTATTTCACCCAGACCCATGTCCACGTTCCGTACACCAGAAGAGGCTAAGAATGGACTGCAGGAATATTTGGATGAGAATTTCTGGCCCTCCCGAGACAACGCTGGGAACAGCCGTCATGATCCACCTGAACGTCCGGGAAGTTGCACCCCGCGGCCCCGGTCCCAGCGCGAGTCGGGCTGGTTCCTTGCTCCGAGGGAACAGAGGAAATGCAGATCTTCCCTGCCTGATGTGGGACTTTGAGGGACACGGTCCTAAGCGTACTGAGTTATCCATGCTTATTCTTTAAAGGGGCTATTGTTGATTACTACTATAATGTTTGCTTTAGTTTGAAGTTATGGTTTGCCTCTGCATGGGAGCTGGGTCTGTGTTAGAGATGGACTGCAAGGTTCACTCTTTTCTCTTTTTTGTTTGCTGTTGACCCTTTATTGTATGGAAAAAAGTCGGAGACAGGGTTCCGGGACGCTGACAGCAGCCTCCCGGCAACTAGTCGTTGTGGGGTTTTCTCAATGTTATTCTCTTTTCTGGTTATAAGCTTGAAGGGGGAGAGAAGTTAGAGGGAGGGGGGTTA
This sequence comes from Dendropsophus ebraccatus, assembly GCF_027789765.1. NCBI lineage: Eukaryota > Metazoa > Chordata > Amphibia > Anura > Hylidae > Dendropsophus > Dendropsophus ebraccatus. Next base: position 71,516,323 of record NC_091454.1, read on the forward strand.
GTTGGGAAAGGTTGGGGAGGGTGGGTGTTCCTGCGAAGTGGGGTTCCTAGATTGGGGTTCCTCTGGTCATATAACTCATATTTTGATTTGCAATATTCCAATTAATAGCGTGGAATTTCAGAGGTCTTAGGTCACCGCATAAGAGGACAGCAGTACTGCGACATCTTAAAAAGTTGAAGCCGGATCTAGCTCTGCTGCAGGAGACCCATTTGGACTCTACAGACTTTTTTAGAATGAGAAAATTTTGGGTCAAGGAGGTTTATGGCTCTCCTGCAGTGAAGCGGAAGGCAGGGGTGTTAATCCTAATAAATACATCCTTTTCTGGGGAAGTCCTAGGATCTTCCCATGATGCCGAGGGCAGAATATGCACGCTCCATATATATTTGTTGAATGAGGAGGTTATGATTTACAACATTTATGGACCAAATAGTAACAACTCTCCTTTCTTCTCACAGCTCACGACTCAACTGCTATCAGATGCCTGTCCCAACAAGGTTGTTGCGGGCGACTTTAATGATGTGATGCATTCTCTGGAAGATAGATCAGCTGGCATAGCTGGGACGCCAGGAACAGGTACCCATCCTTCTCCTCTCTCCTCCATGTGCCATAATGTACCTTTTACGGATACTTGGAGACACCTTAATCCTGACGCAAGGGAGTATTCCTTCTTCTCAGCCCTACATAATACATGGTCAAGTATTGATTATGTCCTAGCATCTCAGTCCTGGTTACCAAGATTGCAGACGCATTCTATAGAGGATATAATCATTTCAGATCACTCCCCGTTACTTTGCTCCTTTTCCTCCCATCTGCCTAGAGGCATGGACTTTCTATGGAAATTCCTGGTGGGGCTGGCAAAGGATGACCGTTTTAAAGAACTACTCAAACACTGGTGGATGAAATATTCCCTTGATAATGCGTCTCACACTGACCAACCCCAACTATTTTGGGAAGCTGCAAAGGTGGTCCTGCGTGGACGCATTATGGCATATAAGGCCTCTAAAAAGAAAGAAATAGCCTCGGCAGTGGTAGCCATAGTGCATAGAAGCATATACCAATTTACTTCTGTCTCCTTCGGACACTACTAGACAGGCGTGGCAACAGGCCCGTACCAGTTATGGGACATGGTTGGAGAGGAGAGAGGACATGCACCGTACTCGCTATAATTCTCTCTTGTTCCGGCATGGGAACAAGGCGGGGCGCATACTAGCGAGATATGCAAAGGGTCCCCATTCGTCCCATCATATTACTCAATTGAGGGATATGGTGGGCACGATCCAAAACCTTCCCCAAAAAATCACTGACACTCTGCAATCTTTTTATCACACATTATATTCCACAGAGGTCATTTCTCCAACTGCCTCCCAGGGTCTGCTACAGAACCTCCCACAAATTTCTGAAGAGGGCACAACCTTACTTAATGCACGTACGGTCAGATCAGGAGCTTCTTACTCACCAGATTGCGTGATTTGAGGGGAGAACTTTCCTCTAATGTCTTATCCATATATGTTACTACATATTCCCCAATACATTCTCTGTCTTCCTTAAACATTACTCTGCGGAATGCCTCCACAAAGGGCCTAGAGTCATCTTTATTCAAATATTGGGAGGAGAAACTGCCATTGACTAATCTAAATGAGCAAATACTCAAGGGTTGGGCAGCTGTCCGGGCAGCAATAATATGTGAACAGTGGCGGGAAACGCATTTCAAATTAATCCACCATGCGACATATGGTTTCCTAGAACTCTGGACCATCCGGAGCAGCTTACTGCTTGTCCTAACTGCGGTGACCCTTTGACCGATCTTTACCATGGGCTCTTTACTTGCTCGAGGGTTCAAATGTTTTGGCAGGCCTTATTGGACTTTATAAAAGCCAAACTGAAGGTGACCTTACCCTTAGACCCGCATCTGGTACTTTTACACATCCCTCCGGAGGTCTCTACAATCTCTCATCTGGTACATGTATGCCTAACAGTAGCCAAGAGGTCCCTATTAGCCCTATGGTTGGTTCCGGAGATGCCCTCTGTATCTCATGTTCTCCAGCAGGTGAAGAGGTACCTATTAATGGATCAGCTTGATGCAGAACCCCAACGGGAAACAAAGGTCAAACCGTTCTTCAGGAAATAAAGGAAATTTATTGTTTCCTTCCTGGAACCTGAGGAGATATATAAGGTGGTACGGCCGTTCCGCAATACGAAATGGTACCTTCGAGCTCATGTAGGAGGCTCTCTTGGCGCTTTACGCCTCCCTGACTAATTACTGGAGGGCTTGAAGCTCTAGGTCTTGAGCCTCACTTCGCAGGAAGGGATGGGGTGGGAGGGAGGGAAGGGGGGGTGAGGAGAGGGAGGGTTTATGTAGGATAAGTTTTTTGTGTTTGGGGGGGAAGAAAAAACTGAAATTTTATCTGGACAAATTCCTGTTTGACGAATTTACTTTTCAATTGTTGCCTTTTGTATCTGTCTTGGATAAATAAAAAATATGTTTGAAAAAAAAAAGAAAGAAAGAAACAGACATTAGGGTGGTCTGGCTATCTAGCGGCGGATGTTCTTCCCCAGCCTCCTGAGACAAAGGCAAAGTCTCAGACTTCAGGATGAGCAGGGAGGTTTGAAGCAGACACAGCAGTGGAATGGTGAGGCTGATAATGGCGGCATCGCTGCTGACCATCTGTGTTGACTCCTCAAAGGGGCCCAGTACCTTACATAGCAGACATCCACGTCCACTCCTCATTGTCGATTTGAGGAAGCTGACTGACATGACTACCGCTTCTTGCCGAGGTTGACATCTGGCATTCCACAATGGCTCTGCGTTGCTGGTAATCCCTGGCTACCATGTGGAAGGTGGAATTCGCACAGCAGTTGGTGAGCTGGCAGTTGCAAGCGCCTTTGCACTGCCCTAAGGGTGGCAGCATCTTTGGTTGACTTGCGGAAATGTGCACAGATGCGCCGCATCTTGATGAGCAAGTCAGCCTAATAGGGGTAGGTTTTAAGGAATCGCTGCACCACTAGGTTGAATACGTGGGCCAGGCATGGCACATGTGTGAGGCTGCCAAGTTGCAGAGCCACCACCAGGTTCTGCCCGTTGTCACACCAACCATGCCTAGTTTGAGGTTCCGCGGCACGAGCCAAAGATCGGTCTGCGCCGTGATGCCCTGCTCCTTCAGGGAGATATAGTGTCCCTGCCCACCAGCACTTGTCCACGTGTCCGTGGTTAGGTGGGCCTTGACACTGACCGCGTTAGTCAGGGCACGGATGATGTTATTGGGCACGCGCTGGTGTAGGGCTGGGACGGCACACCCTGAAAAGTAGTGGCAGCTGAGGACAGAGTACCGAGGGACAGCCACCGCCATGAGGTTCCTAAAAGCCTCTGTCTCTTCCAGCCGATAGGGCAGTATCTCCAGGCTCAGCTGTTTGCCTATGTGCACATTTAGGGCTTGTGTATGTGGGTGAGTGGCAGTGTATTTGCACTTCGTTTAAAGGTCTGTTGTAGGGACAGTTGAACGCTGCACTTGGACACCTTGCTGGAGGGTGTGGAGCATAGTGGAGGTGAAGGGGTGGGTGTAGGGTGGGAGGCGCTTGTGCCTGGGACCTGGAGAGGGGGACTGACAGAGCCAGCATGTGACACAAGGGAAGGAGCAGGGGTGTGACTTGCAGTAAGTGAACGGCCTTGGTTCCACTGAGTGCGGTGTTTAGCACTTATATGCCTGCGCATGCTGGTAGTGGTAAGGCTAGTAGTGGTGGCTCCCCTGCTGATCCTGGCGTGTCACAGTTTGCACACTACAGTCCGTCGGTCATCCGCAGTTTCTTTAAAAAACCTCCAGACTTGCGAACATCTAGGGCTGGCCACAGGAGTTTGATTCCGTGAACCAGTTGCTGATCTACTTGCTCTGGCCCTGCTTCTCCCTCTGCACACCCCTCTTCCTATTCCAACCAGTCCTGTGGCTGAACTTGCCGTCCCCTCAGAAGCACGGTCTTTACTAGGCTTATCCACCCAGCTCAGGTCAGTCACCTCGTCCATATCCACCAGCTCTTCTTCCAATTCCTCACTCTGCTCCCCACTTTGCTCCCCTACAGCCATGACAACAACTTCACTGTCTGACAACCGGGTCTCATAGTCATCATCATACACCTCTTCAAACCCCACTTGCAAGTCCCCACTCTCATCACCCACTGTCTGCATGAGCTGTATAGTTTGGACATTGGGACAGATCAACTGCTCCAGTTCCTCAGACTCAGGGTAGGGTCCAGAAAAGAGTTCCTGGGAGCATGGTGGTGGATCTGAATCCCTTCTTTCCCTGGAGGGGCCAGGCTGTGGAGAAGGAGGCTAAGCTTCTGGAGCAAGGGTTCCACTCCCTTGGGTAGCGTGGCTGGACTGTGTGGAAGACTGGGTGGTGGATAAGTTACTGGACACATTATCCGTTATCCACAGGATCACCTGTTCACACTGCTTCGGTTTCAATAGTGGTGTATCCTGAGACCCAATAAGTTGCGAGAAGAAGCTAGGGAGTGAATGTCTGCGGTGTGCCACTGCTCCCTCCTCAACTGCTGCTGTGTCACCCTTCCCAGAACCATGGCCTCTGCCCACTGCATCGCTTTGAACCCCACGACCATGCCCTCGTCCTCGACTCTTAACCCTGGGGTTTACTATTTTATGGACACTGCACAGTCAATACTGAGATAGCTGCGCTACAGATCACAGCAAGCTAAGAAAATATATTACTCAAACTAGTTTTTGGACGTTGTCTTATAGAGGCTGTGTGTAAATGGTGCTAAATGGTGTATGCCACCTCTTACACAGGATAATGAGCAGTGAGGTTGGATTTGGCTGCACTAACAAAAGAAAGCAACCCTGCAGACTGGCTGCAGATGACAAAAGTTACTGGTCAGACTAGTTTTTGGCGGTTGTCGTATAGAGTCTGTGTGTAAGTGGTGCTATGTGGTGTGTTCCACCTTTTACACAGGACAACGAGCAGTGAGATTGGATATGGCTGCCCTAACAAAAGAAAGCAACCCTGCAGACTGGCTGCATATGACAAAAGATCATGGTCAGACTAGTTTTTGGAGGTTGTCGTATAGAGTCTGTGTGTAAGCGGTGCTTTATGGTGTATGGCCCCTGTTACACAGGACAATGAGCAGTGAGGTTGGATAAGGCTGCACTAAGAAAGAAAGCAACCCTGTAGACTGGCTGCAGATGACAACAGATAATGGTCAGGCTAGTTTATAGAGTCTGTGTGTAAGTGGTGCTTTATGGTGTATGGCACCTGTTACACAGGACAATAAGCAGTGAGGTTCTATGCAGCTGTACTACAAATCACAGCAATACAATGTACAACAGCAGCAGCATCAGCCACAAAAAAAAATAATAGTACTGAGGACTTCTTTGGGGTTTGTATGCACCACTTCCTGCCCCCTTTCTGCCAGCAGTCGATCACCACAGTGTGCAGCTAAGATTGTGGTAGCTGCACTGCAAGTCCCAGCCAGCAGCCTGGAGTACTCCAAACAAAATAAAAGTTCTAAGCCATTACAAGGGCTGTTGTGTTCTTCGTCTAGTATCCCTGCCTACAGGAACGCTAATTCCCTTCCTATCACTGTTTCTGGCAGCAGTCGATCACCACAGTGTTTAGGTAAGATCGTGGTAGCTGCACTGCAAGTCCCAGCCAGCAGTCTTGAGTACTCCAAAAAAAAAATGAAAATTTTAAGCCCTTACAAGTGCTTTTGGGTTCTTTATCTAGTATTCCTGCCTACAGGAATGCTAATTCCCTCCCTAACGCTCTCCCTGACAATCAGCAGCTCTTTCCGTATGCTCATCCAGCATGCATGTGAGGCGAGCACCACCGGCGCTGATTCTTATATGCCCAGGTCATCTGATCTGGCTAGCCAATCGCTGCTATTGACAAGTATGGGTCCCACGTGATGCTACGAGCTCCCAAAGACTCTCCTGCATGATGATTGGCTGAAAAAACCTGCCAAACATGCAGTTAGAGGAACATGTCATTGTCTCGAGTATCTCAAGATGCTCGTCCAATTAATGAGCACCATCGAGTACCCTAATACTCAAATGAGTACCAAGCTCAGACAAGCATGCTCGCTCATCTCTACAGAAGGTATTTAGCTGCCCTTGAAATCCATCAGCACCAGGTGGTCATGTTGCCGGGCTGGGGTAAGTGAAACTTTATTGGATAACAGGGCGTAAAAGCGAGGCTAAGGGGATGTTCATAGGAGCTTCATAATCCCTAAATCATTGAACATGATGGCCTCCATGGCCTCTTAATCACACCCTTTAGCCTAGCATTCACACTCATCTTTGCAATAAAGTAGAACCCCAATATCTTGGGATTAGGGGGAATGGTGGTAACATAGAAATGCTGTCTTGAGAGCATTAAAGAATGTGAAATTATATAACAAAACTGAATTTTGTTTAATTGACAATAGGTTCTTATCACAATATATTCTTGCCATGCCCCTTAATGTTCTAAAGAACCCAGTTTGCACACAATCACAATAAACTAAAGTGGATATGCCTATTCCACATAGGCATTTGTTGGGGGCATACCGCACTGTGTGCACAGAACGTGGTGTCGCATATAAAGCTTTTAAATTTTATGACGGAACGCTGGACTCGAATTTTGTTTCTGCTGACACATACTTTTGCACAGATTGGAGTGTGAGTCCGTGAAGTGAAGTCTTGGCTGGAGCGGTAAGCTGGCTTTTCTTTTCTCATATGTTATGCTTTAAACACCTGAACAATATGAGTTCGAGGAAGAAAAAAGAAGGAGGAAGTGGTATATTAGGCTAATACTTTTTAGAGGTGGGCATAAGAAAAACGAAATAAGAATTAGAATGAAAACACTTGACCCACAAAAATGAAATATTACCTTAAAATACTTTTTTTTCACCAACTATCTTTTCTGGGGACAGCAGCATAGAATTCTGAACATCTTTAGTGCAGATTTTGCTTGAGGTACCAGTACAGTGCAAACATCCCAGAAGTGACACAAGTTTGGAAACTACCCCTGGTGTTTGCCAGAAATGAACATTAATGAAGTCAAAATTGTTTTTTTTTGTTTGTTTTTTTACATACAGTATATGCAATTTTGGTGCTAAAAATGCTGTGTCCAGCTTGAGCCATGGTGAAATATGAAATTTCTGTTGATTATGTTGGGTGTCTGGGCTTTAGAAACACCCTATTGTAAATGTGTTCCCAAGCTTTTGACAAGAAATACATCAAAAGTACAGTAAAAGAGTGGTCATTTAAACAACACAGACCCCCAATTGTAGATGTCAGACTAACCCAATTCTGGAAACTACTGTAAATTCTTGAAGCATTTATAAAGGAGTATAATGAACATTTTAACCCAGTGTAAGATTTAAAGTGAAATCAGCTATTCTCTTTAGATGTGCCATATTTCAGCTCAATACATTGTGCCCAGATTGTGCCACTGGAGACACACACTTCAATAATTGTTACGTGGAGAGGAGCTCAGATGCATCGGGCATCATGCCCCTTTTGCAAAGCTCCTCAGGTACCAGTAGAATGAAAACCCCAGACCCCTAAAGCTAATGTAAATGTTCTGGTGAATGAGTCCTCATAGATTGTGATAACCATATGTCATTTCCTGCTATGCATGGCTAAGTAGTTGACAGTTATCTCCATATTTCTGAGTAAAAGTTCCATCTAACTCATTATGTCCTGCTGCTGATAAGTTTATAGACCTACCTTGATAAATGCAGTGCCTTTTATATACAATCCACAGTTTGTACTGTCCATTTTGTAAACATAATTTAATTGAAATAAATAACATTAAGTTAATAAACATAAATTAATTGAAAGGTATAAACAACCATTTGTAAATATTGTCATATAGACCATAATTCCAAGGGACTATCATGACTAGCAAGTTACTAGTCATAATTGTTATGGAAAAAGAAACATATGGACCTTGTGCCAACAAGATTGAACAGATGGTAAACCATGAAGCAGTGGGATGCAAGACCTGGGAATAGAAGGAGATAAGACCAAAGGCAATGTAAGGTAAAGGTAAGAGGTGTTAGGCCAGGCCCGGACTGGCTATAGGGCAGAGGAGCCGACCCCCTCCGGGCCGGTCGTAACGAGCGCTCATAGTTACCGTGCAGCAGCACTGACAGAGAGGGAGCCATTGGCTCCCTCCCTGTCAGTCACTCTAGTGGCCACAGCGGTCACAAAGGACTGCTATGTCCAGTCTCTGGTTTCAGTGCTCGAGTGACGTCACCGGAATGCCGATGCCAGGACAAGGGGAGAGCGGCATCTTGTGACCGCTGCAGTGCAGCCATGAGAGCGCATAGGAAAGGAGAAACTTGGACCAGGTGAGAAACCAGTTGAGAAACCAGGTGAGTATAAGTGTTTGTGTTTTTATTTTATATGCTTTATGTGAGGGGGAACACAGGAGGGTTATATACTACTAAGGAGCACAGTGAGGCTATATACTACTGGGGGAGCGCACAGGGGGCTATATGGGAGGGGGAGTACACAGCAGGGGTCTATATACTACTGGGAAGCACGCAGCCGGGGTCTATATACAACTGGGGTACCAGTGGCTGCAAGAAATCATCATGGTGGTCTGGGCCAGATGAAGAGGAAAAGGAAAGTGATGCTTCAGATCAAAGACGACGTCACCTGTGAGTCACTGTATGATGATTTTTGTATTCAGTAGAACATTATTTGGTAGGAGCACTGCACTGCTCTATGCCGCAATAACAGTAACCGTTCATGAGGAGCAGTGCACGCACTAGGTAGCAAATGTTTAAAGTTTAAAAATAAAATGATCATATTAATAAAGTGAAGCGGGGAAGCCGGTGCCCTAGACCTTTAAAATAACAGAAAATATGAAGTTGTGAACTATACCTTCCAGCATGCCCAGCCAGCTAAAGAACTTCAGGAACTGCTGGGAGTTGTAGTTCACCCTACAACATTTTTTTTAAAATGTATTTTGTGGGGAGAACTATAACTCCCAGCAGTTTCTGAAGGTCTATATAGCTATTTGGGCATGCTGGGAGTTGAGTTCTCGGGTCACAATTTTTGGGTCTCGGTGTCACAATTTGTATTCATGTAAAATGAATTCCCCAGAACTATGTAACACCCAACCCCATAGATTGGGAACTGCAACTTCCATCATGCCCTAACAGCTATAGACCTTCGGGAATTGCTGGGAGTTTTAGTTCTCCCAACAAAATATATTTTTTATTAAGGTAAAATGGATACTCCAGAAGGACTATAGCTGTAAGGGCATGATGGGAGTTGTAGTTCGCAATCTATAAGCTTAAGTGTTACATAGTTCTGGGGTATTCATTTTAGATGACTAAACAAATGTAACACCCAACTCCATATAGTGTAAAATACACCTAACAGTATGCCCTGACATCTAGAGACCTTCAGGAACTGATGGTAGTTATTGTTCTTCCTACGAAATATTTTTTTTACTAATGTCAAATGAATACCCCAGAATTATGTAATACCTAACACCATCAATTGCCCTTACAGCTATATACCTTCAGGAACTGCTGAGAATTGTAGCTCCCGGTATGTTTAACAAGATTATATGTTTATAGTGTCTGTGCTGCAGTGACATTTTATCATATAATTTTCCCCGTACGGTAAGTGGGCCTGTGTGCGTTGAAATGCCAGGGCAAATTTTCAGACCCAATCCGGCCCTGTGTTAGGCATACGTCCAGGTCAAAATTACTCTGAGGTTAGTAACTGGCTCCAGTAGTGCAGAAGTGTCTTTGAAAATCCTGTGTGAAATAGCTACCAACTCCTCTACATAAATGATAACTGTGTATTCATTCCATTACTGCATATTATTATGCCTCCTGCTACCATGTTTATTTGGTATTTGTTAAAACTCCATAAAAATATTTATAAAGAAATAGAAACTTACAAATAAACACAGAAAATACAGCACACCAAGAAAAACAGGCAGGAGTAAGAACAGAAAGAGGCCAGAGGGAAGAAACATGGACAAAGGGGTAAAATTGTTGATTGAAGATCTAGGATTATAATAGTAGTTTGCTGGCTACAACATGTGGAAAGAAAGACAAATATTCATTTCTTGTACATTTCAGCTTGTTGCATCCATGTATACGACATTTCTAACATAGATATTACATTATATCTGCATATAAGGCAAATTTGGAGGGTTTCTTCTATTTTTAGCTAGCTATTGCCCACATTTTTGTGCACTTAACCAATTATGAATGGGTAGCTTGCTAAAACAGCTTGCTAAAATCTTTAAATAGCTAGCCCTACCATGAATAGTAGCTAGCCCTACATTTAAATGTTATCAAAAAGAGTTCATTTATTCATTTCCTAGTAAGGTGTCACACTCTATGTCAGTGATGGCTAACCTTGACAATCCAGCTGAGGCAAAACTACAATTTCCATCATGCCTGAATAACAAAAGATATGGCTTTGGCTGCCCAGGTATGATGGGAATTGTTAGTTTTGCAACAGCTGGATTGTCAAGGTTAGCCATCATTGATCTATGAGGTGGACCTAGCCAAAGGCATAGTCAGAGAAATAGAAAACAGTATGTTCTATTTGTTGGTCATTGCAAATTTCATGTCTATAATCAACCATGATTAGAGTAATCATGAATAATCTAAAAATGATTATTGCTCAATGGTATTTTCCGTAGGGCACTGATGGTATAAGGATGTTTTTCACAGGTAAAAACAGACAAGGACCACCACTCTATATTCCTTAGGAACCATAATGCTTTTGAAAAGTTAAACCCCTATTATCTTAGAAATCCTAAAACACACCTAAAAAGAGGTGCA